>NC_141691.1:1219502823-1219809961 GCF_964263255.1 Lissotriton vulgaris | reverse complement strand
AAATAAAAAAAAATACAAAATGTTCAGAAAAAAACAAAAAAATATAAAAAATGTTCAAAAAAAAAAAAAATACAACAAAAACAAAAAAAAAGTTCTTTTCAGAACTACCTCCCCATTATTAAAAAAAATTGGTTGAATTCTTTGAACTCTGCCAACCTCTATTTCTATTAGTTCGCTCCCAGTTTGCACTCCGGTACGCGAACTTTGAGCGAACCAAAAAAAAAATTTTTAAAAAAAGAACAGTAAGTATAAGGAAAGGAAACAGACAGTTATATTACAAAAAAGACAGCTATAGGGAGTAAAGAAAAGATACTGTTACCCGCAATTCACTTCTGATCATGTCATATATTACATAATTTTTGACATGGTCAGTGACATCATCAGCAGTGGATTGCGAGTAACAGTTTTTTTTGTTTACTTCCTATAGCTGTCTTTCTTGTAACATAAATGTCTTTTCCTATCCTTATACTTACTGTTCTTGTTTTAAAAATTTTTGGAGATCATTCAGAAACAGTAACATTAATAGAGACAGAATTAGTGAATAATAATGACGAAGTATGAGAAAAGAGGGAGTGAGAAAAATACTGGAAGGAGTAGAAAAATTAAGTAATAGAGAAAGGAATGAGAGAAGTAGCAAACACAGGAAAGTAAAGATTAAAGAAATGAAGCAGTAGAACTAATAGATGTTAAATGTGATAGAAAAAATGATTGATTGAGGGTGACGATAAGGTATGTCCTCTCTAAAAGTTTGTTTAAGGTGAACCGTACTCTGGGTTACATATCAAATTTATGCTTGTTGAAGAATACAGAGGAGATAATAGATGTGAAGACCTACCATTGTAGTAAAACATGCCCACTTATTACATCATTCATAACATAGTCAGTGACATCATCAGCAGTGGAATGCGGGTTATAAAAGTAGAAAACATTTACCTTATAATTCTTGATAACTTTTAAAGAAAATTTTTCATATATTCAATCTGTAAATGAGAGAACAAACATTTCCAAAAATATTAAAACATGTATTTAAAAATTAGAAAAAAGAAGGGAAAAGGTTCAAGAAGAAACAGTTTTTAAACAACTTTGACACTTACAGAAACCTCTACTTCTCTATGACTCGTACACAATCCTAAAGATATTTATTTTAAACAAACAGTATCTTCATGCTGATGAAATGAGGCCTATTTAGAAACATGATTCTTCTTTTGCATTGCTTATGTCTCACAATAGTGATGCAATAACAGCGCAAAAGAGATGTAAAACCATCATAAAATTGTGTCTAACATTTTAAATGATTGTTTCAGGATGCAAATAAGATGTGTGCTTTCAAGAGCTTTCTTAGAGGTGAGGCCTATTTCTTTTTTTTCAAAAAAAACAGTACCCAGAAGTACAGCACTGTAAGCATTAGAATTGACACTTACAGAAGACTCACTTTTTCCATATCTACCTCACATTTCTAAATGTATATCATAAGTACAAAAAGCAGAACAGTAATTATACATGTTAAATGGTTTATTTTTGCTGTTCTCAGAATGTATCAAATTTCACTTAAATCAGTGATTTGAAGGTATTCATCATGTAACAGCGGGGAAAAAAAACACAATCAAAATGATTGTGTTTAAAAAACCCATACAACATAAGAATTCTGAATTCAAAACTCCTTAAAATTAACTTACTTTCAATAACGTCAAAGGATCTCCTATGAACAGCATCCACTCTGTTGTGCTATAAATATTTTCAGCCCGGCACTTTCTGAAAGAAAATCTCCATCATTTCGAAAAACATGTTACATACAAAAAAAGACTTCTCACATTCTATCACATGTTTCCACTAGGCCAAATCATGTTGCAGCGATTCGCAAATCTTGTAATTCTTCAAATCAAATCCCGTCATTTTCTATTTTCGCATCTTTCAAAAAGAAAACATTTGAGAATATTTTCACAATCCTGGACTACTAATATCTTACTCTTCTTTGTCACTCATATTCTCCTTTTCCTATGACACTGATACTGCTTACTATGAAGCAGACTTACTTGCATCAGGTTTATATAGTTGGATTTTAAAATTGACATTATAATTAAAAGTTTTGGACCAATAATCTAGACAGCATTGCAGACTTACATTCCCTCTACTTGATGAACAATTTCCAATTCCTCACAGGAAATCCCCAAAAACTTTCTTTAAAATTTTGGTTTTAAAAACACCAGGTAAGAATTTTTAAGGTCAAACGGCAATTTTTTTTTGAAAGTTACAACAGAATCATTGCAGAATGACCAGCCGTTTCGAGACTTTAAGTAAGCTGTATAATGTCCTGATGTTGTTGAAGGACCATCGTGATAGATAATTGCTACAGTTACAAAAGTCCTCCCTGATATTGACAGCTGAGAAGCCACAATTTTTTTAATTAAAGTTGACAATTTTGATCCATCAGGCTTACATCGTTGGATCATTAAAATGACATACTGGCCATATCTACGTATAAATAATGTTGACATCATATCACATTTACATTGGCTACACTCCATGTTGTGATCCGCTGCATTTACTAGCTTATTAAAGGACACTGATTTACTGTCTGGCAAAGTTAAATATATAAATCTTTCTGAGTCTACACTAGTAGTACTTGATACCATACAGTTCTCGCAGTCATGCTGCCATTGATAAGAAAGCCCAAACAGGTGATCTACATCTACACCCTCATCTTGCAATATATCAAGCATATACATTAAAAACTCCTGACAATCTTGCTGATTATTTTCAGAGAAGTCTGTTTGACCTGAACATTCATCTAACAGATAACGAACTTCAGACACACTTTCTACTTTTGTTCGATCAGTGCTACATTTCTCGAAAACAGAATTCAACAAACAGCATAAAATTTGTTCTGAATTCAACAGAATCTGTTCTTTTAAACTCTCTAATGAAAAGAGAACATTAACCACTACATTTGCATAGCAGTTGACACCAGAACTGTTTTCAAATTGAAAACCGACAACATCTTCAACAGAATCCACTTTCTTTCTGCTAACAATTTTCGGTTCATTGACTTTTAGTCTTTTTGCAACAACCTCCCTACTATTACTGATATTTCTACGTTTCCGGCCTACCACACGTTTCTCAAACAAAGGATATTGAGGCAAATGTGGCGCATACTCTCTTCTTAACCTATTGTATTCCTTAACACAATCTAGATCTGCACAAATGTTTGTGACATCACAGTCAATCAAGTACAATCCCGATAAAGTTCTAACTCGTGACAATGCCACATATGCCATACCCTCCTTGAACACAGAACTGCCAATATTCACCAATGCACTGTCTACACTTAAACCTTGCGATTTATGGATTGTCACCGCATATGCCAAGCAAACAGGAAACTGTTTACGGCGAACATATAAGTCTTTAACAAGCAAAAACCTAGCAGAACAACGACCAATTTGCTGTACTTCCTCAATGCCATCAAATTTAATTCTTAAAAATTCTATTCCATCTCTATTTCTGTATTTCTCAAAATCAACAACATTACCCATTGATCCATTTACCAGACCTCTTTCTACATGTAAATTCCTTCTCAAAATGATTCGGCAATTTAAACACACATTCAAAGTCTTTTCAAAACCCGCTGTTTTAGATATAGTCTTCTCTAATGAATCCAATTTTGATTTCAAATTGTCTGACAAAATAATTGTTGATCCCATATGCTCTAATTTGTCGATAGCTTCAAGTTTCACAATCTCTTGCTTTTCTAAATTCAACATTTTGTTGTTGAAGATGGCACATTCTGCAAGAGTTGGCATCAAACATATCCCGGATTTCTTCTCAGTAATTTTCTTAAAAATATTCTCAGGCACAATCTCTTGTTTGGGATATAAATTTGACAGTAATCGTGCATTTAAAGCTTCTTTCCCATGCTCGGTCACTTTTCCAATTCTAATATCTTGTAGAATATTCTTGTAATCTTCATCCTTTGCTTGACGCATATTTTCATGCAGTTCAGCATAATTGAAGTTTAACCATATATTGACGTTGCCAATGCTCCCTAGGCACTTCCTGGTATCTTCATGCGTGAGTATTTTGAACACAGGTTGACCTTTTACTGGTGTCAGCTGCAGAAGATCTCCGAAAACAATGATGTGTTTGCCACCAAATAACACATCATATTCAGTTTTAAGTACTTCTTGCATTCTCAAATGCACAAAGGCAAGCATGACATTGGAAATCATGCTTACTTCGTCAATGATAAGTAGTTTCATTTTCCTCAAGACTCTTGAAACTTCACAGCAAGCATCCCCAGATAACTTGTTGTATTGTAATTTGTTGTCATGCTCCACCGGCAGCATCAGTAGACGATGCAAAGTAATACCTTTAATGTTATGTGCTGCCAGTCCAGTAGGAGCGGTGACAACACAAGACAGCGATGACTCAGTCCTTTCCTGCAAATAACAAGAGATTGCTTTAATGAGGAAACTTTTTCCAGTTCCCGCTTCTCCACTCACGTACAGTCGGACAGGCTTCAACGATGTACATGAGCACTCGTTCTTCTCATGACTTAATCCGTGCTCAATTTCCTTGGTAACTTCATCATATATTTTCCTCTGCTCAACGTTGAGTTGTTTTTCCAAGTCTTCTAAGTTAACTGAATCCTCCTGAGCATGTGCCATGGCTCTTTCTACTTCATTCATAGCAGTGGCAGCTTCATTTTCGATAATAGGTCCTCCAAGTGGATCTTGACTCAATGAAACAGAACTCTGACTGTCCTGAGAACTGTCTCTGGCAATCTCGGCTGCAATCGTTGCTTCCTGCTCAATTTCCAAAGTTAGCATTTCTTGATATTTAGAAAAAGCAGGACATTCTATGGACTCCTTGGCTGCATTGAAAGAGTCTTCGTAACAGAGGAAATCTCCAAGCAGTTCCTCTTCTGCACGCCAAGGCTTGAAAAGTTGCAAAAGTGCTAAATAAAAAAACTCCTTTTTTTCTGGAGATTCACCACTCAATTTTCGATGGTTTACTAATTGGCATTTTCTTTGCTTGACCAGGCATCCCTCACTTCCAATTACAGCATACACTCCTTTCTCAATATCTTCTTTGATGTTCCTCTTGAATATATAATTTTGGAGAACCTCATATAGACAAACATTTTCAAGGTGACTGCTTCGATTTGGATAATATGTATCCAACATTTTGGTCTTCAAAATGTCGGTACTGTTTGGTTCCTTTTCTGCCAAATACTCAATTTCCCGGACAGGTTTTAGAACTCGATTTCGCGTTGCAGCAAGACCAAGACTCGCCCAAACGAGACTCCTGGATTTGGCATAGAGACTTGCTGAAGACAATCGATCAGAACATTCGTAAGCTCCGATTTCTCGATGCGACAACATCTTCAGACTGAAACTGTACAACTTCTTGCTGAGGCTCTTTTCATGGGAAATGTCCTCCCACATATCCTTCAGTTCGGTCTTTTCTTTTTTGGTGATGTAAGATGTCACATACCGAGCCACAGCCATACAGTTGTCAGCCACAAACTGTATATCCATGTTAGCATTCCACATGGACAAAATCACTGGATTGTAGTCATTGATGTACTTGGACTCTTCGTTCCTTTTCAAATTGTATGTATTCTTGGGTGATTTCCTCGTCACATTATGTCGCAGCGAAGACATCAAACTGTTCACTCTTCCTTTAGAAATCACCGGTCGTGGAAAGTTGAAACGACATTTGGTGTAGAACTTGTCCTTGTTTCTGAATTTACGACGACAGTACTTTCCACAACGATGGCTTTGGAAACGTAGAACTTGTTCTCTTAGGCTTTTCTTCTCCGTTGCATTTGGAACAGCACACGTAGAATACTGTTCTATGAAATTCATCACTAAGTCATCCGGATCTGTTCCAAATTTAGGTGCATCCTTGATCCACAACAACATATGTATATGAGGGGCACCTCTTGCTTGGTACTCCTTTCTCCAGAAGAAATCCAACACCTCTCCAAGAGGTGGATTCTTTTTATTTGTGATGAAAGACATCATAGCTTCAAATCTATGATTGAAGTACCTGCATACATTCACTGGATCCAAAGAACACAGTTCTCCAGGTGTCTTGAATTCAATGTTTTCAATATTTCCATTTGCCTCTCGTAGAAATTCAAGTAAGTCTTCCCAGCCATACTCGGCACAGCTCAGAGTGAGGAACCATGTTGGAGTTCCTAAGTTCCTCAGCATACATTTTAAATCACCATGACGACGGTACCAGTACTCATTAGTACCACGCTGACACGCCATGAGATTAATTAGGTGAGAATCCAAAATACTGTCTTGGACATTGACTTTATGCATAAAGTCACTTGCCGAGATGTTTCGCATCTGTATACCACTTTTTAAAATGTGGTTCACTGCATATGACAGTCCTGACAGATCGCTTTCAAACAAGAGATGAAACAAATAGGGAATGCATTGATGAAACCTAGGATCTTCTGCATACAATCGTAAAGTCCGGTATTCAGACGCAGGAATTTGATGAGGTCGCTCATCATATCTTCCTCCTTGACCTGTGGGAAATAGCTGTGGGAAACACCGAGCTTCCAAACTTTCCTCCCAAACACTAATGGGACTCCCTTTGGCTTGTTTCATTTGAAACAACTCAATTGCATTCCCCATGACTTCCTTGGAATGCAAAGGATGAACACTATAATGTTCATATATTTCTTCACTATTAGACACCTCTACTTTCTCAATTTGGCCAGCACACAAAACGCTATCCTCTTCATCACTTACTTCCTCTTCTGCAACATATACATTCTTATAGTACTTATTATTTTTCTTCAAATACAAAGTTGCATTTTTCACTTTCCTAACATCCACTAAATCTTGCCATATTTTCTTATTCTTTGTCGGAACCCCATTAACCAAGATAACCAGAGGTTCCTCTTCCACTTTCTCAACTCCAATTGTGTTAATGTTTTTGTTCAAATCTAGAGGCAAATAAACAACTCTTCCCTTTAATCCTCTCTGTAAATCTGCTGGATGCAACTTCCCTGTCTTTGGCTCCATTCTTACAATAGCCTGAAAGGGATGGATACTTTGAATCAAAATAGATTCATAAGTATTTAAATCCTTCAATTCTGAAGGAATCTCAACCAATTCCAGATTAATATGAACAGCCCTAGCAGGCATCTGGTTTTGATTTAATTTATTACAACAATAAGTACACACACGTTGGTCCACTCCCAAATCAAAACAATTTTCTACCATCAAGTATGTGGCAAAATCCTTCCATTCACTATTATTTTCCCTTTCACTTTTTGCATATAAATCCACTAACTTAGTCTGATTCTTATAATAAGTGCGTCGACAACATACACAAGTGAAATTAGGCCTCTCACTTGATTTCATCTGAAACGTGGCAATTTCCTTCTGAAAATAATCTGTACTGGAAACCTGTACATTATCTTCAACATTACCCTCTACTTCAGGGTCAATTTGAACATTCTCATCTTTACTACCAAAGTAACAAAACTCAATTTCTTCACAAATATTCTTCACATCTATTTCAGAACCATGCAAAAGAGCAGCACATAATTGTTTAAGCATAATTGCTGGACTCGTAGCATAATACAACATTCTCACTAATTTTCTCACTTTATTATGATGCACTGCTAGCATCCTGAAATGATTAAAAACACTCTGGCATACTCTCCTGGAAAGACAAGCCAGTGAATGACCACGCAAACCTGTCATTTGTCTCACTCTGCAAGGATCTAAATCTTGCAACAACTTCATTTTCTGCTTCAAACTTTTCTTATTAAATGTCCGTATAAAATCACAAAGCAAATTGATGGAAACCTGTCGCACACTGCAAATAGAACTACACTTCCAAATGTACACAGGACCCTTAGGACGTCTTCCTAAAACCTCATCACTTAGTGCCTCTTCTGTCTCTGTTGTCACAAGTTGTTCTTTTTCAACTGGACAACCATCCTTCACTTCATAAGCTCGACCACTGGTGTCAACTGCAAACACCAAATCATTATCCTGAAAATAACTCTCCTCATTAAAAAATGCCTCACAACTTGAACTATGCATCCATTCTCCGGAAAAAACTTCACAAAAGTTAGTACGATTTACTACTCTCTTCCATCTACTTTTTGTTTTGAAATCAGAAATTACCTTGCTTAGTTTCCTAATTCTATTGATTACCAAAATAAACAACTTTCGCTTAATTTCAAAAGCATGATCAATAATTTTCTCTACATTTTTCTTCTTCTTATAAAATGCCGCTTTCTGTTGGCCTTTTTTTTAAATATTTTTCAATAAATTAACTATTATCCTGTTACGGAACATTCGATTTCGAATGTCCCTAAACTGTTGTTTCCTTCTACTATCATGCACAGAGTTATCTCTTCCTCTACCAGTAACATTTGTGATGGGTCTCTCCTTTCCATTTAAATTGCTTTTCTTTTTGTGGACTGAAACATTTTTTGGAGAAAAACTTTTTTTACTACAAATATTTCTTAAGAATGATTTCGTGCTCTTACCCGGACCTTTCTTGGTGTTTTGACAAGTATTTGGGGAAGAGGACTGCTGCAATAAAACATCATCCTGCTGTCTTTGACGTTTTCTAGCCTTTCTAATTCTATTTTTTGTAGGCATTTTCCAAACTATGAAAGAATCTGCAGTTGAATCTGTGGAAAAATATAATAAAAAATGTTATTAACCACTAT
The DNA here is from genome assembly GCF_964263255.1 of Lissotriton vulgaris. Classification (NCBI taxonomy): domain Eukaryota; kingdom Metazoa; phylum Chordata; class Amphibia; order Caudata; family Salamandridae; genus Lissotriton; species Lissotriton vulgaris. The sequence goes on along the minus strand of NC_141691.1, from coordinate 1,219,801,248 downwards.
TACCAAACAGTAAATGAATAACAGTCATCTAAAACTTAATGCCCTACTAATTATTTAACATAGCAAATGTTTTCCACCAGCACTGCATCACAAAAATGACACTCAATGGTACAAAACAGGCATAGAACAATCATAAATCACTCCCTAATATTTTAAATGATTAATTCAGGATGACGATAAGATGTAGCCTATCTAAAGGTTTGTTTAGGCCCAGATCTTTAGACTGGGGTGAATGTGTGTCATTGATCCACATTCAGTCCATCACCTGTTTTGTTTATTTGAGGTGAGGCCAACACATGGTTGCAGATAAGATTTTCACTGAAAAAACCAAGGTAAAAAAACATGTGAAGGCCTACCAATGAAGTAAATCATTAAATGAAAACCAATACATTTCTGGAAATATGCACTGCTAGTGCTTCATAAGTTGTTTTGGGTCATATTTATAAGGCATTTGAGTGTCTATTATGCTATTTTACGTTCTTCATGGTGCAAATTTCTTGTAAATACGCTCCCACTTGCGGTTGGCAAATTTAGATTTTGATTATGGGAGTTACATAGGCATGTTAATAATTTCCCAAAAATGGTGTATGACCCCAAACAACCTTTGAAGCAAATGCTCTTAGCCATGTTATCCACCTCCCATTGGATAACATGGCTAAGAACTGCTCGCAAATGCGAAAAAAAACGGCCGCAATGCATGAATATCGCTGAAAAGTCAGCGATATTCATGCATTTTCCAGCAAATGCTCTTAGCCATGTTATCCACTTCCTATTAAATAACATGGCTAAGAACTGCTCAGGGCCCCATGAGGAACGCTTTCCATTTAAAAAGGTAAACATAACATCAAAGACACTAAAATGCCTTCTAAATATGACCCCAAACAACCTATGAAGCTCTAACAGTACATATCCAGAAATTTAATCGATTTCAAAATTCGTTTTTAAACACAGCATATAAATCAATTGTATACCTGCATTCATGAAGAAATGACTAAAAATGTCCTTGAGACACAAGAAAGTGTTTTCTGGAATGCCCTAGCACCATTTTTGGGACACTATTAACATGGCTAGGTAACTCCCATAATCAAAATCTAAATTTTCCAAGCGCAAGTGGGAGCGTATTTACAAGACACTTGCCCCATGAGGAACGCTTTCCATTTAAAAAGGTAAACATAACATCAAAGACACTAAAATGCCTTCTAAATATGACCCCAAACAACCTATGAAGCTCTAACAGTACATATCAAGAAATGTAATTGTTTATCGCAAATGCGATTAAAAACGGCCGCAATGCATGAATATCGCTGAAAAGTCAACGATATTCATGCATTATCCAGCAAATGCTCTTAGCCATGTTATCCACCTCCCATTGGATAACATGGCTACGAACTGCTCGCAAATGCGAAAAAAAACGGCCGCAATGCATGAATATCGCTAAAAAGTCAGCGATATTCATGCATTTTCCAGCAAATGCTCTTAGCCATGTTATCCACTTCCCATTAAATAACATGGCTAAGAACTGCTCAGGGCCCCATGAGGAACGCTTTCCATTTAAAAAGGTAAACATAACATCAAAGACACTAAAATGCCTTTTAAATATGACCCCAAACAACCTATGAAGCTCTAACAGTACATATCCAGAAATTTAATTGATTTCAAAATTCGTTTTTAAACACAGCATATAAATCAATTGTATACCTGCATTCATGAAGAAATGACTAAAAATGTCCTTGAGACACATGAAAGTGTTTTCTGGAATGCCCTAGCACCATTTTTGGGACACTATTAACATGGCTAGGTAACTCCCATAATCAAAATCTAAATTTGCCAAGCGCAAGTGGGAGCGTATTTACAAGACACTTGCCCCATGAGGAACGCTTTCCATTTAAAAAAGTAAACATAACATCAAAGACACTAAAATGCCTTCTAAATATGACCCCAAACAACCTATGAAGCTCTAACAGTACATATCAAGAAATGTAATTGTTTATCGCAAATGCGATTAAAAACGGCCGCAATGCATGAATATCGCTGAAAAGTCAACAATATTCATGCATTATCCAGCAAATGCTCTTAGCCATGTTATCCACCTCCCATTGGATAACATGGCTAAGAACTGCTCGCAAATGCGAAAAAAACGGCTGCAATGCATGAATATCGCTAAAAAGCCAGCGATATTCATGCATTTTCCAGCAAATGCTCTTAGCCATGTTATCCACTTCCCATTAAATAACATGGCTAAGAACTGCTCAGGGCCCCATGAGGAACGCTTTCCATTTAAAAAGGTAAACATAACATCAAAGACACTAAAATGCCTTCTAAATATGACCCCAAACAACCTATGAAGCTCTAACAGTACATATCCAGAAATTTAATTGATTTCGAAATTCGTTTTTAAACACAGCATATAAATTAATTGTATACCTGCATTCATGAAGAAATGACTAAAAATGTCCTTGAGACACATGAAAGTGTTTTCTGGAATGCCCTAGCACCATTTTTGGGACACTATTAACATGGCTAGGTAACTCCCATAATCAAAATCTAAATTTGCCAAGCGCAAGTGGGAGCGTATTTACAAGACACTTGCCCCATGAGGAACGCTTTCCATTTAAAAAGGTAAACATAACATCAAAGACACTAAAATGCCTTCTAAATATGACCCCAAACAACCTATGAAGCTCTAACAGTACATATCAAGAAATGTAATTGATTTGAAAATTCGTTTTTAAACACAGCATATAAATCAATTGTATACCTGCAATCAAGAGGAAAGGACTGAAAATGTCCTAGAGACACAGAAAAGCGTTTTCTTCAATGCCCTACCACCATTGTTTGGACATTATTAACATGGCTATGTAACTCCCATAATCAAAATCTAAATTTGCAAAGCACAAGTGGGAGCGTATTTACAAGACACTTGCCCCATGAGGAACACTTTCCATTTTAAAAGGAAAACATAACATCAAAGACACTCAAATGCCTTATAAATATGGCCCAAAACAACCTATGAAGCTCTAGCAGTACATATCCAGAAATGTAATTGATTTCTAAAATCGTTTTTAAAAACAACATATCTGTTTCAGCTTACATAACAGACCATGGAATGGGCTCCATGTACCACAATAACTTGTGTTACTGCATGCCAGAATGCTACACCGAATATGCAATTACAATTTCTCAAAGAAACTAATTCTATTAGTATATCACTAGAGACAAAACCACATTTTAAAAACACGGCTTTCTTCATCATTTTCTCCTTAAATCATACTATTCTCTATCTAAATTAAATAAATCTTTTCTCACCTTAGCAAATATTTTTTGAGTTTTGAAAACAGTCTCAGAAATACACCAAAATGTCTTCAGCAGAAGAAAAAGGATGCACTCCAAAGGCTGCAGCTATTGAAAGCACAGAAATACAGATATTCATTTCACATATCTCTCATATTAGCCAATCATAACTCTTCCCTCACTTTTTTCAAATCAAAACCCTTCCCCCCTCTGCCCTCTCTGCCTTTTTTCCATAGCAACCACCTCCTGGAAGACCTCTCATGTTTGCAAATTCACACAACAATGTTTCAATTGAACTCTGAACTCTCAGTGCACCTGCGTATCCAGTGCAATCTTTCATTAAATGTTTCTTCCTTGACCATTCAAATTACATGTTTCAAAGAACACATCCATGCACCCTAACTTTCTGTTTTCAGAAATGGAAATGCACCAATCACTGCTAATGATTCATTAGCATTGCAAATCCACATTTTTTTTTCTTTAGAAACTCCTACTGTTTCAACTGCCCTTTCATTACCACACTTCATCTGACTGCAGAACAACCTTCTCCCACCATGTTTAAGGTCTGGATTGTTGGACATAGTTACATCCACTGGGCTCAAAGGTATGCTGAGAACAGAAATTTACCTAACCTCAATTTACAAGATGTGGAAATTAAGTGGTTGGGCCAAAGAGGATTAAAATGTCACCAATTGATACCATTGGTGAAAACCTTTATGCATTTGCCAATACCTGACCTGTTAATAGTGCACTGTGGAGGTAATGATTTGGGCACTTTGACAGGGGTAGGTCTGGAAATGCTTTTAAAGGACACCTTTGAGCAATTAATGGCACTTTTTCCTCAAACTGCCTTGGTATATTCCAATATATATCAAAGACAGAAATGGAGGTGGTCCAACCAATTTTCTCCACAAATTGAGAAAGCGAGGAAGCATGTAAACAAATCTGTTTCAGCTTTCATGAGAGACCATGGAATGGGCTCTCTGTACAACAATAACTTGCGTTACTACATGCAAGATATCTACAGAGGAGATGGAGTTCACTTCTCAGATGAGGGCAACAGAATTTTCATTCTGAATTTAAGACTGTGCATTGGTACCTACTTATAAGTACCTAAATGTACCATAAACCCAAAAGCTCTTCTCAGAGCTACCCTTCATCTGATCACACACTTTTATTATTTTTTTTCTAACTTTTTTTCTGTAATTTTCAACAAACTACGCTCAAAGAGCGCTATCCGGTACGCGAACTGGAAGCTAACCGAGCAAAATTTCAAAAAAAAGTTTTTTCTTCGCACATATAGTCCTCCTCAGCCACCCTCAGAAAACGTAGGGGGGCAAAATACTTGTACCATGCCCCCTTCTACCCATTCAGAACATTATTTACCCTCCATTTTATACCTTGATTCGACCGAAACACAAAATGGTGGACTCCCGTTACGCTCCTAGTTCGCGGACCGGACCGCTTCCCGGGAAGCGGTCCAAAAAAAAGGTGGGAAAGTAATTTACAGAAAAACGACTAGAGACACTCTCACCAAATATAAATTAGCTCATACTACATAACAATCCCTCTCATTCTCACAAATTTGATTGAAATTTCATTTAGCCATTTAGCCTGTAGACCTCTCCAAGTACCGTGAGGTAAATTACTTCACAAAACACATCTGAACTGTTGGAATTGACAACCAATGAAAATGTTACTTTCATTTTCTACTTTTATTACCTGACATTTGATTGGTTATATACCTGTATATATATAAAGGAAGAGAAGGAAACACAGCCATTTTGACTACTACTTCTTGTTGTACCTCACATTTCAATAGCTTCAAAAAACTTCAACTTCTTTGTGAAGGTAAGTTATAATTTTTAAAAATGAAATATATTGTGCACTATAACTTAATATAGTAGACTTTTTCTGCTAGATATACACTATCCCTCTGTAGTAGTAATGTATTTAGATAGACTTCTCTGTTATAGTTATGAATGGAGTTAGGCTTGTCTTGGTTAAATCACATACACTTTTTTATAGTCCTATTTCCACTCTGATACTATACACTGCCAAAAGATAAATTCACTGATAAAAACTGCCTATCTAAAATTAATCCCAACAGTGCCCTATCTCTACTAATATATATTTTTTTAATCTAAATTTCAGGCAAAATGGAAGGCGAGCAGCAAGTTTCTTTTGAGATGGACCTGCAAGAGAGCAGCCAGGAATTGATTGAACAAATTGACATGGAATTTATGGATGAAAGCTTGGATAATGAACTGCTGCAATGTGTCCAAGCAGTAGATGCCCTCCTTGCAAATGAGGACATTTTACAACCTCACAGATTGCAAACAATATTTCAAGAAAATAATGACATTTCAGACACTGAAATGTTAGAAAGTTTAATAAATTATGAAAAACAATCAAAATAAAAAAAAAACTTTAAAAAAAAAGAAAACAAAAAAAAACAACAAAAACAACAAACAATTAACATACAGTATTTGAAAAGTGTATCATTCTATTATCCTTATAGTACGCTGCCTAGAACGCTTTCCGGTTCGCGTACTAGGCGCTAACCACGCAAAAAAAAACCTCCACATAAAACCTAGGGGGTCAATGAGGATCTACTATGCCCCCTTATGGTAATTTCCCCCTTTGTTTTGGCCTCCTCTTGTCTCTCGATCCTACCGAGAGACAAGATGGAGGCTGCACCGGACTGTTTAGAATGTTGACAGACACCGAAGAGCCAATCAGCTTTCCGTGCGCAAAGTTCCGTAACGCGAAAAGTACGCGAACCGGATCGCTGCCCGGAGCGCTGTTACAGATATATATCTTGATTTAAACGTTAATTTCTCAAAATCCACTGAAGCACATATATTGAGACCTAGCAAAGGCACATCGGGCTAACAGTCCCTACAATTTTGCCAAGTTTCGTGGAAATCCATTCAGCCGTTTGGGCTAAAAGTGAGTCCAACCGCCCTATGGAAATTAACATGGGAAAAACGCGTTTTGGGACCCCCCTTTTTTCTCGGCCCCCCCTGACGACCCCCCCCCAAAATTTTCAGGGGCTGCTCAGAAACAAAATGTGCCATTTTCCTGAAAATTTCAGCCAATTCCGTCCACAAACACCAAAGTTATTAGACATAGAATTTTCAGAAATCCCATAGGGAAAAAATCCTAACTATATATACCTACTGGCGACCGCCAGTAGGTAATATATATATATATATATATATATATATATATATATATATATATATATATATATATATATATATATATATATATATATATATATATATATATATATATATATATATATTACCTACTGGCTATCGCCAGTAGGTATATATAGTTAGGATTAATTCCCTATGGGATTTTTGAAAATTCTATGTCTAATAACTTTGGCGTTTGTGGACGGAATCGGCTGAAATTTTCAGGAAAATGGCACATTTTGTTTCTGAGCAGCCCCTGAAAATTTGGTGGGGTTTTGTCAAGGGGGGGCTGAGAAAAAAGGGGGGTCCCAAAACGCGTTTTTCCCATTCATTTTTCCATAGGGCGGTTGGACTCACTTTTAGCTCGAACGGCTGAATGGATTTGCACGAAACTTGGCAAAATTATAGGGACTGTTAGCCCGATGTGCCTTTGCTAGGTCTCAATATATGTGCTCTAGTAGTTTTTGAGAAATTAACGTTCAAAACAAGATATATATCTGTAACAGCGCTCCGGGCAGCGATCCGGTCCGCTTACTTTTCGCGAAACGGAACTTTGCGCGCAGAAAGCTGATTGGCTCTCCGGTGTCTGTCAACATTCTAAACAGTCCGGAGTGGCCGCCATCTTATCTCTCGGTAGGATCGAGAGAGAAGAAGAGGTGAAAAACAAAGGGGGAATTTATTGAAAGGGGGCAAGGTATACCCCTCTTGACCCCCTAGGAATGTTGTTGGGGTTATTAAAGGGTCCCGTGGGGAAAATAAAAAAAAAATGATTTTTCACGGTAGAAGCGCTTCACGGGCCGCGAACTGGGCCGCAAACTGGTAGCGAAACGGGAATTCGCCATTTTGTGCTTCGTTTTAATTGTTTAGAGACAAAAATTATCGCCGCACATCGGCCACAATGCATGAATATCGCTGAAAAGTCAGCGATATTCATGCATTATCCAGCAAATGCTCTTAGCCATGTTATCCACCTTCCATTGGATAACATGGCTAAAAACTGCTCTGTGCGTGAGCTTTTTTTTTTTTTTGCTGCGTGACGTTTGTTAACGTTCGATTCGATGGAAATCAGGAAGTGTTGACCACCATTTTGTCACTGCGAGTAAATATTTTGTTATAAATGAATCCTTATTGATAAACATTGTCTGCGCCATCTTGCGTTTTTGTCCAATGCCACAATTTTGTCGTGCACGGCAGCCATTTTAGATGCCTTGACCAGGGCCACTCTCTGCACGCCGCCGATCCTCAGCATGGCTCCCCACCCTCGCAAGCATCTCCCCCACGCACTGGTCACCCCCGCTCTCTCTCTCATGCATGGGCCATATACTTCCCCCCATCTGCGCTGCTCTTCTCTGAGAATCACACCCTGTGCCCGCCCGACACCTCCCTTTTACCCTATTCACTACCGCACCCTCTGACACTCCTCTTCCTCTGTGTCCGATTGTCCAGGCCGGACCTAGGCTATCACCTAGCCCTGCGGATGTAGTTTATGGCCCCAGCCGTAGCGAAACGGGAATTCGCCATTTTGTGCTTCGTTTTAATTGTTTAGAGACAAAAATTATCGCCGCACATCGGCCACAATGCATGAATATCGCTGAAAAGTCAGCGATATTCATGCATTATCCAGCAAATGCTCTTAGCCTTGTTATCCACCTTCCATTGGATAACATGGCTAAAAACTGCTCTGTGCGTGAGCTTTTTTTTTTTTTTTTGGTGCGTGACGTTTGTTAACGTTCGATTATATGGAAATCAGGAAGTGTTGACCACCATTTTGTCACTGCGAGTAAATATTTTGTTATAAATGAATCCTTATTGATAAACATTGTCTGCGCCATCTTGCGTTTTTGTCCAATGCCACAATTTTGTCGTGCACGGCAGCCATTTTAGATGCCTTGACCAGGGCCACTCTCTGCACGCCGCCGATCCTCAGCATGGCTCCCCACCCTCGCAAGCATCTCCCCCACGCACTGGTCACCCCCGCTCTCTCTCTCATGCATGGGCCATATACTTTCCCCCATCTGCGCTGCTCTTCTCTGAGAATCACACCCTGTGCCCGGCCGACACCTCCCTTTCACCCTATTCACTACCGCACCCTCTGACACTCCTCTTCCTCTGTGTCCGATTGTCCAGGCCGGACCTAGGCTATCACCTAGCCCTGCGGATGTAGTTTATGGCCCCAACTGTAGAGTATCCAGACATGCCAACCCTCCCGATTCAGGCGTGAGACTACTGATTTCAGTGCTAGTCTTTCGCTTCCCGATTCCTGCAAGGAAAAACCCGGGGGCATATTACCAACAACTAGCGATAATTTTTGTTTCTAACTTGTTTAGAGACAAAAATTATCGCCGCACATCGGCGAATTTTATCGCACATAAACCTTGCTATTAGCAAGGTTTATCGCAAATGCGATAAAAAACGGTCGCAATGCATGAATATCGTTGAAAAGTCAGCGATATTCATGCATTATCCAGCAAATGCTCTTAGCCATGTTATCCACTTCCCATTGGATAACATGGCTAAAACTGCTCAGGGCAGGTGTTAGGTTTTGGAGATATTCGCGCTTAGCGCGAATATCTCCAAAAGTTGGTAATAGGAGATAGCGATGGTTAGGGACTGTTTCCAGTCGCTAACATCGTGGCACGCGCACTTTGCATGTCATTAGTGATAAATATCACTGACATGCAAAGCGGGGCCCAAGATGGTCGCTATCTCCTTTTAGCTGTCACTAACTGGTGTTAGCGACAGCTTGATAATAGGGAGATAATTTTAGCTCTTTTTTTTTGGCTTTTAAAGCCAAAAAAGCGGAAATAAACCCCCTTGATAATATGCCCCATGATTTCTCGGGGGTTTCAGCTGACAGGGCTTGGTATTGTGTTACGTGCTAATTCTTCCAGGAAACGTCAGAGGGTCGATGCAGGGGTTCTAGAAGGGGTGATAAACCATTTAAGCCTCATGAACAAGCGCATGCTCTTTTAAAGATTTGTGAAGTACTCGGGGCGGCGGTGTGTGTGTGCCCTCTTTCAGGAGCGGGCGGGGGGGCACTGTCAGCAACTTGCCAGGCCAGGCAGTGTTCAACACGTGCATCACCCTTTCTCTGCCTGCTATTGCGCTCCATGCTTCGGAAAGGTAAGAAAAAGAACGTGCATTTGAGTTTGAAATGTCCGATCCTGTAGCAGTACACTTGCAAAGCCCACACATGACAATAACCCGATTCAAGGCCCCATTCACCCGATTTTTTAAAAATATATAGCACTCCAACAAAGTTGGATTTTAAAACTTTATTAACTTTTAAATATAAGGAACGCAACAAAAACTGTAAATATATTTAAAAAATGTTTGAAATTAACCAGAACTATAACGATAAGAACAACAACAACAATAATATAACTTTTATTCCTAAATTACGCAAATATTTAGCTAATCTGCTAAAGGGGGGAGTCGCCATTTCTTTACAATAATCAATAATGAAAAATCAACATCAATAGGGTTGTCCGTTTTCTCGATGCAGCACTATAGTGCAACATACACAGCACCTGGGGTGTCAAGAGTGAACAGGTCCTACCTGCTTAACCAATGACTGACAAATGCTATATTAAACACTTACTATGTATAATACTTGCGTTCACAATAGTTTTACTTTATTAAACAGAACAAAAGATGTCCCCTGTAAGTAAACCCATATTAGCTGTTTCAGTTATTGAACATCCTAAAGTTTTATGACATGGGGAACAGTGGTGATATCCTGGGTGGGTGATGGAAAAACATCTACAAAGAAAACTATTACTATAACGATAACAACAACAATAATATAACTTTATTAACTTTTAAATATAACGAACGCAACAAAAACTGTAAATATATTTAACCATTTTTTGAAATTAACCAGAACTATAACGATAACAACAACAACAACAATAATATAACTTTTATGCCTAAATTACGCAAACATTTAGCTAATCTGCTAAAGGGGGGAGTCGCCATTTCTTTACAATAATCAATAATGAAAAATCCACATCAATAGGGTTGTCCGTTTTCTCGATGCAGCATTATAGTGCAACATACACAGCACCTGGGGTGTCAAGAGTGAACAGGTCTTTCTTTGTTCCTTAAGATGTTATCTGTGTCAACCTCTTCTGAGAATGCTGATGCGTTAGGATTTCCTTGTGTTTCTTAATAGCATTGGTGTCTGTACACTTCTTTGTCAATTCTGTGAAGATGATAACTGCTTCATAAACATATGATATCTTTGTTTAGTCATTAGTGTTAAGTGTGTCTGAAACTACAGTGCCCTTCTGTTTTTTTTTCTTCAGGCTCTACAGAGTTTTGTGTGTTGTTCTTTTGTGCGACAATTATTCCAGAGGTTTCAGGTTTACTTGTTTTGTCCTGCAGTGAGTTAACAGCTTTAGAGACTTCATGTTTATTTGCTATGTCCTGCTGTGCGTCAACTGCTTCAGAGACGTCAGCCTCATTTGTTATGTTTGACTAGATCCTGGACCTGCCCGGCCGCGCCCAAAATGGCGCCGGTGTAAATGGGACTCGTAACTGCTTGTTGTGTACTGGTTGCCCAACCTTGATATCACGAGATACGTATGCAGTTTTGAAGCACATGGCGGAGGCTCGTCTGCTGTAGTGGGGCGCCCCTTTATCGTTTCAGTTGCCATTCCGCCCGCTTTTGCTACACTGTGCCTTTTCCGCCATTCAGCTGTTTACCGCCCGCTCTTACGGCTACAGCGTCTTGCTCACCATGTAGTTGAGTTGCTCCCACTCTTGCGGTGCAGCGATAGGCGGCTGCCACAGGACTCTTAAAATGGCGGCTGGCTCTTCGGATTTGGGCCTGGTCCAGTAAAATGGCCCTGGGACACCTTGGAACTCGGACGCTTGTCTGCCAGGGCTTGGGTTCCATTCTCGAAAGCGTCCCCTCAGCCTTGAAGATTGTACAAAAGTCTTGGGGGCCGTCGACTCCCGCAGGCTTCCGGTGGGGAGCGGCTGCCATGATTGCTTGCGGAATGGCCACGACGGAGCTACGAGATGGTGGTGCTCTCATGGTGACGCCAGCTTCAGTCTGAAACATCCAGAAACAAGGTGGGGCTTTCATCGTTTGGGAAAAAAATGTTTTAATCCAATGAAAAGTGTTATTTTTAGGTCACATGACCTAGTCTTACATCATTAGGAAAAGAAAAGTAAAATGAACCAATGAAAAGTTTTATTAACAAGTCACATGACCTGTTATGCTTACGTTACGCGCTGCGCGGCGCGCTCTGGATCGTTTCCGGGAAGCTGCGCCTTGCGCACCGGAGCATTTCCGGGTGCGCTAACGCGTCGCGTCATATGACGCATTACGTGACAATGCAGGTCCAGAATATAGTCAAAATGTCTCCACCAACCAGCGGTCGGAATACAACCGATTTCAGCAGTCCAAAAAATTCGGTTAAATCTTAAGAGCGGGAGCAACTCAACTACATGGTGAGCGAGACGTTGTAGTCGCAAGAGCGGGCGGTAAACAGCTGAATGGCGGAAGAGGCACAGAGTACCAAAAGCGGGCGGAATGGCAACTAAAACGGTAAAGGGGCGCCCCACGACAGTGTGTCTTCAGGTCAAACGGATTGTGGGACAAGGTCCAGAATGGAAGATTCTTCAAAAGGGAAAAAAATCCGCCGGACCCCGGGAGCCGGCCGCCTATGCCGGGGGCGATCTCAGGCCTCACCAGGGCAACACGACTTGGGGAGGGGGCAGGAGCCAAGCGCCCCCTCTCAGTCCGCGCCATCTCACCGCCCCTCGGGGGCCTCCGTCAAGCGGTTTAGGGAGGCACCGTATCACATTGTTTTCCAATGCAGTCAGGTCCACAAATGGACCCCACTTACTTTGAATAGTGAAGCTGCAGCAGGTGCAAATAAGGTTTAAACAGTGTTACAAGAGCTGCTTAGAACTCTGAAGTATGGCACTCAACAACCAGGACTTATGCCATTTGTGTAAGGCAGTGACATGGAAGCAACTCGGGGACAAAAAGCATGAACGAACATTCACGTATGAAAATCTTATTTGGGGAAGGGGTAGAATCCAAACGCCCCCTGCCAGTTCGCGCCACTACACCGTATGTGGAAAATCTGAAGCCATCGTTCTACAAACTCTCAACGCTTGCTATCAGTGCATGAGTTTCATGCTCGATCGATTGAGCTAGCCGGATCGGGCAATAAAAAGTATAAAATAGTTATGTAAATAGTTATTTAATAAAATGTTTTACCCTGTTTCTTTGCTGGTGTGTTGTGTATATTTATAATATTTGCATAGGGTTTGTCGTTATTTTGGGCGGTGTGGGTGGCGGAGTCGAGCTGTCTTGCAGCCCACATGGTGTGGAGCTCAGTTCATTTCACTATTTTCGTATTTCTCATGAAGGGTTGTTCCTAATGTTTGTATTTTACTGAGGTCAAAAAGAGATTGAATTAGTGGTCTACTGATTTTGCTCGATTACTTTTATTTTTTTACACGATTTTTCACTATCTGCAAAGACTAAACAGAGTATTGCGACTTTGTGCTTCTTTGTAAATAGAGAATGATCCAAAGAGAACCAATTGTAAAACAGTAAATGCTTGAATAATAATCAATCAAATGGAGAGACAAGCAGGTACGACGGATTACAACAGGGGTAAAGGTCTGCGTTAACTACCGTTCACTATCTGCAAAGAGAGAGTACTACTAAGAGAAAAGAGGGGAGTGGGGGGGGAGGGGGCAGCGTTCAAAGCACATCAGCGTGCATAAACACGAAAACGTTTTTACCTATCACGTACTTGACATTTGACAGCTTTTGATATTTGCTATTAAAAAACCATTGAAATTCACAGAAAAAACCATAGGTTATAGTCGATATATAGTTAGGAATTTGCATTTACAAAACCTTGAAAATTCAATGAAAAAACCATTGGTTTTAGGCCATATATAGTTAGGGATTTGCATTTAGAAAACCTTATTTTACTCGCATAAAACCATTGAAATTCCATATATAGTTAGAAGCGCTAACTATATATCGCGCACCCGCAATCCACTGCTGATGATGTCACATATTACATCATTCATGACATGGTCAGTGACATCACTGATGACATCACTGATGACATCTCAAATGACATCACTGATGACATCTCAAATGACATCACTGATGACATCACTGATGACATCTCATTTGACATTACTGATCACATCACTGATGATATCATTCATGTGATAATACGATGAACCTCTTCAGACTCTAATATAACCTTAGATACAATCAGTGTAAACAGACACTCACAGACTGTCACTCATCCATGGAGTTACTCACACACCTAGTCAGTCATGCAAAGAATCAATCACACCTCCATTTCCTCAACTATACAGTTATACAAACTTTACTTATTCAAACATATACTAACACATATTTACTCCCTTATACAATCCTTTATACAAGTTCATAATGATCCATACCGCCACTCACACATTCACTAGCTCTTATGCACAGTTATTTATATATGTCAACTCTCACATGTACTGTGTTTTACATATGTACTTACTTTGACATGTAGCACTGAGATATCCATTCACTCACCAATACACTCATGCACACAGTCAACCGCCCATACAGCTGTTACCACATGCACTTTTGAACCCATACATCTAGTGAATCAACTGCTCACACATCTATGCACAGAGTCATACACCTCCCAGCCACCCACACACACACTCAGTCTCTCATACAAATACTTAGGCAACCAATCAATAACCCATATAGTTATTCATATAGCTACTGATCAACACATGCAGCAGTATACAGAACAACAAACATAATGATGCACAAATTAAGACAGTTTAGTCACTAACCCATGCACTCAGTGAGACACATTTAATCACTCACTCATACAGTCAGTCATGCACCTACTAAATCCTTCATCCAGACACTTATACATCCACTCATTCTTCAATATGTAAGACATATTTTAACTTTACAGAAACATACAGTCACTGGATGTTGTGATCAGTGATGTCATCAGTGATGTCACTGACCATGTCATGAATGATGTAATATGTGACATCATCAGCAGTGGATTGCGGGTGCGCGATATATAGTTAGCGCTTCTAACTATATATGGAATTTCAATGGTTTTATGCGAGTAAAATAAGGTTTTCTAAATGCAAATCCCTAACTATATATGGCTTAAAACCAATGGTTTTTTCATTGAATATATATATATATATATATATATATATATATATATATATATATATATATATATTAACCTAATATTAATAAAAAATAGACAATATTTTTACCATAGGATAGCGAGAATGTAAAATTTACTATTCCCACTCCAGTGAGTGCAACAGTAGGGAAATCGTTGGATAGCGTAGAGGTAAAAATTACTATTCCTACTCCAGAGAGTGCAACAGTAAGGAAAGCGGTGTATGGCGTAGGGGTAAAAATAACTATTCCCACTCCAGAGAGTGCAACAGTAGGGAAAGTAATGATTTAATATATTAATAAAAATAAATTAAATATCAATACCAATAAAAAATTCATTAAAATAAATTACCAATTTAATATTATATAATAATTAATCAATTAAAAATACAAATAAATAGTAATTAAATGTACCTATTCATAATTAATTTACAACTAATTAATTTTCAATAACAAAAACTAATTAATAATAAAAATTAATACCAATTAATAATTAATTAATAGTAAATTAATTATCAATACACAAACATTTTTTATATGTAATTAATTACAAATAAGTTACTTCCCATCTTCCCCTATAACCTCACAACCGGCTACACAAAATAAATTATTACAATTAACATAATTATCAATTAATTAATTAATAAAAATGAATTACCAATTAAAAATTAATAACCAATTAATTCAAAATTAATACCAATAAATACATACAATTATTTAATTATTTACAATTAAATTACTTCCCACCCTATTCTCCTGTAAACCAACAACCAGCGACAGAATTAAATCACGCAAAAAATAAATAACCTAAAATTCATTACTTAAAATAAATTACAAAAATAATACACACTTTTCACACATACAAAACACTTTGATATAATTAAAAATTCGATATTTTGACTTTCTATATTTTAAAAATCGATATTAAATTACTTACCTTCGATTCGATATTTTACACCACTATATTCTGTCCATTCAGTATTGTGTCCATTCTATATTTTGAATTCCATATTTTGTCCATTCGATATTTTGTGTAGTTACCTTGCCTAATTTAGAAATGACCACCAAGCAGGAGGTCATTTGTGAAGTATTTGCGGGAGCTGCCTTCATGGCAGTTCTAGTCAATGTTGTTTACAGTTTAGTGCACAGCTCTGTCAACCTGATGGAGCCTTGCACCAAACGTTTCTATTTTTTTTTGTTGAAAAATTCAAAAGCAGGATTTTCTTCTTCAAAATAAGAAACAAAAAGCTCCCCTGACCACGAGAGTCCTCTCCAATGGCGAGGGGAGCATTTAGCTGTTTTCACTGCCCCTTACCGCCAAACTGACCTCGAATTTCACCCATCTACATTAGGCAGGCGGCATTAGCGGCCTATCTCCAATGGCTCTTCCTCTACAGGGCTGCCAAAGGTTTAATCACGGTGGAGACTGAGTCGTCTCTGTCTTGATTAAACTGAGGTCTGCCGGCATCTAAATTCGCCAGGTGGACAGCATTCTTGGTGGTGAGAATACTATGTTGCAAAACAATAGAGTATCTTTACCACCAAGAATGAGATCAGGCCCTGTGTTCAGTTGTTTACTGTCCTCATTGTTATAATGTGTATGTCATGTTACGTCCTGAGCACAAGATATGATGAGGGATGCCTATTAACACATAAGCTGGGTTGTTGTATGAGACTATTCAGATGTACCATTTTTTTTTATGTGAGATGGAATGCAATAACAGTGTAGTAAAAAATAAATACTTCCCCTGCTTCTCAGTGCAGATTGTGTGGTGTGGGACAACCTTGTATCTTCTGGCAGGCCAGGCAGCTGGTACCCAAAATGGACCACCTAATGATAACTATTGCATACTAGGCACCCTGGATATAAATGAAACAGGTATGATGCTCAGAAGTAAGACAAGTGGTCTCCTCCATCAAACGTTCACGTAATCAGGCTTCAACAAGGCAAGGATGACATCTGAACTATGGCCATCTTCCCTAAACAATATATGGTAATTATTGAGTAATATATACATGTTGTTTCTGCACCAGTGGATGTTGGTGAGGTTTGACCTGCATACGTATGTGCAATTGTACTCTTTCTTGTCTTAGCAGCCTCACTATTTGAAAGAGACTCTGTATTCTACTGTATTGTAATTGCATTTTATATAGCTCTTACTACCCCTGACGAGGCGTCAAATCCCTTTTTCGGCGAGTAGCATGCTACTCCGGGACCCATAGAGGATTAGTGTTGAATTATTGTAGTCAAACATGCAACTACATTTTAGCCCCTTAAGTGCTGCCGTCGGCCAACGGTCGTCGCGAGCACTACCTTGCCAGTACTGCGCACGACCGTTGGCCGACGGGCCAGCATTCGTTCTTCGAACGTTCAGCACTGGGTGAGTGAGAAGGATAATGGAGGGATAAAAGGGGAAGAAAGGTTTGCATTCATATAGCACTATGTTACCCCTGATGGGTGTTGAAGCGCTTTTCTGGCGAGTAGCACGCCACTCTGGAAACCATAAAGGATTAGTGTTGAAAATTAGTATAGTAAAATATGAAGTAATTTGAGTAGTGGATATGTTATTCAGTTATTTGGGTAGAGAAGGGAGGTGGCAGGATAGAAGAGGGAAAGAGGTTTGTATGTATATAGCGCTTGCTACCCCTGATGGGGTTTTGAAGCACAAGTAACACGCTACTCTGGAACCCATCATGATTAGTGCTGAACTAGTATGGTGAAACATGAGAATAATTTTAGTGATGGATATGTTAGTCAGTTTATTAGATTGAGAAGGGTTGGGGAGGGGTAGAAAAGGAAAAAGTGTTGCCTTTATATAGCACTTATAACCCTGTTGGGGTGTTGAGACTCTTTATTGGCGAGTAGCACGCTACTCTGGAACCCAGTAAAGGATTAGTGGTGAATTAGTATAGTTGAATATGGAATTTGAGAAGTGAACATGTTAGTCTGTTAATCTTGATTGAAAAGGATAGTGGATAGAGTGAAGGATTTTTTTTAGGTCTTAGCAGTAGGAGGAGGCTTTAGGATGAGTAAAAAGGAGTTTTGGAGGGAAGGAGTCAGAGGGAAGAGTTTAGAAGATATATTGAGTGAAGTATAGGCTCAGAAATAGGGTAGTGCATTGGAAATGCTAAATTAGAAGAAAATGATAAATATATAGATCCATAAGTACATTGATAGTATATAGATACATGAAGGAGGTAAGTATTAAGCATGGGCGGAAAATCCGTTCCGCTCGCCGATTTTGCGGGTTTTTGGTAAATTCGCAATCCGCGAGATTCGCGAATTTCCCGCAAAATCCGCGAGCGGAACGGATTGTGTCAAAAGTTCAAGCTGACTTTTGTAACTCTTTTAGAATGGCGCCGGCAAGCTGCCAGAGCCATTCTAAAATAGTTCCAAAAGTCAGCTCCAACAGGAAGCTCTAATAGATAAAGTAAAGCAGGTGCTCGAGTTGAAGGTCAAATTCAGTTACACAATCATTAATCCCCCCAAGCTTGGGGTGATTAATGATTGTGTAACTTAATTTGACCTTCAATTCGAACACCTGCTTTACTTTATCTATTAGAGCTTCCTGTTGAAGCTCTTTGTAGCTATTTTAGAATGGCGCTGGCAGCTTGCCGGCGCCATTCTAAGTGGGGATGAGGGCAGAAGGGCACAAAAGTGGGACAGAGGGCAGAAGGGCACAGAAACGAGTGGTACAGAGGGCAGAAGGGCATAAAAAACAAGAGGATGGCAGTGATTAACCAGGCAAAAAAAAAAACCACAAACACGCAAAGCGCCCCGCTAACACCCGCAAACGCGCAAAGTGCCCCGCGAACACGCAAAAATAAAAAAATCCGCAAATTCGCACGAATTCGCAAATTTTGCGGATTGCGAATTTGCATATCCGCAAATTCGCGGATCGCGAATTCCCAAAATTTACCCATTCTTAGTAAGTGTATGTAGATTAAAGATATTGATAGTAGTGGTATGGGGATTGGGATAAATGAGAGAGTCGCTATTGGTTGCACAGGGGAGGATGGGTGGAATGTCAGTATACTGAGTCTACCAGCACTTATGTTTTTTGATTAAATAAGCTCTGAAGGCAATCCACTTCCATCCCAAAATGATCCTTACAGCTAACTTGCATGTTTGCAATATCACATGTATTTAGCACATTATCCTTCCTGCGCCTTTTTTAAGTTTAAAAATAACCCATTATTGGACTCCAGCCTTTAATGTTCTTACAGAAACAAATACATTACCTCATCCATTTGTCTGCCCCCTGACTACCTTCAATTTAACGTCTATGTTTCGAACAAATTATCGGTCACCAAAAAGGCAGAGCCCAAAAGTCAAGGCAGGGTGTAGCCCAATATTATAGATTGTTGGTATTTTAGCTCTCATGCTAAACATTCATTCAAAATATTATATTTTTAGCGTGAGTTTTCAGTTAATTGCCGCATAGGGCAGCCATAGACTAAAAGAAATACAATGACCCATTGATCCATTTTCAAAAGCACGTTTTCGATTGCAGTAGTCAGAAAAAAATATGCACTTCTGTTTCAAAATGAAGCCTGCAATATCACAAGAGCTTACTCAGCATACGCAGTAAACTGGTTCTGCACGCGCAGCTTCTAAACTGTGTAAGCAAAAAGGAGACTCGGTCAGTGTCTGCCTTAATGATCCATAGCAAAGCTGTTGTACTGATTGAGATAGCTCTTCACCCCTTTTTAATTGACTCTCATTTTCTTTGACTGTATGTCACAGTAAAGGAACAGGAGAAGAACCGTGAGAGACCTAGCCCCAAGAAAGGCCCCATAAACAAAAGCACACATAAACATGCGCACACACACACACACTTTGAAGAGCCAGATTATGTAGCCCTCTCAGCAAGCACGCACACCTTGGGCAATTTTAAGGATACAGCGCACTTTCCTTGTTTGTGTCATGGCAGAAAGTTCACTAGTTCTGACAAGGAAAATGTGGCATATTAGAATGAATGCACTGCCCCCAGGGCAACCCCGAACTTGCGCTGCCTCCAGGGCAGCGCAATCAAGTGACATACGGAGCAGCATCTAAAAGCTGTTTGGTTTTTCACTGTGCAGGCAGCAACCCACCTGCACTTTAAGAGTCATTAGAGATCCCCCTGCAAGGGGTAGCAAGGAGTAACTGCACCCGCCTGCAGGGGGATGTCCGGGGAGTGCCACGGGACCACATTATCGCCCAGAGGGCATCTTTACGAGGCGCACTTAAAGTGCTCCACCTTTTTGTTGCACACTTTCAGTGCACCTCTTAAAGGTATCTTTGCCTCTGAGCCCACATCAGTAATACAGTGCAGGTGCAGAGAAAAAGTGATTCCCTCATTTGCATGGTGCTGCCCCCATGTAAATGAGAGAACACCCTCTCATGATAACACTGGTGCAATATGGGTGCCAGTGCTATCAGTATTACAGAAGGGGACACACAAGCATCTGCTGTCCTTTCTGAAATACAATTTTGCCCTGTTGGTGCCTAAAGCCAGAGCACAAGCCTGTTGTGCCCCCGGGCATAATGTACAATACAGGCCCAGGGGCGTAGCTACTATTGGTGCAGCAGGTGCAGTGAGACCACACTCTGAGGTGCCTTGTGAGCAGGCCCGGACTGGCCATTGTGGGCACCGGGCAATCCCCCGGTGCGCCGCAAGGGTGGGGGCTGGTTTTGGGCCCTGGGGATCGTTTTTGTTACAGGGCCTGTAACAAAATCGGCCGAAAACCGGCCCCGCCAAAGAGCTCGTCGCACCCCCAGGGGGCCGGCCGAGCACTTTGCCAGAGCCGGTTTTAGTTCTCAGTCCGGCCCTGCTTGTGAGCCCTGATTGCAATATTTTACTACCCAAACAGCTGTCAAAAGGGGTAATTTTTGTTTGAACTAGGGCCCATGATATAAATCCTTGCTTCGCGGCTCTAGCACACCACACACTCGTGCGTGCGCACTTTAAAGAGCCGGCTTAAGTAACCCTGTTGTCCCTATAATACCCACATCAGTGAGTTCCACGATCTACTCCGACAGAGGGATTAAAATTAAAGGTTGGTTTTAGCTGTCTCTGAGCCGTCTCTGTTAAAAGCTTTCTGCCGAAGAGTTGCATTCCCTTCAGGCATATAAAAGATTACACCTTGCTTTTCCATGCAGACTGTAACACCCGCACTGGAGAAATGCAGTAATGGCAAATAAAGGATTTTCTGCAAGTCGTGCGAATTGTAGGAAGCTGAACAGCGTAAATGGATTACATTTGCCAGGCCTGGGATTAGCAAGTGCTGCAGGCAGTCTTGCCACTTGTATTTAAACCTCTGTTAACATTGCTGTTCTCACGGTGATGGGACCAGGAGAATGCTCGTACCACAGCCCCTTGCCTGGCAGCCCCCCCTGCATATATTAAATTATCATGACAATGCACTTATTTCGCACACAAGAACATCTCAACACCTGCATGAGCTTTAGTACCGCAACAGTTTTCAATACTATCTCATAATAGTATCCGATTGGGGAAAAAGACTACAATGACCATGACTGTATGAGACACAAAATATCTGGGGAAGGTGTATGGAGGGTGCACCAACAGGCTTGAGACCAAAGGTCTGGTTTAGGTCCAAGAGTCAAAGCACAATCGATTCATCAACAGATGTAAAACAATAAACAAATGTGAAAAAATATGATAAACACTTTAAAACGAAAAACAATCTTTTTCAACATTTTTTTTGTGTGTCTCAAACGCTGTACAGGCGATTAGACCACCGAATTAAGGAACAATTATTGGATGATGTATTTTTTTAACAAGAAACATGCGAGAATATCCCATGCCCTAACATCTCAAGCAAGATAATTTTATATCAGCCACATATTAGTCAAGTTTTTGTAGAGTGCACATACTGTACTGAATTACTTCAATATTAACTTATGACAAGTATTCACATGGAACTCATTTCAAAAACATTTTCATATTGCCACAAGTTTATTCTGTTTTGATTTGATTAGGAGAGAATGATAATGAGATAGAACGTGTCTGTCAAGAGATAATTCATACATGGATTAGATAGCCTAAAGAATATCTTTCTTACAACTCAATTCAGCCGAATTGAAGGGTATATTCACAAGAACGTGTGATAACTACCGTAAGAGTAGAGTAACACAACTTTCACCATCGCAGCCTATCGCGGGAAAATAACCCTGTGTCAACGTGGAATTCACAACACGGCGGTAGCATGCGATAGACTGTTGAAACCGCGGACAACATCCGCGACACAACCACCTCAATGGCGAAATAAACACAAACCACAGCACCAAAAAACCAGCAATGGGCCAAAACACGATGAGGAAACCAGCGATAAGCAGCGCCAGGCCTGCAACACACACCTAGCAGGTTGGAAAAATCGACATAAAAATGGAGAAAAAAAACACAAACACAAACTGACTGACACCCTAGCACCATGAAGGCTGACGGAACAGGCGCAGAGGACGAGCGCAACCCCACATGCACCCTGGACGACCAGTCCGGGACCTCAGGGACAGGGAAGGACAAGGACAAGAAGAAGAAGAAGACAGAGTTCAGTCCACAGGCGAACCGGATCATAGTCATGGAGGTGATGGAACACCATCAGCAACTGTTTGACTCCTCCAACGTGTCATTGGGCACCAAAAATGGAATATAGCAGGACATCGTGGACAAAGTGAATGCCGTCGGGAAGTACAAGAGGACAATGGACGAGGTCAAGAAGCCAAGGAGAAACTCTCCGCCAACTGGAAGGCAGCAACGCAGCTGCCTTCCGGTTGGAAGCCCAGCGCCACAGCTCGAACTGGATGACACTTAGGAGCTGTGTCAACAGTCATCAGTGTCGAGGCTGTGGCCGGAGTGGGGGGATCGGGCACTGCTCGACAGGACATAACACAACCGCAACAGGGTGAGTGACCACCAGGTACTGGGGGGACGGGTGGAGATGGGCACAATGTAAATGTAAATGTAAATGTATAGGCATTTATATAGCGCACTACTTACCCGGAGGGTCCCAAGGCGCTTCGACCGCTGCGAAACCCTTCCTGGCTTCCCTGAGAGATGGTCCCTTAATGGGTATCTCCAGGGTGAGACCAGGCATCCCCGGCGGTCTGGTGGGGCCGTTAGTGAAGATGAGGCAAGCTAATGCCCAGAGTTGCCGAGTGTGATCGCTGATCAGAGTGGGCACCGAGGCGAGAGAATTACCGAGTCCGCTGACCCTGGTCCAGAAACCTGCCGTGCCGGGAATCGAACCCTGGTTCCGGGCCGTCCTCTGCTCTCGGGTCTGCCGCCTCTAACCAGTGAGCCACACTACTTCATACAGGCATACAGGCACAACCAAGCACAGCACAGTACACACCCACAATGACTCTGCGTCCTTGACCAGATCCACAGACTGTCACAATCAATGTAAAATGCCATTCTGTCTAAATGTCAACATGTACCATGCGGCTACATACATGTGGACACATTGTAATATGCCATCTCCCCTTCACATCGCAGGGGCACCGTGAACACCTACTGCAGAGCAGTCCCAGCCACTATTCACTGATGATGATGAAGACACCACGATCATCGACACCCAAGCCATCCAAGACATCATTGACCTCATCCAAAACTCACTTCCAGGATCAGGGCAGGCTAGCTGCATTGAGGAGACCCCACCCACTATCCAAAGCATCCAGCAGGAGGCACCTACAGCCCCAGCACCCCCCAATACCCCTAGCAAAAAAACAACACATGGCCTTCCATCTCAGTGTGCTGGAGGGCCAGAGGGAGACCCCAGAGCAGGTGCGGGTGGGGTTCGACCTCATGGCTTCCAAACTTGGCACCATCCTTGGGTGTGTAGCCTCGCTTCATGGTCTCCAACGAGCCCTGACTGACATCGCTGGAGTCATTACGCAGAAAGAAGAACTCCTGTCCCCTCAGAGTGGCTCCAGCAATACCAGCCGTGAGCTGGCACACATGCAGAGGCTCATGGAGGACAGGGTGCGGATGGAGGTGGAAAGGATGGCAGTCACAGCTTAACATCAGTGAAATGAAGCAGGGATCTACCATGCCCTGCAGATCCTCATCATGGCATTGCTGCCACAAGGTGTGGCAATGTTGAATGCTGCTGCCCCCACACCATACACATCTCCGCCCCCTGTTGTGGCTGTGTCTCCCTATGCAGCAGGCCTAACCACTCCAGCACCTGAAGGGTCAGTACCACGCAGTGTGGCAGATAGACCACCTCAGGCACCTGAGGTGACAGTGCCACAAAGTGTTGCACATAGACCACCTCCGACACCTGAGGTGACAGTGCTACACAGTGTGGCAGATAGACCACCTCCGGCACCTGAGGTGTCAGTGCCACACAGTGCAGCTGCCAGTACAGCAACACCCACAGGTGAGGCAGGGCACATATCTGGGGACGAGGAAGTGGAGTGGCCTGTGATCAGAAGGGCTCAGCAGCATTCATTCCCGCCACCTGGCCTCCTTTGATTCACTCAGAAGCACTCACCTTGGACAGCGACATGGACCACCACATCCTGTTTGATGACCAATGACACCACTTCTAGACTGCGGACTGGACCCCTCCTCTTGCGCAGTACTTGTCTTCCAAGGATGGACCCTGGCTGGCCCTCCACGGGCCTATATAGTGTGGTGTATTCGGCAGTGCCCTGTACCGCTTCAGCTGAGGAACAGCACTGGATGTGCAATAAACATCCAATGATGCACTGCTGTGTCATGTCTTTCATCATTCATGTATGTATGTGTGGATGAATTTAGGGATAGTGATTTCCCTTGCGTCAATGATGCTCATCCTGAGGGATGCCAGTCAGAGGATGCTAAATGTTGACTTGGCTCACGGGTACCCTGGACACCACAACAGGGACACACCCACCAGCCACTTTCTTGTCTGGACAAAGACTGAACCACGCCCAGTGCCCACGAGTCATTTTTGCAAGCCCTGCCCTCTTCCGGCGTATGGCAAGCCAGACCACTCCGCTCACGCTCCCAGTGGGGGGCCTCATTGCTATACATCGCAGGCGTACTCGCTGGTGATGTGGAGGTCACTGGTCTAGTTGTCAGCATGTCACAGCCACTCCCTCCCTTAGGACAGGTCTGCATGCACACCACATCCACCCGGCACAGGTATCACAGGCCATGTGACTCCGCAAATATAAGAGGCCTAAGACGTCACATACCACTCTGCCACTGGGGACTGGACGACGGACCCGAGCCCTTGAGGCTGGCACTGGCCTACCGCCACGTGGCACTGACTGGGGTTGAACAGGGTTTGTTGCAGAAGCTGCTTTTCGACCAACAAAGGCACCCGCCACGGGACGCTGACTGGGGTTGGACAGGGTTTGTGGCAGACACTGCATTGCAGCCAGCACAGGTACCCGGCCACGGGACAGTGACTTAGGGTGCACTGAGTCATTGGCACCTTGAGCTGCTGAGCGGGTGTGCAGCATGCGATGATGGCCCATCCTGCTCAGGACGGCTCAGGATTTGCGTGCCTTGCTGGACCGCAGTGTAGAACAATAAAAATGGTTCTGTCGGACTGAAATACACAGTAATATAGTATTCCCTGCTTTGTTACTCACAACATCCGTCCCTATAAGGGTAAAATGATAGTGGTCACGGTCTAACTCCTTCCTTCTGAAATCCGGTTTTCAGAAGGAAGGAGTTAGACCGTGACACCTGTTTTTCATATCAAGGACACAACACCTTACCGATCATATCAATGCTGGATACATAATCAATACAGAGATCTAAGAATTATTTCGAAATTGGCTGAGTCAGCAGATCACCAATACTACGTATATAGGACCAGGTACCCAAGAGGAGCCGAGGTCCAGAAAAGGCTGTCCCACAACTGTACAGTCCTGATGAAGACCCGCCCCTGATGCGCACAACCAGCGCATCGCCCCCCAGGGTCGAAATGTCAACGCATTTTCTCTATCATGAAATCAACTTTATAAAATCTACTAGGAACCAAGAATTGATTGATATGCCTAGTGGATTATTGCTCTTATAGTTGATGCTAATAATAATTTTGTGACTTGACAATTTTGTATGTTGTTTTAAATGTATATGAGTCCTGCTCAAAATGTATGCGGTATATATGTTTTTTGTTTGTCTGGACAGCTATAATCAATGTTTTAATACAATTCAGAGAAGATAAAAGTATGACTAAAACTTTACTCTAATCTTCATTGTGGTCAGTGTTTTCTGTTTCATATTGGTATAGGTACCACTATCATTGTACCCTTATAGGGACGGATGTTGTGAGTAACAAACCAGGGAATACTATATTGCTGTGTATTTCAGTCCGACAGAACCATTATTATTGTACTATTACCCACCCAGGTTCTGAGGGTTACAGGGTCACCCCATTACATGTAATGGACAGCAGTGTAGGCCATGCCAGTAGCCTGTGCCGCCCTACTGCCACGTGGCTCTGCTTCCAGGGTCACAGAGTTAGTGACACCCATTGGGCTGAGCTGCTGTGCAGGCTGCGAAGTTGCCAGGTGCCCTGGTATGTCCTATGCCATTGTGTGATCAACTCCCAGCACCGGACGTATGACCTGGTGACCTGCGCAACATGGATGCATGGTGCTGAGGGTGCCCTGTCTGTGGGCCCCGGGCTTGTGGTTTGAAGCAGCATGTGGTGGGACCTGCAGTCTACATGCCAGTGGTGGAAGGTGAACAGTGTCACCCGGGTGTGCATGGGCGGGCATGCTCCGATGGGCCGTGTGAGGGCCTCGGATGCCTCTGGCTGTGTGTGCATGGGCGGGCGGGCGACGTTGTCTTGTGCAAGTGTGTGTACTGTGCCAATCATGTCCCTGGACTCTGTTTCAGATGACAGCTCTGATTCAGATGTGTGACCTGGCGTGCAGCTCTACATACCGACAAGTGGTTGGAGGCACACCAGTGGCAGCAGGTGAGCAGTGTGGCCTGGGTGCACTGGGTCGTCTCTCTCTCTCTTCCCCTCCCTTCGTCACTCTCTCTCTCTCTCGCTCTCCACCTCTCTTTTTCTCTTTCTCTCTCTCTCTCTCCCCCTCTCTTCTTCTCTCTCTCTCTTCTTCTTCTCTCTCTCCCCTCTCTTCTTTCTCTCTCTCCCCCTCTCTTCCTCTCTCTCCCCCTCTCTTCTGCTCTCTCCTTCACTCTCTCTCTGTCCTTTGATGTGCATAGGACACACCTTCTGATCATATTTTTTATCTTGCAGGCTGTGACCTCCGGATTGTGTTGAGGGGAGCTACCATGTGTCCTCATTTGATTTTTCTGTTGTGTCAATAAAGTTTCATTGTATGCTTCGAAAGTGAATGTGTGATGCTCATTTCTGTGACGATACATGTATGTCACCAGTTGTGATTGTGCGACATCAGGCTGATCATTTCGTACATGTTTAGTTGTGGTCCTCTTGGGTGTCCGGCCTGCATAATCAGTTGCTCCGTGGCATCTATGGGCCCTTCCGATGACGCCCTGGCTGTGCTCCCTTCTGTGGTGCAGGCTGTGGTCCGACTTTACACAAGGTCGGAGCAGGTGTTAAAATCCTGCTGCTAACGCAGCTTATTGTGTGTTTTGTGTTCTTATCGCCGATCTGGCTCGTCGTTGTGAATGTTGAGGTGTGGTTTTGTCACGGCTTTTGGCATGGGAACACCTACTCTGCATCTCATTAGCGATAGTTGTGGGGGTCCTCTGTGGCGATGTTTTTTGCGCCTGTCATCGCGGGTAAACTGGTGTTGTGGGCTGTTAGCATCAGCTTGTGAATGGTGGGGTAAATTTATTACAACTTTGGCTGTGATAAAGTGCAGTTAATTCTGCGATAGCTCCTTCTGAATATGCCCCTAAGTTTTTATTCAGTTATGATGCACAAGAAATTCTTTTTCATACAAAAGGTTATCTTTTAACTCTAAACATAAATTTGCTACAGTACATTAGATTTTCTGAGTGATCTTGAAAAAAGGAAAGGAGAGTGATAAAGAAATCCCAAGTGACGTCACCATAACCAAACTTTGAGACATAAGTGACAATGGAGTGATTTGCAATTAAAACAGGGTTATTGGTAAATTCAAGGATGTCTGTTTGACCTATTCTCACTGCAAAAAAGATCAACCAGATTGTTCTCTTGTGCTTTCACTGTTTAGACTATCCTTTGGTGTTGTCGAAAAACATTTTGACCCCACTTGTAGTGATGGAGCAAGGACTTGTAGAACAAGGACTTGCTTGAAAGCAATCCTCTCATTTAACATCTAATAGTGTATTAATTACGCATTGTGTAAACCTAATATGCACCACATTGAAAATAAAAGACAGAGAAGCTTGCTTACGTGTTCACTAATAAGTAACTCGAGTGAAATACTAAAATGGCTGCTAACAGGAAATCTTTATTGCACATGCGTTAGCTGTAACTACGCAGTATGACGAGCTCTCGCTTGGAGGGTATTTCTTGTGCATGAGCAGACGCTATTAAGATGGAGGTTTGGAAACTCACATGCTTAGAATCTGCTTTGCTGAAACTAACAGAAGCTATTTTACTAATGCTAATGTTCTAAAACCATTAATAAATGAATTGGATTAAAGTAGAGATAGGTGGTTATACAGTGAAACCATTTATTTTTAAATTACCTTTTGTCTTTTTATCTCTCTTATTAGTGCGTACTTTGGACCTATCGTATGAGTCTAGAGTCTGTTAACCACTTGACCTCCGCGCACTTGTGAGATTTAGCCAGAAGAGTGGCGAGACTCTTGAACGCTATCAAAGGACATAAAAGATACATACCCTGGGAACCTGCATCAAAGACTCCTGAATGAATAGACATTCATGGAAAATGTAACATTTTTTTCTAATAAGATGTGAATACGAGTGGGAATAAATATTTTTGAATAAAAATTAAGGGGTTGGATTTATGAACAATAGACTAATAGACAAAGATGAAAAGTAAGCATGGTGTGATGATAATCCCTCCTTGCCAGTCCAACCAGAGTTAGTTTTTTTTACAATATTGAAATATTAATGGGTGGTACATGAATCTCGAAGAGTATAATTGA
Source organism: Lissotriton vulgaris (assembly GCF_964263255.1). NCBI lineage: Eukaryota > Metazoa > Chordata > Amphibia > Caudata > Salamandridae > Lissotriton > Lissotriton vulgaris. The sequence goes on along the minus strand of NC_141691.1, from coordinate 1,219,772,503 downwards.
GGTAGTTTTAGTTAGTTAGTTAGACGGAGATTTGCTGAATGCCACAGAGCTCGGGATGCTGTCGGGGTGACGAGAGTTGCTGATGAAGAATTAAATGCAGAACCATTTGTCTTAAATTAATTTACTTAGAAGACGATTGTGGTAGAATCTCAAGGAGGAAGAGAGTGTCAGAGAGTGGTGCTACGCAACCGTCAGTGGTAGAGAGGTCATCGGTCCTGTCCCGATTCCTGTCCTGAAGCCTTTGTCACCTGATCTTTCCCGGGTGACCCTTTCCAGCTCCTTTGCCAGGGGGTTGGTTTTCACACTATCCTAGGTAAATATGGGCCAGATGTAGGTGGCCTATTACCGGTCTGTAACGGCCGAAAATAACGAATTTTTGCCGTTACCGACCGGTGATAGGCTTTTCTTATGTAGGGGACCGAAATTAAGGATTCGGTAATTTACCGAATTGGTAATTTAAGGAATCAGTAAATTACTGATTTCTTAAATACCGATTCGGTAAATTACCGAATTCCTAATGTAGGGAGCACTTAAATGAGTGCTTATCCCATGTTAGGATTCGTTATTTACCACCAACTACAAGTTGGTGGTAAATAACGGGAAAAAAATAAAAAGCTATTTAATGCAAATTGCTTCAGTGTCATGTTGCAGACATAAATGCCCTTAGGGAATGTATGTCTGCAACATGTGCACCCATAAACAATTGAGGGGTGCAACAGGGTGTCACCCTGCCACCCTTCAATGTTTTCCCCCTTTTACCGAATCTGTATTTACCGATTTGGTAATTGCCATTCATTCCTATGGGCCTCCAGGCCCATAGGAATGAATGGCAATTACTGAATCAGTAAATACTGATTTGGTAATTACCAAATCTTAAAGATTTGGTAATTTTTACCGAATTTTTAGCTACATAGCATTTACGGATTCGTAAAGACCGAATCGGTAAAATTCTGTATTTATGAATAGGTAAATACTATTTACCTGCATCTAGCCCTAAATTTCTGTGGAAGTGCCAATGTTCTTTTCTTTCTATCCTCCCTTTCTAAGCATAAATCATTGCAAGGTATAAAGTACGTGTTTGATGATTGATTACTTGAATATTCATTCCTATGTGTGACGGAGACTGTACTGTACTTTAAAAGTGGTTCACATGAAATACATTTTAGATAAAGATTTAAATACTTCCCGAGTCTGTGGTCATTTACAAATGTCAGAAGATTATTTTACATCATTTCACCATCAACTAGTTCAACTAATGGTCCATTGACCAGAGGAAATAACTTTTTGATCAGTGAAAGATTAGTTGAGAATAAGAAGTGACTAATCTCGAAATATTAGAAAATCATGAAACTTTGACTCCAGCGGTTAATGCCAGGTTGTGTGTGAGTGTTCATGGGCCCAGGTGAGTATATTATTTTGGAGTACCTGTTGCTGGTGAGCCGCTGGATCAGTTTTCTGGTAGCAGAGCTATGGTTATTGTTGACTAGTTTGGTAATAAATATGGATTCTTGATTATTGATTTATGTTTAAAAAAGAGTTATGTTGTCCAGAAAAATTCCCCAGGGGAAATGAATAGTGGGTGGTGATAGAAGCCATACTGCAATGAGGTTACTCGTCTGTTGGAATAGCACTGAGAAGCTACACAGGGCAGGCAGTGTTAAAATTAGGGATTATTTCGTATAAAAGTTGAGTGTGAATAAAAGCAAAAGGGTTCGCTGGGGAAACTTTGGTCTTATATCACCTAGAAAGGGTAACACTGAATCAGTAAACAGGTTCTCCTGAGCTTGAATGAAGGGTAAATGGAAGGTTTTACTTGCAGTGAAAGAAGAGCAATTCTGAGTCTCCAGAATAAGTTGAAATCTATTCTTTGTTTAGTGGAACAGGTAGAATAGCAAATGTTTTAACGTTACCAATGGAATTTAGTTAAAGGAAGAGTACAAGAAATAAGTTTTTGTATTACCTTGTGAAGGGAGGGTCAGTTTCCGGAGTTGCACTGACGTCACAGAGAGCCGTGCTGGGATAGGTTGAAACAGCTGGCGTCTGACTGGCGCATATGGTAAAGGAGGGGTCAGTAGTAAGGAGCAGAACTGACGACATCGGAAAGGCCGTGCTGGCATTTGTCAGATCATGAACGTGAGCCGCATTCTGATTGGATGATTGAGTGAAAGCTGCTTTTGGATTGGTTGACAAAAATTTGTATGCCTGATTCTCATTTGCCTTTTTGTGCGAGTCGCACTTGCAGAAAAGTTCGAGGATTTGCGGATTATTGTTTCATGTATCGAGTGTCTAGTATGCATGGAGAAAAGAGGAAAATGTCATTTATAAAGAAAATTAAGAATTTATTTAAGAAATATAAACTGTATTGACTGAGAAAGAATTCCTATTGCAGCACCTAAAACGCCTACTTCATTTATGATGATAACGGGGCCGATTCACAGAACTAACTTAGGACAGAATCCTAAACTTACTACTTTTGGTATTCACAGAAAGCATTTAGTAGTAGTAAAGTTAGGATTTTGTCTTAAGTTTGACTTAAGATAAACTTAAGACAAACTTGAGACACATTCTAAACAGACTTAAGACAAACTAAAGACAAAATCCTAACTTAAGTCTGTCTTAAGTCTGTCTTAAGTTTATCTTAAGTCTGTCTTAAATCTGTCTTAAGTCAAACTTAAGACAAAATCCTAACTTTGCTACTACCAAATGCCTTCTGTGAATACAAAAAGTAGTAAGTTTAGGATTTTGTCTTAAGTTAGTTCTGTGAATCGGGCCCGGAGAGAGGATATCATGCATGTGTATGAATAGAGAATTAGATGAAATATACTAGGGATGATGGTGGTTTAGCTTTTCCTGAGCATAGTACCTTTATTGGAAGAATTTTGCTGAATTTGACAATGCGGATGAATGATTTAGATCCGAGACCTAGGTTAACGCAGTATGAGGCATTAGAATAATGGGAGACTGAGTCATATGAGCAAGAGAAAAATCGGAGTGGAAGATATATGGGTCATTTTCTTAGGTACTTGCGGGACACACGTGAAGGTCAGATGAAGCAATGGAGAAAAGCAATAGTATCAGAAGGTTTATACCCAGTATTAGTGGCTAAGGAACAGGCAGGGAGTAAGTGTAAAGAAAAATTGAAACACATAAACACAACATGATATGGTGAATCAGAAGATGAGATGCTAGAGGACATTTTACCTAAAAACGCTCTGCCATACCAAGAAGGACCAAGTAGAATCACACCAAGTTCACCAGTACTAGGAACACCCTTGATTCCACAAACTTTACATGATCCAACAGTCAATAGGGTACTACAAGATAGGGAAAAAGAAGTGTTAAATAAAAATAGAGAAGAATTAATACAGAAGATAGGTGAATTGAATTTGAACCTTGAAGCATTGACAATACCAGTAACTATAGGTCCTGTTGTTCCATTATATGGAGACAAAGCAAATTGCCCTAAACCACCAACTGTAACAGCACCCTTAAGTAACCCCAGAAAAGAAATTGTGATAATAGACGATCGAGCCAGTGAGTACGATTCAGTAATTTCATTAATGGATCTACTGATAAGAGAATCAGTAAGTGAAACCCCGAAAAGAGTTACACCCAGTAGTTCAAAAGAAGGGAGATCAGTGGCATCCTCTGGAGCCAGAAGTGCAACAGCAGTAACTCCAGAAGATTTGGAGGGCACAGGGTGTCAGGGATTGACTCTGTCAAAGGCGCCTACAGAAAACGTTATGCCGTGAACTACAGTTTCCAGAAGGCTTTGTGGGAAGGAAGGTCCTAACTACATAAATGCACGTGACAACGCGACAGCGTTGTACCTGATTCTTGATTGCCCGTCAGCTTACTAACAGCCGCGCTGTTAGGAAGCGGAGTTCCCCCCTGGATGTTGTTCGGGTTACTAGTGGAGATCGCATTTGCTGATTCCTTGAGCCCACTCTTGGCTGTGGTGGGCTATCTCTAGTGTTCCGCTCGGCTGAGTGAGAACATTTCCTGTTCAACGCCCGCTCGCGGCTGCGGCGGGCATTTGGTGTTTCTTTCCGCTCAGCTGAGCAAGAAACATTTAAAGTCATATCCCGCTTGCGGCTGAGGCGGACTTGTGAGATTTCTTCTTTCCGCTTGGCTGAGCTAGGAAAGTATCCAGACAGTATTGACGAGTCCTCTTGTGGCTACATAGGGCTTCTCCTGTTTTGCCCCTATCTACAAGAAGGAGGTACTGATTTTGGTGCACAAATACATTTATGAATCTTGACTCTCTCCCTCTTGGGAGGCTTTGATTAACCCCTTCCAGGCTGATGACGAGCTGGGCTCGTCATGGTGTAGCCTCCTCGCACGCTGATGACGAGCCCAGCTCGTCATGTAACATGGGTTTTTTAAAATCTCAGCATAGGTGCAGAATTCCACTAGCGCGCATGTGGTTAACCCTTATTCTTTGGTTAGTCTTGTTGGATTGGGAGTTCGGGACTTTTCTTTGGAGTACTAAGTGAATGAGAAATTTACTGCAGAACTGTGTATGGATTCTGTCTTCTTTTACTGGAACCTATGGATTTCGGACATTTGCTTTTTTGTTCCTATTTTTGATTTGGGAAAACATGGGGAATGAATGTGAGTATGATGGAATACGTGATTGAAGGCTGCTTATCTCCCGTTGGTTCCTTGGAGTGGTTTTGATGAATACATATTGTTTCTTACAGGCGGTGTTGTTCCAATAACAGTAAGAGAGGTACCTTATGAGAGCAGTTGGGAGCAACGTCTAGGGAGAAGCCTATACAGGTATATACAGGATTCTAGCAAGACCATACAGAGAGTAGGCAGGATTAACGTAATGTATTCATGTTATGTTTTTTGTTGTTTCAGGTAATCCCTTTCCACTGCAGACCCCACCCTTACCTTTCCCTCGCTTGATTACCTTTATTCTCTGTTTGATTTATTAGTCAGAGTGTGTGGAAGTCAGGAGGTGGACCCCATTAAGCATCACCCTAATCCTGAGGAGCCGGAGCAGACGTGACAGAATCACATACCCAAGAATTACTCCTCCTGAACAGGGTCAATCTTAGTAATGGCGTCCTTGGACGATGTATTACAGGCTTTGGTTTTAGTGCAGCAGGAACTAGCTATGTCCCGGGCAGAAACAGCAGCGCTAAAGGAGAGGTTGGATAGGCAGGCAAGAAATCCTTTCGATGCCTCCGCTTCTACTCAACAGATACAGGTGATAGGTCCTCCTCCGATTCCCTTGGCCAGCCCTGAGAAATATGCGGGGGATCCCCAAAAAATTCAGACCTTTTTGACGCAGATTACCCTTCATTTTTCTTGTCGACCAGCATCCTTCCCCACCAATTTGTCTCTGGTGGCTTTTGCAATATCTTACCTGACAGGGGATGCGGCCAACTGGGCAGTTCCTTTAGTTAGGAACGACGATCCGGTACTCTCTGATTCGGCTGCTTTTCGGAAAGAATTAGAGAGAGTATTTGATCGAAGGGCAACCACGCTCAGTGCCGATAGAGAGCTACTGGATTTACATCAAGGTAGGAAGGATCTCATAACATATATGACGGCTTTCAATCGACTGCTGGTTGAAACCGCATGGCCAGAAGAGAAAAGGATGGCTCTCTATTATCAAGGATTGAGGGATGATATGAAGGATGTCTTGGGCCAAATAGATCCCCAACCTACCAACAGCACTGATCTGATCAACCTCACTCTACGTTTAGACCATAGAATGGCAGAGAGAGGGGATGATCAGAGAAGAGGGGACCGAGGGTTGATTGGAGCTAATTCAGAAAGCCACTCACTGCCTCCCACTAAAGAAACTGTCCATGAACCCATGGACGTGGGTGCTGTTCGACCCCCGTTGACTAAAGCAGAGAGAGAAAGCCGCAGGGCTCAGGGTTTCTGCATGTACTGCGGGAAGAAGGGCCACTATGTTCGAGAATGTACGGTCAAACCCAAGAGGAGAGGACCTTTTGTTCTGTGTAAACAATTAGCCGTCACCACCCGAGTAAACCTTGATAATGAAGAGGCCAAGTTGGCAGAGGTAGAGGTCCTAGATAAGGAATGGAAAGTGACATCTCTCGCAGTCACTGAAACAAGAAAAACAGAATCTCATATAGTACTAACCATGGTTCTCAAGGTAGGGGAACAGACACATACTGTTTTAACTATGATAGATTCAGGGGCCACACGCAACTTTATTGATGATGGTTTGGTAAAAGATTAGGCCTACTTCGGGTACCCAGTGAGACACCAGAGAAGGTATTAGCGGTGGATGGCATGCCGCTGAAATCAGGGCCTATCACAGAACACACTGAGGTCTTATGTTTGATCCTACCAGGTGATCCTCAAAACCATGTGGAGGAAATCATTCTGAATATCATAGAGGCTCCTCAATACAAGGTGATGTTGGGTATGCCTTGGCTATGGCAACACAATCCCACCTTGGATTGGAGGAAGAAAACTATTAGCTTCCAGTCATCTCATTGTATGGATGGCTGTTTAATAAACGCCTACTCTCAGGCTCTGGCTTAGTCCCAGGGATACCAGATAGCTATGGCCGCGGAGAAGGACATAACCTTACCCAAAGAATATGAGACTTATGTTGATGTTTTCAGTGAAGTGATGGTTGAATCTCTACTACCACATTGCGACTATGACTGTTGTATAGATCTGGTGGAAGGAGCATCTATTCCATCTTGGAGAGTGTATGCCCTGTCAGACCCCGAAACTAAACACCTGCGTGAATACCTTGACCACTATTGTTCCATAGGTTTAATTCGTCCATCTCAATCTCCAGCGGCATCTCCTCTTTTTTTCACGGCAAAAGCTAATGGTGAATTGAGGACATGCATTGATTACCGCATGCTGAATAAAAATACCATTAAAAAACGGTATCCTCTTCCGCTCATCCCGGTATTGCTGGACCAGGTGAAAGAGGCCCAAATATACACCATTTAGATCTCTGAGGGGCCTATCACCTAGTCCGCATCCGCGAAGGGCATGAGTGGAAGACGGCATTCAAAACGTGGTATGGGTTGTTTGAGTACCTGGTTATGCCGCTCGGGCTTTGTAATGCCCCGGCGGCATTCCAGTATTTCCTCAACGATGTTTTGAAGGAATACATCGATTTGTTCGTTATCGTCTACATCGACGATATTTTGGTGTATTCGTCTTCAAAAGAACAGCATGAAGGACATGTACTACAGATACTTAAGAGATTACAGGAAAACAGGTTGTTCTGCAGACTCAGTAAATGTGAGTTTAATGTTGAAGAGGTGGAATTCCTAGATGTGATCTTGACTCCAAATGGGTTTGGTATGGCTGGGTGAAAGATTGAAGCAGTACAGGATTGGCCTGTACCCAAGAACGTCAGGAAAGTCCAATGTTTTTTGGGCTTCTCCAATTATTGCCGGAGGTTCATTTCCCATTTTTCATTATTGGCCGCACCCATACCCAGACTATTGAGGAAGGAATCCCGTTTATATGGACTGCCGAAGCCTCAGAGGCCTTTACTCAAATGAAACAGGCCTTCTGTTCGGCACCCATCTTGCGACACCCACAGACAGACGTTCCGTTTGTGGTATAAGCTGACGCTTCGGATGAAGTCATTGGAGCAGTGTTGTCTCAGAGGGATCGATTCACAGGTCAGCTGCATCCCATGGCTTTTCTTTCAAAAAAGCTTAATTCCGCAGAAATCAATTACACCGGTGCCGAAAAGGAACTGCTGGCCATAAAGCGTGCTTTCCAGGAGTGGAGACACTATCTGTGGGGTGCCCTTCACACTATCACTGTGTACTCGGACCATAGGAACCTCCAGTTCATGAGAGCCGCCCGCCACCTGTCCCAAAGACAGATGCGATAAATGCTATTCGTCGCAGAATATGACTTTCTAATCACCTTCAGGCCAGGGGCTGACAACAGAAAAGCGGATTCCCTGTCCAGGAAGGGAGTAGATACCTTAACAAGCCAGGAAACCAATAATGCGATAGTGAGTCCTGACAAAGTCATATGTGTTGTTACAGTGGAAAGGTGCCTTGATTAGGTTAAACGGCACAGAACATTGATTTGATGGCCACAATGGGCACGACAAAACCAACACCGGTCTCTAAAACACGATATGCCTATGTATGATGACAAACTCTACCTACCTAGTCATGCTTTGAGGCTGAAAGCATTAAATTGGTGCCATAATGCAGTGGCGGCGGGACATCCTGGCTCTAGGAAAACCTTGCATTTGGTCAAACGCCAGTTCTGGTGGGAAGGAATGACCAAGGATGTGAGTGCTTGGGTGGGAGAATGCAAAATCTGTGCTCGAGCAAAGGGAGAACATAATGAGAGCAAAAGACTGTTGATGCTTCTACCCACTCCCTCCCAACCTTGGCACACCATCAGTCTTGACTTCGTCCTTGGGCTACCACTGGATCAGGGATTCAATACCATATTGGTGGTGATAGACAGCCTGACGAAAATAGGTCATTTCATACCCTGTAAAAACCTACCCACAGCAAGTCAAACATCCCAGCTACTCATGCAAAACGTAGTGCGAGCACATGGACTGCACAGGGAGATCATTTCGGACAGAGGTCCACAGTTCATTGCCCGGTTCTGGAGATCATGGTATAAGGCCTTGCAGATCGAAGCCGCTCTTTCTACCAGCTTCCACCCTCAGACCGATGGGCAGACGGAGCGCCTTAATCAGACCCTGAAGACGTATTTGAGATGTTATTCCAAGGAGGCTTCAGATTCTTGGGTTTCTTTGCTTTGGTTGGCCGAACTATCATCCAACAATGCTTGGCATAGCTCGAACAGGGAAACCCCTTTCTGGGCTAACACTGGTTTTCATGCTCGTACCTTGCCGTTATCTCTACCTAGCAACATGGAAAACCAGCCCACTGTCCAGTCCCAGGTATGTTCCCTCTTGTCCATCCATAAACGCATCCAGGCTACTCTTGTTCAAGCCAAAGTTACATATAAACATTGGGCAGACAGGCGATGACAAGCTGGTCCGGAGTACCAGGTTGGGGATATGGTGTGGCTCTCTACGAAGAACATTCGATTCAGGTGCCCCAGTATCTTTCCAGGAGTGGAGACACTATCTGTGGGGTGCCCTTCACACCATCACTGTGTACTCGGACCATAGGAATATGGTCCGAGTACACAATATACACAAAATATTGTGAGGACAATATTGAGGGAAGGCATAAAAAAGTTAAAAGAGAAAATTATGTGGGCACAAGTGAAATTGGCAGAACAACTGGAGATTAAATTAAATAGGCAGGCAGATGGGCAGATAAAAGAACAGAGTGATCATGTGGTGAATGGTGGTAAATCAAGAAGATGAATAAATAGAGAGCATGCAAAGAAGAAGTTTCATTGGTCATTTGAAAAACAAGTGTAAGAATATTCAGAATAATAATGGGCCAACTCAAAATTTAAATCCACAGACACAGAATGAGGTGCTTATGAATCAGCCGCAGCAGGTAGCTTATCAGTAGTGTCAGGTGCCACCTGCCCCTATGCCAAATTTTGTGAACCAGCCAAAGTACAGTGTGGACGCCGGATTTCAAGGAGGAAGTGGTAAGAAAAATTCTGTGATTTCACAATCATTTTACTGGATAACTATTAAAGTGAAGACAAGCAATGACGGTGCCTGAGGGGGGAGGAAGAGGAGTGCGTACTTGGCATCTCCTTGCCGGTTGATCAGTCAGGTCCATTTATTGATGGGAAAGTGGAAAGCAATGTATCACTTTTCTGTTGGATACTGGTGCTTCCCATTCTACTGTAAGAATAGCAGACATCCCAACCTACCCCTCTCGGGAGAAGCAATACAAGTAGTCAGAATTTTGAATCAACAGATTAGAACCCCAATTACACAACCTATGGAGGTGCATATTAGAGATTGTAGTGTAGTTCCTATTTTCCCAATGGGCTCTGCGCATTGGAATTACATAAACAGCAGTGTAGACGTAGGACTGAGGTCTTCTAGGTCTCTACTGACTATGTTAGACTTAATTTAGGTTTGCACCAGCTAGCTCAGAGGTCACCGGAAACTTTCTTGAATGAATGGGGGGAGATCAGCTTCCCTGGCTCAGACAAGAAGGGATTTAGCTTCCGACAACCGCATAAACATGACAACTTTGCTCCCTCAGAATAAGGGTAAATCTCTAGAGTCGTAGGAAAACAATAGACAGCTATTTCACTCAGTCAGATGTGCATTCTTAGTTTCACCAGAGAGCAGAGAATAAAGAGACAGGCATTTTCAATAAAAGGTATTATTTATTGAGCAGTCTTCCTTCTCATGCAAGAGAAATAAATTGCCACAACTGCAATACTTAATATAAAGTAAAGTACGTACAGTAAAAGGAGTATTATGAAATAATACTGTAAAAGCATTGATATGGTTTCTTAGCCATAAGTCACTTTAAAATGGATAAAATATATACATACATATATACATAGGCTAACGTGCTCAACTGGTGCTTCTAAAACACGCCTACCCCGGTGTACCTGACCTAAGCCTAATACGTGGGAAGGAGTAAGTAAGTAGTAGTTTAAGTTAAGTAGGTTTTGCCAAGAATCTGATTCAAGAATACTCTCTAAGGGTTTAGTCAGCACTGTACCTTGGGAATAGAATGTAGGAGGTCTGGTATCTCTCTCTCAGGACTCGATATCCCAGTCACCCGCAAGGGTAGGCTGGAAACGCCGGAGCTGGATTTTCTCAGCAGGAGAAAAGACAGCGTCTTTCTCAGCGCGTCAAAGAGGAGGGGCAGCGTCCGGGGGCTTTTCGCATCTGCTGGGCTCTCAGCAAGTAGATCGATGCTCTGCTCCAAAACCACCACTGTGTGTTTGCTTAAGGCAACGTTGGTATATTTATACCTGAAAGGTGACGAGTTTGACGTAAGGTTTGGACATAAGACGTCAATAAAGATGTCACTAAGAACTGGCAGTTCTTACAATGCTCGCAGGAGTTCTATTACAAATCAAAACAAAGCAAGCGGGGATTTCCCAGGTTGCTGGAGGTTTGGTGTGTTGAAAGAACTCGTTGTGCTTTCTAGGAATCTAAGGAAGTAGCTTTTGCCATGCCTTGGACTGCAAGGGCGATTTACTGAAATATGGATCTGATTCTTATGCCATTATAGGGATATTATTGATTATAGCCGTACAAGGGCATAAAATGGTAATATTGATTCAGGTTCCTAGATAAAAACACAATAAGATTTACTGTGCAAATGAATTTGCTCTCCAAACCCCTGATCAAGATAAGGTACACAAGATAATGTTACCTAAACAAGGCAGAGAAATAGATGAGATGTATTCTTTGATGACAAAAGAAGAGCTGAAAACAACTGTAAATCCAGACGTATGGCATTTCACTGGAAAAGAAATAGAGCTAATGGCAAACGTAGACCCAGTGAAAGTGACAGCGAAAGAAGGAGCAGTTTACCCGAAACACCAGACAATACAAAATGAGTCCAGAAGTGAAAGCAGGAGTGGCTTCAGAAATTGGCCGTATGATTAAACAGGGCATTTGAAAAGAAATAATGAGTAGTCCTTGAAATTCGCCTATAATAGGACTCAAAAAGCGTAGAGGAAATTAGGATTTGAGAAAAATTCATAAGATTGTAGTGCCTTGTTGTCCTGTGAAGCCAAATCTAAGAGTCATTCTTAATAAGATCCCTTGGAACACAGGCTGGTTTACCGTAATTGATTTGTGCCAAGTCTTTTTCTCAATTCCCTTACACCCAGACAGCCAGTATCTTTTTTCGTTTACATTTGAAAATCGTATCTTGGCATTGAACCGAGTTACTCCTGGGTATAAAGAAAGTCCCTCAATTTTTGATCACATACTGAAAACGTGTTTACAGAAGGTAGTTATGCCCAGAGATTCAGTTTTAGTGCGATATATCGATGATCTAATTGTGGTATCCAAATCCAGAGAAGACTGTGTTACTAATTCCATGGCATTAACAAATCATTTAGCTGAGGGAGGCAACAAAGTGTCCCCAGAAAAATTGAAATTTTGCCGAACAGGAGTCAAATGCTAGGGTCACCAAATAGAAAGGGGAGTGAGGAAAGTGACCACTGAAAGAATTAAAATAATCAAGCAAATGCAGTTACCACAGACACAAAGAGAAATCAGAATGTTATCCGGAGTGATGGGGTATTGTCAACAAAGGATTGTGGGCTTTTCATTATAAGCAAAACCATTTATTCAGATGACAAGGAAAAGAGTGAAGGATCCAATAGTTTGGGATGATAACATTGTGGAAGCATTTGTAAAATTGCTAAAGTGTCTATGTGAGGCCCCTGCATTAGATATGCCCGATTATTTGAAATAATTTGCACTGTTCTGTTGTGAAAGGAAAAGGTTGTGCACTTTCAGTCCTAACCCAAAGATATGGATTTAGCCGACGCCCAGTTGAAAATTTTTCTGCTACTTTGGATCCTGTGGCTTCAGCATTACCTGACTGCTTAAAAGCAGTAGCTGCTACTTGTATGAGCCTAGAACAAAGTGAGTCAATTGTGATAGGACATCCAGTGAAAGTTTATGTTCCACATTCAGTCGAGATTCTGTTAACAAGAACTCAAACACAGCATCTTACTCCTAGTTGGATGACTAAGCATTAAAGAATATTTTTGGGAGCAGAAAATACATTTGACTGTGATCAGTGTACTATGGTGAACCCTGCTACTCTATTGCCAGACTCACGTTGTTAGAAATTGAAAGATGAAGTAGATCATGATTGCTTAGATGTAACTGAAATATGTACTATGCCCCACCCAGACATACAGAAAGAGCCTCTGAAAGAGCCAGAACATGAACTATTTGTTGATGGTTCTTGCTTAAGGCTTGCAAGTGGAGGAGTAAGTACAGCATATGCTGTTTGCAAAATATCTGGGATCATTGAAGCATTCTGTTTACCGAGAGTCAAGTCTGCACAAGTAGCTGAATTGATAGCTTTAATAAAAGCATGCAAGGTTGGGAAAAATGGAAAGTGACCATATTTACCGATAGTCAATATGGTTACGGGTTGTGCATGAGTTTGGCCAGCTTTGGATGCATAGGGGATTTCTGACTTCTTCAGTGTCTCCCATAAGGAATGGGAAATTTGTGAAAGAAATGTTGGAAACAATAAAATTGCCAAAGGAAATAGCAGTGGTCAAGTGTGCTGCTCACCAGTCAGGAGATGACTATGGAGCGGCTGATAATCGATATGCTGACCAGGTTGCTCAATACTGTGCAAGAAATGATATGCCATTAAACAAGAACATTGAAACAAGTGGAATCAGCTGCCAACTTATGCTATCTTCAGCTTTTGAAATATGGGATGAGGGGAGACAGATGCAGGATGAGGTAGAAGTGAGTGAAAAGGAACATTGAATAAAATCAGGTTGTGACAGAAGGGCAGAGGATGATGTGTGGGTGTACCCTGATGGAAGACCAGTCATGCCAGACTGCTTGCTCTTTCAATATGCAAAAATAAATCATGGAGACACTTGTGTAGGCAGGGACGCTATGATCAGACTATTTAGACAAGATTGGTATAACCCAAGGTTTAGGGTAGTCGCAGAGAGTCTTTGCCAGAGATGTTTAGTATGCCAACAAATAAACCCATTGTGTTACAGCAAACAAATGATGGACAGAATACTGGCAATGCAAACATTCTCCCCAGTCAATAGATCTGGGTTAAATCCATCGTTCTTTTGCCCACTATGCCACCCCAGTTTGGACAAATAAACCCAGGTAGGAATGCAGTGGTCAGTTGGGGAAAAATCAGCGATGCAGAAGGACCATTCATAACTTATAGCTTGACTTTATAGAGTCACCACCATGCAGGGGAATGAAGTACGTCCTTCTCAAAGTGTGTTTGTTTTCACGATGGGTGGAGGCATACCCTAAGATGAGAAATGACAGTATTACAGTTGCCAAATTGTTGTTGAGGGAGTTAATTGCATGTTTTTGTTTTCCAGTAACTTTGGAATCAGATAGAGGACCTCATTTTAATAATGAAGTAATTCGATTAATCTGTGAAGCATTCAAAATTGAACAGAAACTTCACTGTGCATACCATCCATAGGCTTCTGGAGTGGTAGGGCAATTGAATGGCACAATCAAGTCAAGACTAGCAAAGGTGTGTGCATCTCCATCACTGAGTTGGCCAGATGCATTGCCTATTGCAATAATGGGACTCAGAAGAATTCCTGACAGAAACACAGGATTGGGTCCCCATGAAATTCTTATGGAAAGGGCAATGAGACAAGTATTTATACCAGTACATAAATTACAGAAAATAACTGATGATCTGGTATTGGATTATTGCAAAGGATTGGCTGACCTTGTGTGTTCTGTCTCTCACCTGGTTGGAGAAGACGTAGTTGCCAGGCAGCTGGCTCAGGTGCATGATTTGAGTCCTGGACACTGGGTGGTAGCGAAGAAGCACACCGGAAAGTCGTGCCTAGCTCCCAGGTGGAATAATTCATGGCAAGTCATACTGGTCACTTCTACAGCAGTGAAGTGTGCAGGTTTGCCCAATTGGATCCATGCCAGGCACACAAAAAGGGTTTCAGCCCCAGCTGAAAAGAGACCACAACTGACTAGAATAGTTGAGGCTGTAGAAGGTTGTACATTTGAAGAATCTAGAGGAACAGATTCTGAAGGGACTGACAAAGAACAGCCGAGCACAAGTCAGGAGAACTGGATACCAGTGGTCGACATACCTGAGGTGGTTATTAAAACAAGAAGTAGAACAAGATTAGAAAGACAAGAAACTAGTGAGGATCAGATAGGTGTAGAAGAACACGCTCAGGAGAAAGAGAACAAAGCTACTGGAGACCCTGAGCAGGGCTAGACAAGGACAGAAGAACATACTAAGGTAAACAAATCACCCGAAAACCCTGAGCAGGGACAGATGGGTAAACAAGAACTCCTTCAGGCAGCATAAGAACCAATTGTAGTAAGACCTGAACAGGACCAGTTAGGAGAAGATGAACAAGTTGGGTTGAAGAAGAACAGTCTGAACGGATACCCGAACAAGAACAGTTAACGGAAGAAGAACAAGTTCAGGCAGAAGAAGCCACAATAACAAGACCTGAAGAAAGGACAGATTGAGAGCTATACTGAGAAAAGGAAAAATCAGATTGTGCCACAACGTAACGAGAATAAAAGAACTCTTGAGAAAGACAAAGAAGGTGAAAGTGCAGTGCAAGTTTAAAGGGTGAAAAAAGGTGGTGACAATTGGCCAGGTTCAGTCAAAAGTTTAAAATATCATTTGAGAAAAGTAAATGAATTGCCAGAACAAGTGAATGAGGTTACCAGTCAAACTCAGTCTGCACAATCAATTGCTAAAAACATTCAGGGAAGTCCAAGACAGACTGACAGTCTTGAACAATAAGTTCAAGGATCCTGAATGGACCTATGTGATACTAGAAGAATTTGAGAATCTAGATTTAAGTGAAGAGGCAGGTGAAGAAGTAATTGCATAACAGATTGACGCAGGAAGTGAGGCCTCCTTGAAGTACTAAAGATTTTGATTCATGACAAAAGAAATGTAGAGGAATATTCTTAAGTCAAAATGGTTAAAGACAGAGTTGTTGAAAGACTGAAACAAAGCTGTATAATGCTGTATGTTAGCTGTTAAATGTTAAAAGATTTTAAAGCGCATGGCTGCCCGTAAGCGTCCCAGCGCTGACAGAAGTACAGGCGATATCAGGAGGAGGAGTTTACGGGAACAGCCAGGTCTTTAGAGATTTTCGGAATGACAGGAGATTGGGTTGAGCACGGAGATCAGGGGGGAGGGAGTTCCACAGTTTGGAAGCGTTGTAGGAAAAACGCCGGCCTCCCGATCGCACCTTCTTGATCCTAGGTGGCAGGGTAAGGTAGGCATTGGAGGATCGGAGGGTTCTGGAGGTGGTGTAGGGAGTGACCAGATCTTTGAGGATAGGAGGGGCTTTCCCGTTGAGAATTTTGTGGGTTAGACAAAGCGCCTTAAACTGCACTCTTTCCAAGACGGGCAGCCAGTGCAGTGATCTAATGGCCGGTTTGGCCGAGCAGCGACTCTTGGTGTTGGTAAGAATCCGTGCGGCAGCATTTTGCACTACCTGGAGTTTAGTTGTCACTTTCCACGGTGCGCCAAGGTACAGGGCGTATCCATAGTCCAACCTGGACAGGATAAGTCCCTGGATCAGGAGTTTCCTCGATTGGAAAGGGAGCAGCGGGAGGATCTTCCGGGCAGTGCGCAAGAGACCATAGCAGACTCCAGCCGTTTTCCTTGCTTGGGTGTACATAGTAAGATTTTGGTCAAGCCATAGTCCGAGGCTTTTAATCTCGGATTTGGGGGTTGGAGGAATGCCCATGCATGGGGGCCAGAGAGAGTCCGGACGGAAATGGGACTGATTCCCCATCACCAGTATCTCAGTTTTCTCACTGTTAAGTTTCAAATGAGATCTGTCCATCCAGCTGGCTATGTCTCTCAGGCAGGAGTACAGGTCGGTGGTAAGATTTTCCTGCTGGCTAAGAGAGACAACCAGCTGGGTGTCATCCGCATATGTCAGAAGTTTGATTCCATATGGGGTGACAATCTTTTCCAGAGGGTACATGTATACGTTGAAGAGCGTGGGGCTCAAGGATGAGCCCTGTGGCACTCCGCAACGTATGGGGGTCTCTTTGGAGATGTAGCTGCCCCCTGGAATGAACGACAATGAAGAAAAGATTTCAACCAAGACAGGGCGGTACCTGTAATTCCAAGATCTCTAAGCCGCTGGGCTAGGATCTGGTGGTTGACAGTGTCGAAGGCCGCGCTTAGGTCCAGGAGGATCACTGCCACTGATCCTCCTGCATCCATGATCTTCCTGGCCTCTTCGATCACCGTCACCATCGCTGTTTCAGTGCCCTGGCCAGGGCGAAAGCCCGTCTGAGAAGGTTTGAGTAGTTTGTTCGATTCTAGGTAATTGGACAACTGGCCGTTGATACATTTTTCTGTCATCTTGCTGATACATGGGAGGAGAGAGATAGGCCTAAAATTAGATAGATTAAGGGGGTCTAGGTTAGTTTTTTTAAGTAGGGCTCTGAACATCGCCTTCTTCCAGCTAGGGGGCACTGTTCCGTCTGCTAGAGAGGCATTGATTAAATTTACCATCGGCGCAAGAATGGTAGATGCTACCTGTTTTAGCATTTTAACTGGGGCAGGGTCACACGGGGAGCCACTCTTAAGTGATTGAAGAATGGGAGACAGAGTGTTCGTACTGATAGGAGTAAATGTGTCAAGTCCCGCATTGAGGTTCCGGGCCTGCATTAGGGACACAGATGAGGGATCCGTAAGGGTAAGCGGGGGAAGTTGCTGAAAAATATTTTGAATCTTTTGATCAAAATAAGTGGCCAACTCATTGCAGTGATTGTCCGAGAGGTCATTCGTGCATATAGGCTCTGGTGTTTTTAAAAGTTGTTTTACAATTTGAAAAGTCTCTCTAGATGAGCAAGATGCAGCACTAATTTTTTCCTGGAAAAAAAACTGTTTGGGCAGTTTTTAGGGCTTTTTTGTAATTAAGAATAGACAATATATAATCCCTCTTGCTGTTAGGGTGGAAATCTTTCCGCCACACTCTTTCCGCCCTTTTACAGAGCTTTTTCAGAAGGCGGACCTCCTGGGTAAACCATGGAGAGGAAGTTTTTTTCCGGGATTTCAGGTATGGTTTTTTTGGGAGGATCGTGTTGAGAGAGTTTTCGATCCAGGAAGAAAACTCGGCATCCGCTGTTACGGGGTCGGTTTCATGGTTTGGCTTGGAAACACATTCAAGAAATAACTCAGTTGGCCTTCATAGATGGCTTTATCTGTGAAGAGGAGCTTATCTTTCTCAACAAAACTACCCCTACCACTTCTGTTCTTTATGGTCTTCCTAAGACACATAAATCAGAGAATAATCCTCCTATGCGTCCTATCATTTCGACCATCGGCTCATGTACTGAACCACTTTCCAAATATGTGGACCGATTCCTGTGTCCATTAACTCAGAAATATACTTCATACATCCGCGACACCGGGGATATCATTAACAAAATAGAAGGTTTACCCTTCAACCCCGACACAGACATCCTGGTGACGCTCGACATTGAGGCGCTTTACACCAATATTCCTCAATGT
This sequence comes from Lissotriton vulgaris, assembly GCF_964263255.1. Classification (NCBI taxonomy): domain Eukaryota; kingdom Metazoa; phylum Chordata; class Amphibia; order Caudata; family Salamandridae; genus Lissotriton; species Lissotriton vulgaris. The sequence goes on along the minus strand of NC_141691.1, from coordinate 1,219,754,363 downwards.
CGAGCGTTACAGGCAGTCTCCACCCTTCTCAGGAGACACCCCTCTGACCGCCCCGATGCTTTCATCATCCAGTGTTTGGAGATTGTCCTTATGAACAACTACTTTGATTATAACGGGAAAACCTATAAACAGATCAAAGGGACATCCATGGGGGCTTCTTGTGCCCCCAGTGTAGCTAATACCTTCATGGGGGAGTGGGAATTGAAAAACATTTTTAATGAACTTGCACCTTTTTTTGAAAATATTTTTGTCTGGAAGCGCTTCATTGATGATATTTTTTTTATTTGGAAAGGGTCGGAAGAGGAACTACAGACCTTCTACCTCTGGCTTAATGCCAGTGATACGAACCTGAGGTTCACGATGAATCTTAGCACTCAGCAAGTAGACTTTCTAGACATTAGCATCCTAGGCACTAACGGACAGTTATCGGTTAGTCTTTTCAGAAAAAGTACTGCCAAAAATACTATTTTGGAATTTGCTAGCTTCCATCCCAATTGCCAAAAGGAATCCATACCTTTCGGCGAATTCCTTCGGATTCGCCGGAATTGCACGGATATGAGTTCATTCCATCGACACGGTGATGCCCTGAAAGAACGACTACTCAAAAGAGGTTATCCACATCGCCTAGTGCGACAGGCCTATAAACGGGCTAAATACTTCAATAGATCAGCACTTCTTCAGGGCAAACCCCAAAACAAACACGAACGGATTACCTGCGTGATTAACCATTCCACCCTGAACCATAAGTTGAGAAATATCATCTATAAAAACTGGAAAATTCTAAACTTGGATGAAAGTGGCACGACACTTCCCCTCCCAATGTTAGCCTACAGAAGAAACAGAAACTTAAGGGACATGCTGGTCCATGCAAGACCCCTGACTAGGAATACCCATTTCAATAACCAGCTTTCTATCACTGGTCTCCCTGCAGTTGTGGGGAACCATAGGTGTGGCGGCTGCCATGCTTGTAACTCAGCCCTCACTTCTGACGTGGTGACTTACAATGAAAAAAATATTAAACTACGCCACCTTACCAACTGCCGTAGTAGCAATATAGTGTATATCTTGTTCTGTGACTGTGGCCTAGCCTATGTTGGCGAAACAGGACGCGAGTTTCGTGTTCGTTTCAGCGAACATAAGTCCGCCATTAGGACTAAGAAACTTTCAGCCCCATTAGTAGTACACTGTATTGAGAAACTACATAAAGAGGATGAGATCAAATGGTCCATCCTGGAAAAAGTCGCCCCTAAAATGGGTGAGCCCATTGAAGTCACGCGCAAAAAACGTGAAACCTTCTGGATTTACCAGTTGGACAGTGTCAAGCGAGGACTTAACGAAGAGATATCTTGGTATGTTACCAAGTAAAGAACCCTGATCTCTTGTCCTTGTCCGCCTGTCCTTAATTTGTACCTTTAGTGGATTAATTTCGGACTCATTTTGGTAGTTACTATTTATTCTAGAATCCTCTCTTCACTGTTGAACTTTCGACATGCACCTTTGCATATTATTATCGAGCTGTCACCTTCCAGTCTGCATTTTCCTATGAGCTGACAGCATCTTCACTAGACTTACTCCCCGATGGGCTTTTAAGTTAATAAACTACACTTTAAACATAATTCGATCGTGGTAGTTACGACCTTTAAGATTCAGCCTCTTTTTCATCACACCAGAATACCCCTTTTTTTGTTTTTACTTCGTAAATACATCAATTCGGCTGTCTGAGTACACGTAACATGGCCGCCATGTCGTAGTCTCTCGTTGATTTCCTTACTAAGAGACTCTCGCGGTTTTTCCTCTCTTCCGCGATACTCCAAGTATAAATATGGGCGGAGACAAACAATGTCCGACGGAGGGTCCCGGGGACGCGTAGACGCCTGCAACGCTACTCGCCGAACCTAAGGTAAAGGGAACGGGAATTGAACGGAGTTACAGGGGTGGAGAGCAGTTTCTCTTGCTTCTACTCGGAGACGCAACCTGCTCTGACGTGGTAGCGCCGTCTATCAACGTAGAGAGCTTAGATCTTTTAACTCCCTCACGGCATCCCTATGCTTCTGGGACCCGTTTTAAAATACCATCTAAACTAACCAACAAATCCTAGACTTCATGACATATACGTCCCTTGTTTAACTTCCCGGGGATATGATTGAGCTAGTGCACGTTACTCTGCACCACCATGTCGTCTTGGTATCGGAACTTACCCATATTTCCTTTGTCTTGCAGGGTTGCAGTGATGCCGTAGTATAAAATTACCTTACAGAATACTTTTTTTACGACAAACTGATCGCCACTAATAATTGTAAGTTTTCCACATAGGACCTCCAGCCTCCCATGTGTATAACAACTGTATAACATGTATGGTGTCTCTGATAGACGTGTTGGTATCTCTTTATATCATATTAGAGATCGAAATCACACAGGAGTTGATGCCCCACTCGGACTACAGTATTCTGGGACCCTCTAAATAATAGGAGTATTTCTTCAGAATCCACATTTTTATGGATACAACTTGCTCATTTTGGTATGTCTTCTTCATTGTGCTATTTATAGGCAGCTCAGCTAATTCAGAGGATTAGTGCCCCCAGTAACAACCTTTTCTTTTTTAGCCTTCTACACAGAATCTGATATTTTAGACACCTATATGAAGCTTTGAGGGTCACCTAATACATCTGACTTGGCATTTCGGGTAAGCCTTATTATTAGGGACCATATATGTATATATTGGAAATTCTTATACCAGAATTGACCGTAACAGCTTCCTCTGGCCCCCCTATAGATGCAGCACCATCTGAGTGAGCCCATCAATCTACTCTTATAGAGACCTCGTTTTAGTGATAGCTTATCTATCACCTTGTAAGTATTACTTAATGATTGTATCTCTCTATATGTAGTACCCCTTTAATTGGCTTGTGCAGTATAAACCTTCTTACTGCACTATGGGTCCCACATTAAATGTAGTACCCCTTTAATTGGCTTGTGCAGTATAAACCTTCTTACTGCACTATGGGTCCCACATTAAATGACAGTGTGACCGTTCACTTTTTGCAAACATTCTGCTCTCATACTTTTAGATTTTTCTGCTCTCATCTCTGAGAGATCTTTCCTCTTACTAGAGTAATGAACCATGGGTTTTTCCCAACAGTGAATGTACTAATGCTCACTTGTTTATAGAATTTCTGTGTATGTGATAGTGACAGTTCTGTCTTTTCCTTTCAGGCCAATCTGTTTTCTTGTCTGCTCCCCTGCTAACTGCACAATCCGATGTACAAGGTCCTGATGAAGGTGGCTTGCCCACCGAAACGCGCGTAGACCAGCTACAAGGGCCAACAATCACACCTCGTTGCCCTTGAACCACATTAGCGTAATCATCTTGCTAATTGGGATCCAGTTCCTTCTTTTTTGCATCTTTGTATGTGGTATGAATGTAGAATGACTGTCAGCACGTGAGTGAGTTGCTGTGTATGATTGCTTTTCAGGGGAACGTCTATTAATTTGTTATGGATTTTAGATTTGTTTTTGTGTCCTTTATGAATTCTTTTCAAACACCTTCATGTATTACCTATGAACTTTACAAAAGATGATTCGCTGATTAAGTATTAAATTTATTTATATTCACATAAAAATAAAATAGAATAAGAAAATAAAAATATATATTTTTTGAATGAACCTTACTTGCATTTTTCATGTTCTGTCACTATTTTTGTTGATTAATTAGAGATGTACTCACATTACTGAATGATACGGCCACTGCAGGAACATCCTTCTAGCTTCATGTTGGCTTGGAAAGTTCCAGGACCTGCTTCCATTTTCCAGTATCTAGTTTGGCCCAGGGACGAGCCGGTCTGCCGGGAGGTTGGTTGGGAGGAGAAATGATCGGAATCTCCCAACTAAAGGGGATAAGCAGGTGATCCGACCAAGGCAGAGGGATCGGGACACTTATTTTAAAATCAGCGATGTTACATAAAATAGGATCAAGTAAATGTCCGAGAGTATGCGTGGGTTGGTCGCTCTGTAGATGGAGGTGATGAGTTGCCAGGTCTAAAAGCAATTCTGAGGCGGTGTTATCATTGCTTTTATCAAAGTGGATATTGAGATCCCGTAAGATTAACAAATTGGGTAGGGTGCTAGTCATGGACGTGGAAAATTCCAATAGGGAGCTGCTAAATTGTCCCAAGGCCCCTGGTGGCCGGTAGATGAGGACTCCTGAGAGGGAGTTACATGGGGACAATTGAATGCTAAAGTGCACATTTTCACAGTCCAATAGGGGGCTGTCATGAAATCTACATGCAAGATGGTCCTTGTAAATGATAGCTATCCCTCCTCCCCTTGCCTTCACTCGGTCCAAATGTTGCACAAGGTAACCATGAGGTAGCGCTTGTACAATATCAGAGTCTGAATCTGGAGCGAGCCATGTTTCAGTAAGAAACAGAATCTCTAATTGCTCTTCTTCTAGTAGCATATGGATTTCTTGAGCGTGTTTAGGCAGGGATCTGCAATTTAACAAGGCCATATTAATGATTGTCTGGGAGGCCTGACTAGTCTTCGCCGGAGTAAGTTTAAATGGGCAGTGAGGGCAGTGGGTGCTTGCATATGTAGTATTTTATTAGTGATCTTAGTGTGGCTATTTCTAATAATAGCAGTACCTTACATCATGATAACAGACTAGAAGAATGACACTGACACTAATTTAAAGACAGCTACTATGAGAGGAGATAGTATTGAATTAAAAACAACAGATGAGGTAGACTTACATCACACAGCAACAGATAATGACACATCTTTAAATGTATTTACAAAATTATTGTTTCAGTACGTAGACACAATGGAGATTAGTGATTGTTATGTTTGTATGAAATTACCAGCTTCAGTAGCGGAAGGCGTCACATACCATCATTTGCCTTTAACATATAGTATTTCATGTAGCACATTGTCAAGTTTATTTTGTAGAACAGGAATACTTCAATATTATTTTCCAAATCTAGATGTAGTATTTACAGAAATTTCTATTCGAAAGAATATGAAACCAGTGCTTAGTAGTCTAGATGCACAGTTTAGTGGTGAATTTTTCTTAACAATGAAGTCATTACATATAGTAGAGGCAAACAAGAATAACCTAATATGCACATTGCGTGAAGAAGAGAAAGTGTTTCTTAATTTAGTTGAAGAAAGGAGACAGGATTTCCAAAAAAAGCTGATGAAAAGAAAACCCATATACCACCCTGGACTGAGAAAGAGGAAATTTATACCGCTGGCAAAGCTCATGCAGCGATGTCCCTTGACTTTGTAAAGACAGGGAAAACCTATCTCCATAGATTAAAGATAGACTATAACAATGTATTTATTGGTTCCAGTGAATGTGAACATAACTTCCTGATTTTAGGAGGTTGGTGACTAAAAGGGTGAACAGATCCAGTATTTCCTTGAGTTTACTACATGTGTGGGAAGAAGGCTTACTATTAGCTGCTCACTCAGTGGTACAGGAGTTGCTACTTTGGAATAGTATTTCGGAAGATATATCATGTAAAAACAATCACTGGAAGCAATGAAAACACCAATGAATTAACATGAAGAAAGAGAGCTAGTTTCTTAGAAACAATAGGTGACATATTTAGTGCATTGATACCGTCAGTGGGAGTCGTTCTAAATTCACATTGAATCTGTCAATTGTCAACAGTAGTTGATCGTCTTTGGACCAATACTGCTGGAGGTTTCTTGATGATAAATACAGAAATGTTTGCAATTAGATCTATGGTTTTGCAAAATCGACTTGCGCTTGATATACTATTGGCAAAAGAAGGTGGAGTCTGTAAAATGTTGAAAGTACTTACATACCTGAAAAAAGTAAAGAAATGAGAGGATATATCAGGAATATTACAAAACTTCAAGAAAAAATTAAACCGCTGGAGGTTGACAATGTATGGTAGAGACAAAGAGTATTTCCTCAATAGGTACTTGGTTATGCTAATCTTCAGAAATATATAATAGGCCAAATAATCCTTCCATTACTTGGTATAACAATAATAGTTTTAACAATAGTAATATGGTGTAAGTGTTGCACAAATAACTTGAGAAGAAGAAGATATGAAGTAAATGGAAAGGGAAAGAAAAGAAAATATGGAGAGATACAGCTAGAAGAATTCAAGGGAAAATTATATAATAGAATGAAAGACTTGAAGAGTAAAGATGAGAACAAGAACGAAAAAAGGAAATAAAAGGAGATGTGTTAAAGTTGGCATCTGATTGGGATGGGTGACTTTCTGTGATGGCTCATAAATGCCATCGGAGAGGGGGCTGATGGAGCAAGGACTTGTAGAAAAGAGACTTGCTCCAAAGCAATCCTCTCATTTGACTTCTAATAGTGTATTAATGACGTATTATGTAAAACTAATAGGCACAACATTGAACATAAAAGACAGGGAAGCTTGCTTAAGTGTTTACTAATAAGTAACTCGAGGGAAATACTAAAATGGCTGCTAACGGGAATTTTTTATTGCACATGCATCAGCTTCACCTATGCAGTATGACGACCTGTCGCTTGGAGGGAATTTCTTGCGCATGAGCAGACGCTATTAAGATGGCGGCTTGGAAACTCACATGCTTAGCATTTGCTTTGCTGAAACTAACACAAGCTATTTTACTAATGCAGGAAAATCATTCCTAAATTAATGGGATTAGAGTAGAGATAGGTGGTATTCAGTAAAACCATTTATTTTTTCAATTAACATTTGTCTTTTGGACTCTCTTATTAGAGCATATTTTGGGCCTATCGTATGAATCTAGAGTCTGATAGCCACCTGACCTCCGCGCATGCCTAGTGAGATTGAGCTAGAAGAGTGACGAAACTCTTGAACGTCATCCAAGGACACAAAAGATACATACCCTGGGAACCCGCATCGAAGACTCCTAAATGAATAGACATGCATGGAAAATTTAACATTTCTCTCTAATAAGATGTAAATACAGGTGGGAATAAGGTTTTCTGAATAAAAATTATGGGGTTGGATTTACAAACAACAGACTAATAGACTAAGATGAAAAATAAGCATGGAGTGATGATCATCCCTTCCTACCAGTCCAATCAGAATAAGTATTTTTACGATATTGAAACATTAATGGGTGGTACATGAATCTCGAAGAGTATAATTGAGGTAGTCTTAGTTAGCTAGATGGAGATTTGCTGAATGCTGCAGAGCTCGGGAGTGACAAGAGATGCTGATGAAGAATCGGATGCAGAACCAATTATCTTAAATTCATTTACTTAGAAGATGATCGCGGAAGAATCTCGAGGAGGAAGAGAGTGTTGCCTGCATCACTGGCACCAAAAAAGGAAAAAAGACTACTACTATGTTTAGTGAGGAGGGGCCCTACGAACGCAACCAATCAACGGCACATTTGTACAATGAAAAACTAGATAAAATGTCAGCGCTGGGCTTCCTCCCTTTTTCTTTTGTGAAAGCAGTGGGATTTTTAGAATTTGTAGCGCCCATCTGCCCAAAATGGAAGGTTCCCAACCAGACCTATTTTGCCAGAGTTGCTGTTCCATCACTCCATCACGATGTGCTGTAATCCGTTATAAAGCTTTGCAGCAGAGTGCTGTTCACACAATCCTACTGATGACAGACACGTGGACCAGTTGCCAAGCCACTGATTTAATGTCCATCACTGCACACTGGATCGCGCTTGTGGGGATTAGTCTCAGTGCTGAAGAAATTTTTAAGGGCAAGGACAACGTGAATGTTGAGTCCTTAATTCTTGAGATCACCACTGGTTAAACCGCTGGTCATTGCACCATTCCTGAGGAACTCTGTGCTCCACCTATCCCCGGCAGGGTCGCTCCCCTGCTACATGTCTTCTGTAGCCACAAGGAGGAATTCCCTACACCTTCACGTTGTCCTTTCCCTAATTATTTACCATTGGACACCTGCTGAGTCACTGAAGCTTCCCTAGCTTCTGGCCAATTTTCCCACTTCTCGTTCGTAGTTGGACCCACACTGCTTCCTGCATGTTTCCAGGTTTTCCTCTGTGGACCCAAGGGGTCTTTTCCACAGTTTCCTCTATTATTTTGGTTGCTTTTGTTGTATGGTTCGATTAGCAGGCATCCTTCTCAGGCAATAGTTCCTTGTCCTGATGATGATCCCATTAGTATGTTGCAGATTGAACCACCTTCGACCTTAGCACGTTGACACTGAATTGTTCATTTAACTACTGTACACTTGTGAAATAGTGTTTTGTGGCCACAAATGTCTATGCCTGAGCTCTTCAAATCTCTCTTCCTGAATACTAGACCACTTTCTATGTACTTTATTTCATGATGTAAATATAAGTATTTATGTTCCTATTGGGAATTCTATTACACAGACTTTATTGTATTACTTGGTTGATCAATGTTGTTTATCTTTGTTATAAGGGACTATTCTTCCTGTTTAACTGCTGCCATATTTATTTATTTATTTATTTATGCAATTTTTAAAGCGCTGCAATTACCCATGGGTGTCTCGGCGCTGAGGCTAAAAACTGCCACCAGTAGTTGGATCTCTAGATAACAATTAGAAGATTAATGATTAATCGTAACGTTGAGAGAACAGCCATGTCTTTAGCTGTTTTCTGAAAGTGATCAGGGATGGGCTAGATTTTATGTTGAAAGGAAGGGAGTTCCATAGCTTTGCAGCTGCTATGGTGAAACATCTGTCTCCCCAGTTAACTTTCCTTGTTCTGGGTATCTGAAGCAGATGAGCCGTGTTGGAGCGAAGCGTTCTAGGGGTAGCTAGAGGCTTAAGGGAACTTCTAAGGAATTTAGGTCCCATATTGTTTATTGCCTTGTAGACAATACAGAGGGCTTTAAACTTCGTGCGACTTCTGACTGGAAGCCAGTGCAATTGGTCTAAGTAACACGAGACAGATCTAAATTTTGGTATGCCCAATAGAACTCTGGCAGAGGCATTTTGTACCATTTGTAGTTTGGAGATGACCTTTTTTTGTGCGTTGAGGAAAAGGGCGTTGCAATAGTCAGTGCGTTAAAACACCAGTGTAGATATAAGTGTTTTTCCTGCAGTCATGGGAAGATATGGGAGCAGTTTCTTTATTTTCCTTAAGATGTTAAATGATGATGATACTACCGCGTTCACGTGGTGATGGAAAAGGAGTTTATCATCAAATATTACTCCCAGGTTTCTGACTTTACTGACAGGTTGAGGTGGAGTTCCCATTTCCTCAGGCCACCATAAGGGGGACCACAGAGGCTGAATACTTCCAAAAAGCATGACCTCCGTCTTAGATGAATTAAGTTTTAAGCAGTTGGAAGCCATCCAACTGCTGATGGCCCTCATGCCGTCCTTGAAGTTTGCTGCAACCTCGAGTCCATTTCTATGTATGGATAATACCAACTGGGTATCGTCGGCATATGTTGTTAGGTTGATGTTGTAAGCTTTAATTACCCTCGCTAAGTCCGAAACATAGATATTAAAAAGGGTCGGACTTAGCGAGGAACCCTGAGGGACTCCACAAGGAAGGCTGAAAGTAGGAGAAGTGAAGGTACCTAACTTAACTGCCTGTTTGCGGTCGGCCAGGAAAGATGAAATAAGGTCCCTGGCCTTGTGTTTGATATTTAGGCACATGTATGGCTGGCTTGGAGTCGTGCCAATGTGCAGTAAATAAGTCTCCACATTCCTTTTAAGGTCATTGGAGCAATGCCTGCCTCCGTCCCCTGCCTATCCTTCTTTTTTCATCACCTAGTAGGGCTACCCCTGTAAAGATCATTTGATGTAAAAGACTGCCATTGTGTTGCTTGCATCAAAGAGGAGTTCCAATTGTGTTCCACCCTGCTTGGATGGGAACATGTAACTATTGCACCAATGAGTGATAAACTATTGAGTAATTGTAGGGATCATTGATTATTCATATGGTGGCCGACAGCGAGGGAGGGTGTTCAACTAATTTGTAAACTTGATTTTGATGATTTACAATGCTTGGGGCCTTATGGGTGATCATGATATTTCCTGAAGGTGATTGACCCTTCAGTTTTAGAAAGATTTACTTGCAGAATGCACTCCTGTTTTCTGGTTCTTTAGAGACTAGACCAGTCAGTTTAGTAAACAAACACAAATCTAAACAAAATACTCACTTTATTTTTCTCTTCATGTTCATCACAGGCAGTGCACTACAGGTTTATCTCTCTCATTTGGGTCAGGTTGGAGTCTGTCTGATTCATAACTCGGAGTCAGGAGGATGGAAGGACTCTGGGTGGGTCTACCTCAATAGCCAGAAGAAGGATGTTATTGACTTTGAAGGGAAACTAACATGATGATAACTCTAAGAGGTCTACTCAGCTCTGTGGACTGGAGAGAGGTACATCAATTTGGAAAATGCTGCTTTGTGTGTGTGTTGGCTCAAGTGTGAAATGTGGTTGTGGTCAGGGGCAGTTGTTACTGGATACAAACATGTGATGTCACATTATCACATGATGCATGCACTCAGCTAACTTTTATGATGACAGTGTGAGATTGATCAGATCAGTACATGCAATTACTTGTCCATGATTAGTTGTACGATTTCCCTCACTCCCCAGTTAATCGCACATAAGTCATGGTCAATGATTGCAGCAGCCTATGCACTCGCTCTGTCTCTGAGTCTTGGCGCACTCCTCATAAAGTTTACCTTCAGTCCTTCTTCTCCGTGACTCTATAATATTGTTTCTGTTTTACAATCCGCATGCCTTCTCTTCTCCTGCACGAAAGATGAAAGTTCCATAACACTCCTGCTTAACGTACTGGGCTGGTCCAGCCTGGTACCCATGACGGACATTCTGAGATACGCATGAAGTCACCTCAGCTGCTACTTTGATATCCGACGGGTACGCAGAACTAAGCCACGTGTTACGTCATGCACGTATGGGGTTTCGCCCACTGCGTGTTGCGAATGCGACGAGTACACCCTGCCAGGCCCTGTGTTACATCACAGACGTATAGTGTTGTGCCAGGTACACCATTCCCTTGTTTTTTTTTTGTCTCATACTGTAGGCCTGCACAGATTGAATAAGAATGGACTTGTATGCATTCAAATGTGCCAGTTCCTGAGGAATAGCTGCCAACTCTACATTTGTATGTACTGCTTAAGATGGCATTTGTTCTCTTCTAATTTGTTGAAACAGTATTTACAAATAACTTGATCAGTAGACAAGTCAGACCGACCTTCTTCCAACAAATAGGCACCAAATTGCTGCCACTCATCATTCTTTTTCTTTTCACTTTTTAAACATAAATCAACATTCCTAGTTTGACTTCTATAGTGAGTATGTCAACAACAAATACAAACTAAGGGGCCGATTATGATGGCGGACGGACCTGAGTCCATCCGCCACCATAGAGTAGGAGGGACCGTCCGCAGGGGCAGCGGCGGTCCCTCCGTGCAGATTAGGATGTGACCGCCAGGGTGGCGGTCACATCCTCAATCTTTAACATTGCGGCGGGTGCAGCTTCAAGCTGCACCCGCCGCAATGTAAAAATGCATGCACGGCATTTGCGTGCACAAAGCAGCAGGCACCGCGCGGTGCCTGCCGCTTTGTCCACGCAAATGCAGGGGGGTACCATGTGCACGCCCCCACCCCCCCCATCACCAAGGGGGCCCGCAACGGGTCCCCGAAGTCAATGTCCATATGCTTTTCCACGACGGAAAAGCCGCCGTGGAAAAGCATATGATTTCCGCTATCCAGCCATGTCAGAACTTTTCAGCCGCGGTCATAAGGCGATCGCGGCGGAAAAGCAGCAGACGGATTTTGAGACGCACCGCCATCTTAATTTGGCGGTGGGTCTTTTGTGCCTCCACAGCGGTTTTCCCGCATCCTCCGGGCCGGCGGTGGCTTCCGTCGGCCCGGAGGATGCGGGAAAACCGCGATCCTAATGAGCCCCATAGTTTGGCTTTTCAGATGAAACTGTCTTAAACTTTGTAATTTCTTCTGTGAACTGATCAATCTTTTCACCTGTTCTTCAACACCTACACTTATCAAACTCTCACTTTCTCTACATTCCTCTTATGAACCAAAAAAACAAAACTGTATATCATTACAAACTTTTTGTACATCTGATGGTGAACGGTGCAAAAGAGCTGTGTTCATTTCACTTAAACATAATGCAGGAGTTTTTACATAGTAGAGTCTCCTTACTAACTTCCACATTTCTGAGTGGTGTACTGCTAACATTCTTAAATGATGAAAAGTACTTTGGCAGACTTTTCTTGAAAGACAAGCTAGAGAATGACATTGCAAACTACTATATTTTCTTATTTTACATGGATCTAGTCCTTGTAACATCTTAATCTTCTGTTTAATACTTTTTTTTGCCTATCCTCATGAAAACATTTGTAATATATCAATAGACTCTTGTTGAATACTGCAAATACCCGTACAATCCCACTTAAATACAGGAGCTTGTGTACGCCTATCTTGAACTTCTTCAGCTATTACTTCTTCTACATTCCTAGGAATAATTTTTTCTCTTGGAATCGGAGAACCATCTTTCATCTCATAGCATTGACCACTAGTATCAAGTGCATGTACTAATGTGTTTTGCTGAAAATAGCTTTCTTCATTAAAGAAAGGCTCTGTACAAAAAGTGTGAGTGGTGTGGCTCACTGGTTACAGACGGCAGACCCGGAAGCAGAGGACGGCCCGGGACCAGGGTTCAATTCCCGACGCGGCAGGGTCGTGGACCAGGGACAGCAGACTCGATAATTCTCACCTTGGTGCCTACTGTAACCAGGGATCACACTCGGCAACTCTGGGCATTAGCTTGCCTCATCTCCACAATGGCCCCTCACATACGCTGGGATTGCCTGGTTTCACCTTGGAGATACCCAGTAGGGACCATCTCACAGGGAAAGTCAGGACGGGTTCTCCAGCGGTCTACAGTGCGGAGATACCCCATGTGAGGTGATTCATGCGCTTTACAAGACATCATTACATTCACCTGTACACATTTTACAAACATTACTTCTATGAACCAGTCTTTTTCTCTTGCTTTTCTCCTTCATAGACAGCTTTGTTTTATTCAATGTTTTCATTCTCTTCAATATTCACATAAATAATTTCCTTTTAATTTCAAAACCTTTATCTACTACACCTTCAATCTGTTCCTCTCCAAGACATATGCTTTTAGGCAAAAGCTATACAACAGCTCCTTACCATACATAAAGCCAAACCTTTGAGTCATTTTCCTCATCCACCTCTCTCTCTAGACCCTTCCCATTTACATTCACCAAGGATCAAAGATAATCTATAATTAAATGCCCCATCTGTTTAAACCCATATAATGTTTTTAGCTCCACTGGTCTAAGGAAGGTCGCTACACAAATGAAAAAGTTTCTCTAGGGTCTATTTACAAGGTGATGTGGCCTGGCAACTTAGGACCACACTTCCCACCTTGTCTAAATCTATTTTCCTACCAAGTCCAGGTGCTTTCTGTCAGAGCCACATTAGAGATTAGCTGTGAGGAGGGGCGATGAGAAAAGAATGACAAGATGCAGGACTGAAATATGGGTGGTCTTTTGCTAAAAAAACAAAAAATGCAGTTGATCTTGAAGCAGAGTATGTTTAATCATTTAAACCTTTGTAATGAGATCTAGATGATGTGCTCATCACTCCTCGGGCTGGACTGTTCCCATGAGTCAGACTGATTCGCATATGGCCATGTCTGAACTGGGGTGGCAGAGTGGGCTAAAGAGCGGTGATGGATTAAACCCAGATCTGTTGACTGGGTGTGAGTGTTTGATTGGTTCAGATGCTCCGTCCATCACCACCCCCTTTTGTACCGCATCACTCCTTTTTTTGGCATACTGGATTACCTATAATCTCAGCATGCGGTCGAAATAGAATTTTCATAACAAATTAATTCATAATGTCTGTTATTTACAGAAACTAGAAAGAAAAGAGTGGTATGAAGAAACTTATAAGAATATCTTATTATTGTTATTCATAATATTAACAATAATAATAATAATCATATTAACCCTTTGGGTGCTCATGACGGCTCCACGCTGTTATGAGTCGTGGGCTGCGTGTGCTCATCACAGCGTGGAGCCGTCATGCTGCTGACGCTCCACCCACGCGGCACTGATTCCCCGCCTGTGCGGGCAAAAATAATGAGTGGGCGGTGTCATGGTTGCTCCACGCCGTCATGGGCACACAGCACCAGTAAATCATGATGGCGTGGAGCCGTCATAAGTACCGGAGTACCATGCCCACCCCTAGCCCCACCCTCGCCGCTGCGTAATTCGCGACGCAGAGAAGGGGTTAATAAACAGAAAATTGATCATCTAATCTTTTAAAGAAAGCTATGGAATCTAATGCCAAGAAACATGCATGTTATATTTCTGCTAGGGGGTCTTCTAGTTTATTGGCTGCACTCTTCTGATGTGAACTTTAGTGGGTTTCTGTTCTTTCATGTTGATTTAGTTTTGGTTGTTAGTGTTCTCTAAGCCGAATGCAAGCTGCAGTATTTTGAATGCAAGCAGCTGGAAATCAACTCAAAATTAAACTTTCAGGTTCAATTTTAGCTTGGAGTTAGTGCTCACATCATTCAGTGGACAGTTGTTGAAGCTGCCAGGACCTCTAGGGGTGGCATGTCCATTATGGATAGCCTGAGCAACCAATATTTGGTTGCATTTTCTCTCCCTCTGCCTCATTTTCTATCTGTCACTCTACAGAGGACTTTCCTCTGAGGACTTATCAGGTGTTTCCCTCTGTGCACCTTTGTCTTTGTGGGCCTGTTTTTCCGCTCTTGAAAAGCTCTCTCCAATGGTCTTCTCTTCTGACAGGGTGCTGTGCCAGGTGTGCTCCCAGTCTCTCTTGGCTCTTGTCTTGTGGGTGTTTCCCAACTTGGAAGGTTGTGCCTAGGTCAAAGCTTTGGACTCTGGTTCCGACCCCTTTTTCTCTGTACCTATAATTGATATTCTTTCCCTGTTGGAGGTAGTAAAGGCTGGGCATTGCCTTGCTGTTGGCATGCAGTGTGGGCATCCTTTCTGGTCTTCTGACAGAGGACAGCAGTTTCCAACTTCTCATTCTATGCTGTGTCAATTTGCTGTTCTCCCTTGTTTGTTTCTCCTGTATCTCTCCCCTTCCATTTTCCTGCAGTTTTGCATGTTATGTCTGCTTCTTGGGTTTTGCTAGATTGGACGTCCATCCAGGGTACCTCTCGGCCTACTCTTGGCCTGCTCCCTCTGCTTTGTCTTACTCTCTGAAATTGGTGTAAGTGATTAGAGGTCTCTGGACTTTCAGTCTGATTCATCAAGGTGAGTATTTGCTATTCCTTAATAGCGATTATTAAGGAATCGCTATTAAGGAATAGCAAAATGCTATTCACCAAGAAATCGCTAAATAAATTACGATTTCTAATTATTCCTTAATTGCGATTAGCAAATTGCTAATCGCAATTAAGGAATATCTCCCCATTCATTCCTATGGGCCCAAAGGCCCATAGGAATGAATGGGAAGATATTTCAATGTGCGAATCGCAATTAGCGATTCGCATATTGAAATTGCGATTTCAAGGGTGCAGGGGTGTCCAAAGGACACCCTGTAGCACCCCTGAAATGTATGCCACATTGGTGTTGCACACACACACATGTCCCAAGGACATGTGTGTGTGTAACATGAAACTTAGAAAAGTGCATTTAAATGCATTTTTCTAAGTTTCCGCTATTTACCACGAGGTTTGACCTCGCAGTAAATAGCGGGAAATTTTTGCGATTTCGCAATTTAAAAATGTTTCAAGAATAGCATTTAAGGAATCTCTAATAGAGATTCCTTAAATGCTATTCCTCGCAAATATGCGAATTCTTAAATAGCGATTTTTGCATTTGGGATGATGAATCCCAAATGCAAAAATGCCGCTCGCAAAGGGCCAGATTCTCAGAATCTGGCCCTTTGCGACCGGATTTAACAATGATGAATCAGGCTGATAGTGTTTAGCATGCTTGCAGCTGTTTTCTCAACTTCACATTCCCCTGTGATGTTGTGTTCTTTCTTTCAGTGAACACTTTCATTGCTTCTAAGCTCGTGTTCTTCGCTGGGTATCGAGTTGAGTACTTACTGCTGATCTATATTCACCTTCACATAAGGAGCAGGACGACGGAAGGTTGAGAAACGTACTTATTAGTAACCTTTTTCTGTCTAATTGTCCTTCCTTATCTGAGTACTTACGACTCTCCCCTTGTTACTTAGCCTCGATTCTCTTGGCCTGTTGATGACAGGGCAGGTTGTGGATGCATCTCCCATTTATGGGTGCCCATCCAATATGGGCCAAGCCTAGGGGAGAGGTAACAGGTAGAAGGGTTCTTGTGATTTTGACTAGGTCATGTGCTTCCAGGGAGAGGTGAACCCTACTCATTTACCTAAGTACATAAGTTCTTGGATGAGGAAGGGTGAAAGGAATAATGAAGATCAGTGGAAATTAATAAGCAATTACAGAATAATGAGCTGCCAGCTGGGATAGCATTTGATGATTCACTACTATTATAGAAAATAAAGGGATGGGATAGGGAGAGCATACTAACAGCATGCAGAAATCGTGCATTTAACCACCTTCAAAATATTTATTGAGGCAGTGAGATTGGCTATATTCCTGAGAAAATGAATCTCCTTAGAGGTACTATGATGCTCTAATCACTGGAGCACTAACCAGTGAAGGTGAAGAAGTTAGCAGTGCAACCCTGACTCCAGTGAGTGCAGGGAGTACTTGTGCCAAAACACAGCCTGAGATCGTCCCACTTCCTGGGACACTGAGATGAGTCGTTGTCACGAGAAGGCTGGGGTTTTCAAAATGGCACATAGCATGGACCTGGGCTGTGATGGTAGTCCCTGCCCAACACATACAGTATGGTGGGAGGGAAAACCTTAGATACACAGAAATGATTTGGGTTGATCTGGCGCACCTGACTGCTGCCTTCCTAACTGCTAGATCACTGGCAGGGAGTATCTCAGGCAGTATAAGTCTCTGGGACTTGCAACCTAGAAACCCCACAAAGGAGATCCCTTGTCTGGTTGTTGACTGGATGCCACACACAAATGTGGCCTACTTGGCATCCTGAACTAGAGCTCTCCTGGCTGTTTCATACACTACTTTTGTGAAAACTCCACACATGGCCCTCTATGCACACAAGTTGACTGTCAAAAAGGAGAAAAAGGAAGTGAGCCGCCAAGAAATGGGGTAAAATCTGGACGCCTTGGCATAAATATAGAGCAGGGACTTGAGACCACAATCCATGTAGGTGATGATGTGTGCCACCCATGCTTTTACAAAGTGTGTTATCTCTGCACAGTGGTGTCTGATTGTCGTGCAACCCAGATTAAGATTTTGGTGTCTGCAATGTTCCTGAGCTTTGTTAATAAAAAGATTTTGTTTTTAAAAAGGAGAAAAGTAATGGGATTTTTCAAACCTAAGGCTTCCATGTGGCTACTGGAAGATGCAGTGATGGAACAAGAAACTAATGTGGCAAATGGTGTAAAACCTTCTCAGAAGGAGCCCTTTATGTGACTGCCCTCCAACAATTGCAAGAAACCACCAGTAAGTTTCATAAAATCTCTTCCAATCAGAATTCCATGTGTACTTTAAACCTGTAACTCACTTTAGGAGAAGGTGGACTGAGTGGTGCTCTAAGCTGGAATCATCACTGAAGGACATTAAAGAAGCTGGGAGTGCTCACTAGGAGTTGCAGATGGAGTACATGAATGATACCTTACCTCCAGGCAATGACTACATATTGGGTGTTTCCTCTCAAGGGGCTGGAAATTAGCCTATCTGTGATGCAGTCTAGAATATCCTAGAGAAAGAGATCCTGTCTTTGTGATCCAGGCTAGGAGCTGTGGTTTGAAATGTGCATAGGCTATCCACCGGACTATCAAAAGGAAATAAAGAAAACCAACATAGAGTCAACACAAAGTTGAGCAGTACACAATAACGCTAGAGAATCCTGAAGAGATCAGCAAAAAGTTAACTGTGTCCATTGATGGTGAGAGAATATTTCTTTGCCTGTCTTCTGACAGGCAATGCAGACGCGGAGGCAGACACTGACACGCACCAAAAAAGAGATCATCACTATGGAATGTAGGACATTGTTTTGGCATTATTTTGTTTCCCAGGCCCAGACTTATCATTGCATTTGTTTACCCTTCAGTCGTACATGGTGCCGCAAGGACAACACAATACTTAAGTCAGATTTGCCAAGCAACGCAAGGCCACTATGCATAGTCCTGCTGTGCTTGGTAAATCTGGAGTAACCCAAGGCATCCCAAATCTCTGCCTTTCATTACTCTGTCCAGTGAAGGTGTTCCATGGGTGGAGCGTGGGTGTTCCCACACATCTACCTATGGATTTTTGGTGCCTTCACAGATTTTCCAAGACTGGCTTCAAAATTCCATGCCTTCCCAGTGCCGGTGTAACAAAGCAAAATATCTGCATTTCATCCCATTGTTTCCTCTTTCTAAGCGTGCTGCACTCTACAGCACACTTAGAAAGAGGAAAAAGCCTCTAAGGATTGTTTTTTTTGCGGGAAAGTTTCTCTTCCTGTGCAAAAACATTTCTGCCTGCAACACAGGCACCCTTACATCATGATGTAAGTGTGCCTGCATTGGATCTAGGCAGCAAATTGTTCGCCAGCACAGGCAGAAGCAGGAATATGCCATATATTGGTAAATAGGGTGCATGCCTGTCCTCTCACTTTCACGCAGCAGAATACAGCAAGTTGTCTTGCTGCTCTGCATTGTGTGAAATATTGATATGGCCCTAAAATGTGAGAGAACTTAAGGGTGGTGGTGTGCTTTTTCATAAACTAAGTTGGCTAAAGCATTCCATGAGTTGAGAAAGAGAAAACAAGAATAAAACTTTGAGGGGTGGAGTTTACCGATACGTATCGGTTGCTGCTGAGCCTATGTGTGGCTTGGTGCATTAGGAGATAGCTACATCGCCAAATTTGGATGGTGTGGGATATTGGGAAACTGGGTTCTTGAAATATGACCCAGTCACATTTCTCTGCCATCCCCCCATCTCCCTTGTTTGTACATGGGAGAGTGCAATGAGGTTTTAGCCAGAGGGCTCTTTTGTTGTTGATAGAAAATGGAGTCTGTGGTATATGCTTAGTTCTTTTTTAAAAGAAGTTCATTATTGTAACTTGTTGATTGCCTTCAGTTACTTGTTCCAGTTGCAAAGCCTCTCCTGTTTCAACAAATAAAAAGATGTAACTCATAAAATGTTCAGTATGAATGTTGTTTTTTCCTCAGGCCTAGGATTGCATATTAATGGCAAAAATTGCTAACGTCACTCTCCACCATTCTGAAAATGCGAGGATGTGCCGTATTTACAATGGTACGGCACATCCCTGTGTATTCCCAAGCGCTGGAGCAAAACTTAGATGCCTAATGCCAATGCAGGCAGTGCAAGGGTGCGTGCGTTGAGGGAATGATTGTTTAAGTGCAGGAAGGAGTCCCTTCCTGCACATAAACAATCATTCATGGCAATTTGCTGTTTCTATGTGTGCTGTACAATGAAGCACACATAGAAACGGCAAAAACAAGGAGAAATTAAACATTTTTCCTCAGTTTGCCGTGTCAAGACCAGGTTTTCCTAGTCTTCATTTTTTCGCTGCCCCATATTGATGCCACCCCCATATTTACGCCACCTTTGTTAATAGGGGGGGCAGCCTCAAAGTCAATGGGCGTGGCTGCAGAACACCCACTGCAACACCAATTGCCCGCCCCTTTCACGCTAAGTGTAGTGTGAAAGGGAACCTTATTTACAAGGCAGTGTTAAGCCACGTTAATTAAGGCAAATGGATTATCACCACAGGAAAGTCACAACAAGTGACGTTCCTATGGCGATCAGCCCTTGTAAATGTACCCCCATTCTTAACAGGTTTCATAATTTACATGGCAAACTGGATAGGCGGAGAAAAATCATGCGCTAAAGTTGTGGGAAAGTTCTTTAAACAATAAAGAGTGGGAAACACTATCAACAGGTTTGTAACTGCTCTAATGAAATATATAAAGCAGTTGTTTTCTCGACTGCAAACCAGTCCTGGCACTAAACATGCTGTCACCATATAATTATTACTTCAAACACTGTCACACTAGTATCTGAACGATAAAACATCCAGTTTCTTGGCAATTATCCAACCCCGGTCAACTGATAATACGAAGGAGACAAACAGGATTTGTTTAGAGATAACCTGGCAGCACAAAAGAATAACTCTGAAGTGGAGAAATAGCTGAATCTTTTTAGCGAAGTTATATTGCTGCAGATTAAAAAACAACGAACCAATTTAATTCATGAAGCCTAATCAGACAGAAATTTACTTGCATTAGAAATTAAATTGACGGGTAGGAAGACAAGTTAATTTCTTGGCAAATTGCTTGAGTAACTACGAATGTGATGGACTACTGTGCCTGGAGAGAAACCCCAACTATGTAAAGAGGAAAGACACGCAGAGGGCGATTTATCAAAAAGTTATGCAACGCAGCTTAGCAGCCAAAGTTGTTTGGCAGAAACACAGTGCAGAGAATTTCAACAAAGATATACCACTGCTGCCATCATACCCTAAACTAGCACTCAAACAGGCTGCCTAACAGCACACCCTTATACACAAAAGTGCAAAGTTGTGTGTAAGATGTCTAGCATAGATGTTGAACTGAAAGGTTCACCTTCCAATCAGCGGCAGCCGGCTCAGGTAATCATGGTGAGGCGGGCCAGGGCGCAGCGGGGGGAGGCCGACGGATGACGCAATAGGTATTATTTATTTATTTAATTATACCTATTCCGTCATCGTGTTTACCTGTGCCGGCCGCCGCAGCTTCCAATACAATAAACTATGCTAAGACATACTTTAAAACTTTTCATATAATGTTATGTGTGCTGTATCAAATGCATACTTACAAAGAAACAAAGGGCCTCATTTATGAGGCTGTGCATCACTTTTACTCCGCCGGTGCGTCACTTTTTGTGACGCACCAGTGGCATAAAAAATGTGCCTTGTTGCGCCATATTTACAAGGTGACGCATCTAGGTAGATGCGTCACTTTGTAAACCCCTGCGCCACATTATACCTGCGCCAGGTATAATGTATACAAGGGGGGCGTATTGACGCAAGAAAGGGTCGTAGAAGTGCGGGGAATGAGATTTTAATATCTTTTATGATCAATTTGATAACTTATCTCATTCGTCAATTTTGGATCGCTTGTTGTCTGTCATTGAGTAAAAGACAGCCCCTGCATAGGTTAGATAAACCCCATTAACTTGACGCAACTCTGAAGAACCACTTACAACTGATAAAGTTTAAAAGGTTTAATATAAAATTAAGAAAAGTTGCAAATACAATCCTCTCAGGATAAAATTCAGCAAATATACAGGAACTAAAGGGAACATATATTCCCTAAAGAACCTCAATCTACAAACGAATACAATTAAAGTCAGTTCCAAAATCAGCAAATTAAAAAGCATAGATATGATGTGGTTCCGTTGCGTCATCTACAAAAAGAAAAGAATACAAGTTAAATCTGTCCCTACTCTATACTAGGTGACATCCCTACTTCGCAAGTTTCTAGAACCCTAAAAAGGTGTCAGCAGTTTGACTCCCTAAGAAGTTCAAACTCTCTTAGCCTCTAAAGGTAACTTAAGTTTAAGAAGCAGTACCCTCTCTGCCTACCCATCCGCTCTCTAAGGGTCCTCGGCCTACTGCTCCCTTGCGCTCTGATCTTTCTCAGCGCATCTGCTCAAGTCATCTGCTCTTTCTAACTTGCCTCTCGCTGTTCTCGCTGAGCTCTTGCTATCTTCTCCCCGGGGTGCTGTCCCTAAAATACACAATCACAGTGTGGGTGGAACGCCCCTTCGACGCCCACAACGGACTTTCCCCCATGATGTCATTTCTAGCTCTTTCCATGGCTTCGTCTCTTCGCGTCGTCCGTTAAGTTGACCTTTCTCCTTAGACGCCATCTTCGTCTTCTCGCTGGTGACTTCATTCAACTTTACCTTTGACACTTTCGGAGCAAAATCTATCACCTTATCAGAACTTTATTCTTTACGACTATGCATATAACCTTTCTTGGTCCTGTGAATGGTCATTTCAAAACAAGACTCAAATTCCTATCGTCTCCCCTCATGTTTAAGCAATAAACTTCGTCCGACATTTGTCACCTTAAATCTAACAAGAACTAGACTCTTTGGCTCTCACATTCAAGTGAAGGCTATTCACGACTCCTGTGAGCCCACTAAATTACCAACAGCGGACTACACTCCTGCGAACCCTTGGTCAGTCAGGTTATAATCACAAATGACCTAAAACTCTTCTAACATTCCTACAAACTTCCTCTACTCAGTATAACCTTTAACATACATTTATATATGATCGTATTTAGCAAATCCTCTGCTTATAAGTGAATACATTTTTACATAGAATACCAATTACGTAGAATATAACTTTAATATTCTCATTGTTACATCATTATATATATGCTCTCTGCACATTTCTTCATGTTACATTTCTCGCCGTTTCTGCATTTAGTTACACATGTACATGAATTTCACTTTGCACGTTCTTCTGTTCGTGAGCATTTCTATACATTTCTATATTAGCCCACTACGTATACGGGCCTTCTAAATCTAATGCATTCTAAAGTGAATACAGAATACATTTCCTATATTACTTTGGTCACATCGGTTAACTTTATACTTATAAGTGTCAACTTTACGTTCGATATACATTTCATTCCTACGTTTATACAATATGCTTGTAAATATGACTCGGATATACGTTTTATTCAAATTGCGCTCTCTCAGTTCCCCCCTTTGATGACTTTTAGGAGTCATCACTAAATGCAATTTGAATAGCACCTTTAAACAGAACTAGTTTCATCACTTCCTCTTTTCATCATTTCAAGTGCTTTTAAACTTTTATACTGTTGATCTTGTAAAGCAGCTAATCTCCTTTCTTGTTCTCTCATAGATCTTTGTAACCGGTTCGTCCTATACCATTTATACAATTTTACTAACCCTAACAATGTAATTATGCAAATTAATACTATTAATACAGGTTTTAATATATACCATACAATGCTTTTACCAAGGTTAGCAAACCAACTTCCAACCTTTCCTACTCCATGACCTACTTTTTCCCAAACATTTATTTTTGACAAATCTTCGATCTCTTGATGAATCTGTGTAATGTTTCTTATGACCTTCTCAAGTGGTTTTGAATTATCAGGAATATAGGTACAACATTCCTGGACCTTCAAAGCCTTGCAAACTCCGCCTTCTTTTGCTAATAGCACATCAAGAGCAAGTCGATTCTGAAGAACTATTGCTCTAATCGATTGCATCTCACCTTCTATTAGCATTAAGGACCTTGCAGTACTTGCAGACAATCTATCTACGACTGTAGCTAGTCTCCTGATCTTAACATCGTTAAGTATTAAACCTAACATAGGAAACATCGCTCCAAATACGTCTCCTACTACTTCTGCATCTCCTACTTCTCTTTTCGTTCTTGTCGAAGCCTTTCCTTCTATGATCGCTAAATCCTTTGCATGATATATTTTGGGGAAGACAATTGCCAAGTAACACGAACCATACCAATTGTCAGGCAGTTTTACATAGGCATTTCTTCCGCATACAAAATATACATTAGGAATCACTTGCATCTCCTTCATGAAATCTTTCGTGTAGTACTCTAATCTAAAAGCATGTTCGCAATTAACTTCACCTACAAATACTTTCTCATAATATGTCTTGCTTTGAGTTAAACATAACTTTCCTTTCTGCATTCTATCCAAAGCTATTGGACCATTGCTACCTTTCGTTTTATGTGCCTTCTCTTCTTCGGTCCAATCAGTTTTCCACTGTCCTGACATTTTTAAAATCTTCTGCCTTCTGTATCGGTCATCTACTTGTCCTATGAACTTTTTCTCAATCTCTGACACTTTGCAAGTCAGATTATTTCTGCGTGCGTATGATGTATCTAATGTATCCCAAGGAAGGAAGAACTTGGCTAGTCTATCCTCCTTTTTGTAATAGTCCCACTTATTCATTTGTTTATAATTCGGAACTTCAGGCAGTACCGAATCATAATTTGAAAAGTAGTACTCAAATCCTTCTCTTCCATAAAATATACTAAGCAATAAACTACATGTTATCCCGTAAGTCAGTGGGAGATGATGATATCTAATGCCCTCGTCTACAGAAGCCGGCAATTGCATACAAACGTAGCAATCCTTGGCTTCCATGGCATCGATATACTCGTATAATAGTTTAGCATATGCGTTTGACCTAAAGTTTCCCTGCGACTCGTCTACGTGTAATCTACGAGCTTCGTCTGCCAGTAATACTTTTTCACGGATAACATTGCTCTCCTCCTTCTTCACATCAAGAGCAGGTTTCAAAGTCATTACAGGCTTAACATCTGATATTGCTTTATCAGTTTCATGTCCTATTATGTATGATATTGTCACTACTGTAATTATGAGAAATATTACTACTGCTATAAGTGTACCTATTATGCATCCGGCTTTTCTGTTTGGGTTGCCGTTCTCCATGTTATCAAAAACAGCGTAGCTCGTTCTTTAGCGAAAAGTTTTCTTTTCAGTCTTTGCTTGCTTTATTTGCTTCTCAGTTTGTAAAGTGCTCTTTATCATCAAAAAGTCTCTTTTTCGCAACAATGTCTCTTTATCTTTAACAACAGACAACCCTAACCCTTCTCCGTCCTCTAAATGTAATCCCTAATTTTTTTCTTCTTTCCACTCGGCGCTAGGTTATCTTCTTCGTTATAGTCTTATATACAAAAGTCTTTAAGCATCAACAATTATTCTCGTACCTGCAGCTCTCGCAACAAGTTCCAATAATTCAAAACGAATGACTTTTTCTTCTTCTTCCGGAATTTGATAACCAAATGTTGGAAATTGTAATCTGTTTAGCACTAAATCTTTAATCTGACTCAAGTATGGGGGTATGGGAAGTGTGAAAGTCAGTAATCCCTCAGTCTCGAGTCCAGGAGTCAACATCCATATTTCCACTTCCACAAATGGATCGAGATCGATTACTTTCACGTTCTTCACTCTCCCAGATTTCTGTCCCCAAGACATCTGCTAGATAAGTCCACTCTGGGGTGGCGTACCTTCTGCAGGGCACACGTACCCTTCTCGATCTTCTTGGACTCTCCGTGCCTGAGTCTGTAGTTTCCTCTTCTTGGTCTGATTCTTCAGAGATTGGGACAAGGGTACTTTCTTGTGGTACTTTTAAGCTTGGCCTTCTCCTTCTCTCTGGCCAACTAGCTTCGTCACTCCTTGTCCTCCTGCTCCTTGTTCTTGGACTCGTCTCTTGGTCACTCTCAGCTTGTTCAGTATCTGATTCGATCTCCCAGTTACTTTCTTCTCCTGAGGCGACTTCGGTCTCACTGGTGTCCTGACCTTCGTCGACCTGTTCCGTCACAGTCTCAGCCTCTTCGATCACCTCTACAGCTTGGCTTTGCCCCTCTGTGGCTTCTCCGCTTTCCGCTGGATTCACATCCGAGAGAGGAGCTGTTTCTTCTAGAGGTGTTGGCACTCTTCGAGTGTGTGAAGCATGTATCCAATTTGGCAGGCCTCCACACTTCACTGCAGTGTTCGTGACAAGTATGACTTGAAATGGTCCTCGCCAGCGCACGTCTAAGCAGTTCTTCCTGACATGCTTTTTCACCAAAACCCAGTCCCCCGGACTCAGGTCATGGCACAAGTCTTGTGCTGTTGGAACCTCTGCAGCCTGGACCTGGAGGGACACAGAATTAATGGCATCAGATAGTCCCTTGCAGTAGTCCAAGATCAAGTCGTCTGTGATGTTCAATAACGCTGCAGTCGGAACCGATGGCAATCTCATAGCTCTCCCCATTAGCACTTCATGTGGAGAGAGACCTGTTTTTCTATCTGGTGTGCTACGTATGCTCATAAGAACCACTGGTAGTGCGTCTGGCCAACTCAGAGATGTTGATGAACAAACTTTAGCAAGTCTGGACTTAATTGTGCTATTGATTTGTTCTACTATCCCTGAAGCTTCTGGTCGATAACTGCAATGGAGCTTCTGATCGATACTCAAAGCTGAGCATAGCATCTTCACTATTTCGCTGTTGAAATGAGTTCCTCTGTCCGATTCCAAAGAGGATGGCACCCCAAACCTCGGTATCAACTCTCTAAGTAATAGTTTTGCTACTGTAAGTGTATCGCACCTACGTGTAGGGTAAGCCTCAACCCATCTAGAAAATATACAGACAATCACTAAAACGTATCTGAGTTTGTTGCATTTAGGCATTTCTATGAAATCAAGCTGCATCCTATTGAAAGGCCCCCCAGACCTCCCAATGTGACTCAATGTGACTGGTGTTCTCTTTCCTACGTTTAGTTGCTGACAGATCGCACATCGCTGACATACTGCTTCTGCCGCTACTCTAAATTTAGGATTAAACCACGTTTGTCTGAATACTCTCACCATGGCATCTCTACCTATGTGTGCTGATCCATGCAATTTCCTTGCCATTGGACTAACAAGTTTGTATGGTAAAACTGCTCTCCCATCGGCAGAGATCCAAAAGTTCATCTCACTTCTAGTACAACCAGCTGTTTCCCAGCCCTTTTTCTCATCATCTGATGCATTCTCCTGAACACTCCTTAGCTCATCCCACGTATCTACAGTGTCTAACAACATTGTCAAATCAGTTCTTTCTTGGATTCCCCCCACTTTCACATCAGTGTGAGAATATCCCTGTTCTGCGCAGTAACGCGCCACTTCATCCGCATAGCGGTTACCTTGTGACACAAAATCTACATTTTTTGTATGCGCAGCACATTTGACAACTGCAATAGCTGTCGGGCCTTGTAATGCCTCTAACAATAATCTCACGAATTCTCCATTCCTAATGGGAAAACCCGAGGAGGTCATGTAACCTCTTTGAGACCATAACTGCCCGTAATCGTGAACTACCCCAAAACCATATTGGCTATCGGTGTATATGGTGACTCGAATTTTGTTACCTGCTAAACAGGCACGCGTCAAAGCAATAATTTCAGCTACCTGAGCGGAGTGTACTCCTTCCAGGCAAGCGGCTTCTATAACTCTGGTAATTGTACAAACAGCATATGCTGCTCTCAGCTGACCAATATCGTCTCTTACGCATGAACCATCAACAAAGAAAATTTCATCGGGGTCAGTCAATGGCTCATCTACGATATCGGGTCTCGGTTTGGTGCATAGTTCAGTCACATCAAGGCAATCATGATCTGTACAAATTTCATCATCCACATCATTTGGAAGTGGCATCAAAGTTGCAGGATTCAAGACGGAGCATCTTTTTAGGGTCACATTCTCGGCAGCCAGTATGACTTGCTCGTAGCGTGTGAGCCTGCTATTCGTCAGATGCTGAGTCTTAGTCCTGGTCATTAACAATTCCACAGAATGCGGTACGTACACCACTAACTGATGTCCCATTACCACGCTTTCACATCTTTCAATGCTGACACCCGTTGCAGCTACGGATTTGAGACATCCGGGCAACGCTGCGGCTACTGGATCTAATGTAGCCGAAAAATACGCAACTGGCCTACGCGCATCTCCATGAATCTGGGCCAAAACTGCTAAAGCGCATACCTCTCTTTCGCAGCAGTAAAGCAAAAATGGTTTTGTGTAATCCGGCATTCCTAAAGCCGGGGCGCGACATAAGTCCTCCCTCAGCTGCAAAAACGCCATCAAACAATCTTTGTCCCATGGTACCGGATCACTCACTCCTTTGTGCGTCAGTTGTAATAAAGGTTTTGCCTTCAGTGAAAAGTTAGCTATCCACTGCCGACAATAACCGACCATGCCTAGAAACATCCTGACCTCTCTTTGTGTTGTAGGCGCGTTCATTTTCATAATCGCCTCTATTCTGTCTGGAGACACCTTCCGTTTCCCCTTTTCAATCCTGTGGCCCAAGTATTGCACTTCAGTAAGACAATATTGCAATTTACTTGGAGACACCTTATGCCCATTCTCGGCCAAGTGATTTAGTAAGGTGATGGTGTCTACTCTGCAAGCTTCCTCAGTTTCTGACGCAACTAGGAGGTCGTCTATGTACTGGACCAGAACCGAGTTCTTGGGCAGCACTAGACTTTCAAGATTTCTCTTTAATAGCTGGTTAAAAATCGATGGGCTCTCTGTATACCCCTGAGGGATACGACACCATGTTAAAACGCGATCTTCCAGCTTAAAAGCGAAAAGATACTGGCTCTCTTCATCTAAAGGAATCGAAAAGAAAGCCTGGCACAAATCTATCACGGTGAACCATTCAGCTTGGAACGGTATCTGAAATAATATCACTGATGGATTCCGTACCACTGGACAACATGAGACAACAATATTATTAATCTTTCGAAGATCCTGCACTATTCTGTATTTTCCACTAGGCTTCTGCAAACCCATAATCGGGGAGTTACATGGACTACCCACGATCTCCTTCAGTATTCCCTGTTTAATCATGGATTCGATCACAGGCTTTATTCCTGCAATCGTCTCCGGTGTCAACTTATATTGTGGTGTTCTTGGGTACTCAGCATTGGGTCTTACCATGATCTTTACCGGTTCTACTCCTTTGATCAATCCTATTTCTTCTCCAGTAAAATCCCACACCTCAGCTGACACTTTCTCCCTCAAATCCTGTGGAAGTTCCTCCACTGTTAAGGTAGGATATAGTTCCACGCATTCCTGCGAGTTCACAACCTTGAAATCGGCATCTTCATCGTTGGTCTGCACTTCTACTCCTTCAGGTGTGCAATGTATTGTGCAATTCAGTTTACACAACAGATCTCTTCCTAGTAAACACACCGGGCTAGAATCACAGATCACAAACTGATGTTCGTCACTGTAATTCCCTATCTTCACTGACACTGGTTCTGTCAGAGGATTCGTCATCCTCTTGTTTGCGACTCCTACCACCTGAATCATCTCTCCTGATCTCGGCAGACCTGGGACTACCGCTGATCTCAACATGGATCTAGTGGCTCCCGTATCCACCAAAAAGGTTGTAGGACATCCAGCTACTTCAGCCTCTACGTATGGTCCTCTCTGATCTACTTCCAGGGCTGCTCCTAAAGTACAGTCTTCGTCCCTATTCACTCGTTGCCCTGTAAGAGGATCAACGTAGTAGCATTCTTCTCCTCCTACGAACAATGGCATTTGTCTATAGGTTTTCCCTCCATTCGCAATGCGAGGCGGTTGAGGAAACGGGGCTCGAGGAGTCTGAGTCCCCCCTTTGATAAACTTTCCCTTCGGGACTGTCGCTCCCTTAACCACGTTATTCTGTACCTCTTCCTCCTCCTGTTCTAATTCCCCTGTCTCAACATTGTAAGGACACTTGCGTCGCCAATGTCCCACCTCATTACACTGATGGCACCTCGTTGTCTTTTTCAGTGTCGCAATATCCTTTCTCGGTCTCGGTCTTTCTTCCTCATCTCTGCTCTGATTATTCTGTTTCTTTGCTGGCGTTCCTATTCCCTGTTGTCGCTGTCCACCCTTTCCAGCTGCTTGCATCTGTACTAACATCAGCTTCTCCTTGAGCTTCTTTGCCTTTGAATCTATCTCATCGCTACAGTACCTTGCATACCTCAGAATCTCATCCAAAGGTTTGTTCTGCCAGCAAATTAAATGTTGTTGAATCATCAGGCTTATGTCTGGTCTCAATCCGAGAACAAACTTCGACACAAACTGTCCTATGTCTTTAGGATCCATTACGTCTAATCCACTGTACTGCTTGAATGCCTTCAGTAACCTCTCATAAAACTCGTGAACGGTCTCTTTAGGCTCCTGAGTTGTTCGATCTATCTTAACCCAGTCTATGTCTTGCACCGGCACTTTCTCTTTTAACCATGTTATTACTCTCTCGTATTTTTCCATGACTCTATCTGATGGACCGCCTGTCTGTGCATTCCTCGGAGGCTCACAAGCGGGCCACTCAATACTAAGTTTGCATGCCGTCCACAAATCTCCGGGTACCACGATATCGAACAAAGTGTTCAAATCGATCCACAGCACCTTAGAGATCTTCACGAATCTCTCTACCTGCTTGTACCACTCCACGGGGTTCTCTCTAAGCTTCGGGAAAGAATTAGTGAATGCCGCTAAATCCCCCCTACTCCAGGGTACATGAACGTAGTTTCCGTTCGCTATTTCTCGCAAAGGGAAAGCTTCCATTCGCATTAGGTCTGTATCCTGGGACTTCACTAGTGTACTCCGTCTGACAGATCCCCTCTTGGACCATCTTTCCTCCCATCTATCCAGATCTCTCCATATTCTAATACACATGACCAATTCCCTTATGTGTACTCTTAGCCCAATCGTTCTGCGCTCATCTAGATCTTGATCCGTGCAATTCAGCCTATGGTTGGCCTGTAAAGCCTTAGTTCGTGATATGTCTATCATGTACTTTTCTGCCAATTCAGATAACTTTTCATGAGCTGCTCTCGCTTTCCGAGTAACGTCTTTAGATAAGAACAGTATCTCATCTGGTGCGTACAGCTCTAACCTCTCGATTGCCACTGTGCCGTCAATTATTTCGTCCAAGTCTGATTTTAAACTCATTACATCTATGCGTCTTGCTTTTATTTCAGCTCTCAGTACGTCAGTCCTAGGTTGTTCTCTTACATCCCTCTCACCTCCACTATGCGCCCTACGCCTAAGCACAGGTGAGTTATGAGGAATTTTTCTTCCATCTCTTTGTTCCCACCTCTCTAGATCCCAAGCTTTTCCATCTTCCCTTGGGGTGTGGTGGAACAATGCTCCATCCCTCAACCCTACATTCCGTCTTTTCGGCTCGGTTTCTCCAGATACAAGATAGGATCCTCCGTGCTGTTCTAAACCACTGTAACTTGCTTGCTGTCTAGTGTCACTCAACAAACGATAAGGTCCTTCATGGCTCTCCATGCTCCCGCGATCTCGTTCGTGATCACCGGATGTATGGTGAGACGTTTCGCGACTCCCTATATTCTCCTGACTTCGTTCTTGATCACCGGACGCATGGCGAGACCCTTCGCGACTCTCCATGTTCCCGTGATTCCAATGTTGCACATTTTCATCCGGAGTATGGTGTGTGCATCTGAAAGTGTTTCGGTACTCCTGCGTCCTTCGTTCTCTCTCACTAAAGGTGACGCGAGGCACTTCCCCACACCCTGCACTCCTGTCGTTGCATGTTTGCCTATTGCCACTGGTAGTAGGGCAAGTATCTCCCCTGCTTCCTTGGCTCCCTCTCTCCCACTCCGGGCTGCTTTCGCCAGCTCCACAATGAGAGAGGATCTTGTTATCCTGGTCTCTCCACTCTGCTCCTGTTTCTAAACTTTTATTCCGAGCCTCTTTGGCAGTATCCCATTCTTTCAGATATTCCCTTAATTCCTTATAGGATTTCGGTTTAGGTCCCCTCAAATCCATTGATCCTCTTTGACCCCCTTGTTCTATCCAGGGACCAGTTGCAGAATCCAATGGGGTACTCCGACTCACTGGTGCTAGTATCTGCCTCTGAGGATTCATCGTGTTATTCCTATTCTCCATCTCTGCCCTTTCCCTGTCCCATCTTGCCTGTTCCTCCTGCTGGACCCCCTCTGGGTTGTAGATTGACACTATAGGGCCTATGGTAACAGGTACTTGTAGAGCGTGCGGCATTTGGTACGACCTTGCATACTGCGTTTCTGGCACCTTCTGGACCACGAATCTTCCCACTACTCTCTGTTCGGAACTAGCTTGGGGTATTTCCTCACTCTTGTTGGAGTCCCACTCCGTCACTGGGATCGATTTATATTCCCCCCACCTAGCTCCGTCCCCTTGCTGTAGTATGGGGCTTGCGGTTTCGCTGTCGTACGGAGGTGGTCTATCTGTTAATAGCCTCTCTATCAGATCCTCCTCCGTCTCGCTTTCCTCATCTTCCTCCTCTAGAGGTTTCTTTTCTCCCGTAGCTTCTATCATGGTGAACAGTTTGTCTGCTTCTATCTTTTGCACTCTCCATTTCTTAGCTTCCTCATCCCATTTCGCATCCTGCACTGCCTTTACTGATCGTCTCACTCTTTCTTGACGTCTCTTTAAACTCTTCTCGTGTGCTGCTCTAAACCATGCACTAAGTGCTTCGAACTGTGTTGGCCTCGGTAGAGGTCTCGCTGCAAGGATTACTGCTTTCAGTTGATTCAACACTTCTAACTTGAACGTTCCGAATCTTGGAAACGTCAGTTCCTTATTCCCTTCCGTTAGCCTATTCCACTCGGAGATCCATAATATCGAGTGTAAGCCTACATTTACTGCCATATGATAAGCTGGTGTGCCTTCTGGTGGAGCTTCTTCTCCAGCATATAAGTTTCTTCTATTCCTCCTAAAGATTTTTCTTAAACCCTTAAAGCACTTCATTTTTGATAATCTACGATTTTCCTTATTAATTCTCTCCTTATTTACGTCCCGATGACAAACCACCAATCCCTGTGCGACTCTCGCCAATCAGCCTATCCCAACGCTGTTCTACGCTAACCGACCAATCTCAGCGCGGCTCTACGCTGACGTCACTTGTCCCCTCTGCAGCCGTTCCCTTCGTTTCTCAACTCGTCTCGCGGTCTTGCATGCGTTTCATTCATACACCGAAAAATGACTACTTCCGTCCAAGCGATCACTTTTCTCTGACTGTACGGCCACAGTCTAACTGTAATTGTCACCTCAACTAGCGAAACGTCTTCCTCTTACGGTCAGACGCTCACCTTAACTGATAGGTTACTTACACACAGTAAACGTACGACCAGCGTGCGTTACTCATACACTCACTCAAACGCTCCCCCTATCATCGGTCTGCGGGCGATCAATGGTACCTCATGACCCCCTTTAAATGGTAGACAAATTACTCTGGGTGTTCGATACACCCGAACCACTTAAGCCCTCTCTGGACATAAGATTTTATCCGGTTGCGCGCGCTCACAACCTTCCCTCAATCACACTACAGGCATTCAACTCCGCTTGACATTACAACACAGGAACAACATAAAACACCGCAATCTTACAACGCATGACCCTTATACTCACTCTCGGCCGACTCTGCTGCTTTTCTCTCGACGCACCGTCAGCACCTTCT
Source organism: Lissotriton vulgaris (assembly GCF_964263255.1). Lineage (NCBI taxonomy): Eukaryota > Metazoa > Chordata > Amphibia > Caudata > Salamandridae > Lissotriton > Lissotriton vulgaris. Next base: position 1,219,721,249 of record NC_141691.1, on the reverse strand, counting down.
TGGGCAGGGATTCTTCTTCTGGTCGTCGATGACTAGGGACCTTGGGGTAAATTAAACCTGACCTAGGTTGTCTTCCTCAAGAAGAAAACCATCTTTCTCTGCTACCAACTGCGGGGAAGGAGATTTTAATATCTTTTATGATCAATTTGATAACTTATCTCATTCGTCAATTTTGGATCGCTTGTTGTCTGTCATTGAGTAAAAGACAGCCCCTGCATAGGTTAGATAAACCCCATTAACTTGACGCAACTCTGAAGAACCACTTACAACTGATAAAGTTTAAAAGGTTTAATATAAAATTAAGAAAAGTTGCAAATACAATCCTCTCAGGATAAAATTCAGCAAATATACAGGAACTAGAAGGAACATATATTCCCTAAAGAACCTCAATCTACAAACGAATACAATTAAAGTCAGTTCCAAAATCAGCAAATTAAAAAGCATAGATATGATGTGGTTCCGTTGCGTCATCTACAAAAAGAAAAGAATACAAGTTAAATCTGTCCCTACTCTATACTAGGTGACATCCCTACTTCGCAAGTTTCTAGAACCCTAAAAAGGTGTCAGCAGTTTGACTCCCTAAGAAGTTCAAACTCTCTTAGCCTCTAAAGGTAACTTAAGTTTAAGAAGCAGTACCCTCTCTGCCTACCCATCCGCTCTCTAAGGGTCCTCGGCCTACTGCTCCCTTGCGCTCTGATCTTTCTCAGCGCATCTGCTCAAGTCATCTGCTCTTTCTAACTTGCCTCTCGCTGTTCTCGCTGAGCTCTTGCTATCTTCTCCCCGGGGTGCTGTCCCTAAAATACACAATCACAGTGTGGGTGGAACGCCCCTTCGACGCCCACCACGGACTTTCCCCCATGATGTCATTTCTAGCTCTTTCCATGGCTTCGTCTCTTCGCGTCGTCCGTTAAGTTGACCTTTCTCCTTAGACGCCATCTTCGTCTTCTCGCTGGTGACTTCATTCAACTTTACCTTTGACACTTTCGGAGCAAAATCTATCACCTTATCAGAACTTTATTCTTTACGACTATGCATATAACCTTTCTTGGTCCTGTGAATGGTCATTTCAAAACAAGACTCAAATTCCTATCGTCTCCCCTCATGTTTAGGCAATAAACTTCGTCCGACATTTGTCACCTTAAATCTAACAAGAACTAGACTCTTTGGCTCTCACATTCAAGTGAAGGCTATTCACGACTCCTGTGAGCCCACTAAATTACCAACAGCGGACTACACTCCTGCGAACCCTTGGTCAGTCAGGTTATAATCACAAATGACCTAAAACTCTTCTAACATTCCTACAAACTTCCTCTACTCAGTATAACCTTTAACATACATTTATATATGATCGTATTTAGCAAATCCTCTGCTTATAAGTGAATACATTTTTACATAGAATACCAATTACGTAGAATATAACTTTAATATTCTCATTGTTACATCGTTATATATATGCTCTCTGCACATTTCTTCATGTTACATTTCTCGCCGTTTCTGCATTTAGTTACACATGTACATGAATTTCACTTTGCACGTTCTTCTGTTCGTGAGCATTTCTATACATTTCTATATTAGCCCACTACGTATACGGGCCTTCTAAATCTAATGCATTCTAAAGTGAATACAGAATACATTTCCTATATTACTTTGGTCACATCGGTTAACTTTATACTTATAAGTGTAAACTTTACGTTCGATATACATTTCATTCCTACGTTTATACAATATGCTTGTAAATATGACTCGGATATACGTTTTATTCAAATTGCGCTCCCTCAGAAGTGACGCAGTGAAATCTATGAGATTTCACTGTGTCACTTTTAGGACGCCGTTGCGTCAAAATCTTGCACCTGCCTCGCAGCAGGTGTAAGACTGACGCAGGCCCTTTCACATGGGGCTTGCTCCATGTGAAAGGACACATTGCTGGAGTTGCGTCACTTTTGTGACACACTCCAGCAATGCGTCACTTTTACGCTTACAGATACATCAGAAATACTTACGTATCTGTAACTCCTTGCGACATGATGCGTCATACATTAAATATGACGCATCAGGAATGTCGCAAGGAGTGCGCACTGAGAAGTGACGCATCGCTACTTTCACGCAGCGATGCGTAATTTCTCATAAATGAGGCCCAAAAACTTTTCTCCAAGTTCAGACCTGCCTTGAAGAGGCGTTATTTGTTGGCACCAAACATTCTCTAAAAATGTTTTATTTTTATTTTAAATCATGGTTAGTAGCCTGGGAACGTCCATGTATCACCCTTGGAATGCTTCTTTAATACAAAGTAATGCAAAGCAGAGAGCTATTTTGTGTCTCCTTTAGACAAACTTCAAGCACAAAAAAGTGGTTGTTTACCATGTTCTGTTTTCCTTTGCTTGACCATTTTATGGCCGTGGAGGTTAAAATAAAGTCATTTGGAATTAAATGAAATGAAAAAGCAAATCAACACTTTAAGTGGTTTTCATCACTTTTGATGATTTTGCTCCAGCACAAATGTTGATCAATCTGCCTTGCAGTGTGATCAAAACAGTACCAAGAGTTTAAATGTATATTAATGCACTACCTGCATGGAAAAAAAGTGTATATGTGACATAATAACGAGCCAAAAATGTGAATGTGATTTAAAAAAAGTGAATAAAGGTGTATGGCCAAAATGGTTGCTCAAGCAGTAGTGCCTACTATTTACTCCGCTCTCGACCCTGGATACCTGAATTATTTTACACCATCGGGCCTGTGGAGATGCCTCCGCTGGTGGAGAAGCCGGTTGCAGAGTGAAAGTGTAGGCTATGATTGTGAGTTTTGCTGACACTGACATTTTTGTAACGGATTGGAGTTGGGGTCACGCAGCGCAAGGAAGTTCAGATTCTAAGTTGGTGGCAATGTGAAATCAAATCAGCCTGGAGGTCTTAATGCTCAGAAGAGCAGTGAGTGGTTGACCCCATATTTGGTGGCCACACCTGGCGAAAATTGAGGTGGAGGAGCTGCCGTTCAGTGGAGGAAGCGAGGAGATGAAATTGCTACCTGGAGAAAGCAGAGGTTGGTAGCAATCATGAGATACCAGAAGATATTTTTGGAACATTTCAGTGCTCGGGGTGGGCGGGGGCTCTCTGAAGCAGCAAGACACTAGCAGGGGGGTACTGTATTTCTGTCTGTGGATGCAGGCAAACGAACATTGCTATTCCGGTCTGCAGGCCAGTGAAATGATGAGATGAGAGGTTCTGAGGCATATTCACTGCAGGGATACTCGGATAAGAGAACAGTAAGTGCATTCACTGAAAAGCATGTGGATGTACTTTTAGGCATGGGTACTGGGGGCTCCTAAGGTTGAAGACTAGACTAGGCCTGAAAGGGATGCCCACAAGAGAACGACTGATTGTGCCTTGTGGATACCCTAGCTGGTGGCTTCTAGTGGAAGAGAAGCCAGCTCGATCAAGCTGGGGGCCCCATGAGGAAGTGTGCCATGTGAAAATGTGGGGTATACTGGAACATTTGTCCTGCATTGGACTTTGAATACTGTAAAAATCTTACACTATGATTTTCCTGGGAGATAATTTGATGAATGTCTCCTCCGCAAATTGTCAAATGGTCTGCTATTTGGCGTCATACAGGAAGAAATAGGTGAACTACGCAGGACAGGGTTCCTCTGAGGGAGTGCGCAATGACCTCTCATGTCTTTACCAAGTTAGATTTAATGGAGAGTCCTGAAACTTTCAAACATGAGCTGTGTGAGGGCTTAACAGAAATATTGATAAAAGTTTGGAATAAATGCAACAAGATTTGAGCTCTATGATTGAAGACTTAAAACACAATATGGACTCAGTGGGTACGCAAGTGTTACACTTTGAGAGTAAAGACAACAAGCATCACCTGCAGGACACGACAGAAGCTTGCCTATAGTTGTCCCTGAGGAAAGCTGAACAGTTTCAAAACAGATTGAGAACTTCTACTCATCAAGGACGTGGAGAAGGATCCAGAGAGGATTGACCTAACATCATTCACTGTCTTTTTTTCATGTTGATGGGTGTGGCACATGGAGAGGTATACCTCATTAGCATGCATCCAGTGGTTCTGAGAATATTGCGCAACCATTGGAGACCAGACAGGGAAAGCTTAGGGATGAAACAAATCACTACAGTTGAACCTACCCTTTTAGATAGCTCTTGAATATGGCAATAAAATGTATTACTCCACAGACAAAATGTAAGCTATGAAAGTCCTGGGACTTTTTCTGTCAGAGGGAGAAAGGGTGTGTGCTCGGCCAGTGACAGATACAACCTTGGATACTTCAATTAAATGGCAAGTGGAGTCTGGGCAGCGACCAAAGTCTAAGAGAGAATTCAGCGCTCGTAGCGACTGCAGGAGGAAGAATAAAGATCAATAGACTGTGAAATGGAATTTATGTGGTCCTGACTCCAGAAATTCTGTGAGTATCTTGGCACTGGTGAGAAAGAAGGAAATCCATATCAGACGTCACATGGGAGCCATAGTGGCCCCTCCTTGAAAGGGATGGGCAAACGAGGGCTTTATTTTCTGCACTCTCCGGAGAGACTGATGTTGCACTTACATATTGTGGGGCTTAACAGGGTTATTTTTTATTTTGTCCTCATTCATAAATAAGTAACTTTAGTGAGAGTTGTAGGCTCTAAACGAGTCCCGGAATAGCAGAGGGAGAAGGCGTAGGTCGTTCATGAAGGAGTGAGGGATCCAGCTGACTGCAACTCTCGTCCGGGAACCAACCTCTTATAGACCTGGCAAGCTGAGGAGTTTTAACAATCTATGGGTAGCACCTCCTTGCTAATGGAATTTTACTTATTTCTTAATCATTGAACCGTTGATGATAGATATCGGGAGCTTAATTAAAGTTTTCCTACCCACGCCTCCCAGTCCACTCATATAGCTGCTCTTTTTTTAGAGGAGCAATATCGATCTAAGTCATTGACTGTATTAACAGATTTCATCCATGCCTCTAAGTCTAGTGGTACAGAAGAAACTCATAACAATTGGGCATGTCGCTTCGTTAGTTTCATTTGAGCCCCCCCAATGGGCAAGACCCCAGAGATAACTAGAGCCAAGCTTACATAATTTTCCTTCCCCAAATTCTCGAAATAGCCTTACCAATATCTTGCCAAAAGGCCTGGAGCTCTGAACACTGCCAAAACATATGAACATCATCTGCAACCCTTGCTGAGCAATTTAGGCAGAGTTTGCATTCTCCGCTACTCATCTTAGTTAACCTTATTGGAGTCAAATATGCTCTGTGAACAGTAAAAATATGGTTCCTTCTGAGGGGGGGGGGGGCAGCTTTGACAACCGACCATAGAATGAGCATAGATACTTGTCATAGATGTGTAAAGTCAGACATCAGTAGGTCACTCCTCAAGGACTTCTCCGGTGGTGCAAGAGCAACATCCTCTCCCTTTATTAGCAATTAATACCATTTGGAAACTTTCTTACATTGAAACAGGGGTCTCTGTAGATTATTTTTGCATGCTTCATTACCTTTACAGTCTTTACCTAAACCAGGTGCCCAGCTGGAAAGTTGGTAAAACTTGAACTTAGATAAATGATAGTTTGTAACCATGCTTTAAGTCTCACACGGCATAATTTTATTGTGCTGCAAAAGTTGCCCCCATTTATTTATTCCCTCTTCGGATAATGAGGATGCCAGTTTATCCTGCAGGCATAATGGTGTCCTAGGGGAGTTCCAAATACGTGCACTGATGCTATAATAGGGTATCCTCAGAATTCTTCTACACTGGCACCAAACCTCACTAACTGCTCTTTAGTTAGATTTTTTGAAGAATTGTGGGTGGCCAAACATGTAGGTAGGGAGGAAAGCAAACTGAATCAAACAAAAGTGATCTTATGGTTGTTAACTGGAAAGCCCAGCCGTATAGACGAAAATCCGTGCCTGCAATACCACCCTTGGGTTTTGATCTTCGAAATTTCCTCCAGGTTATTCTCACTCCCTTACAGGACAAAGCGAAACTCGTGATTTCTCCCTGTAATACTTTTATAGCTTTCAAATCAAAGGATAAAGGGATTGTGTTAAAAATGAAGGTACATTTTGGTAGAATTGATATTTTCACCAAATTTGAGCAGCCTCTCATTGAAATCGAGAGAGTCCCCAGGACCTTAATAACGTCTTTGTCTCACAATTTTTTTAATCAAAATTGACCGAGGCCATCTTGGCAAGATCCTGTGTAACCTGTATTCCAAGATATCTTATCTCTTGCTTCTAGAGAGGTATATTTATTTGGGTGTTCCAAGACATGATCTCGTTTTTTCCTGATTAATTTGGTAACCGGAGACCTACCAGAAGACTGTTAAAATTTGCTCTAGGAATGAAAGAGAGCGCTGGAGATCTTATGTAAAAACCATCAAGTTGTCAGCGTATGATGCCACCTTTTTCACCCAACCATTCCACTCAAATGGCAGGATGTTCGCATTTGCCCTGATTTTACTTGCTAAAGATTCAATATAAAGATCAAAAAGTAGGGGGGATAATGGGCACCCCTGTCTTGTTACTCGCTTAATCTTGATCAACTTGGTAATCTAGTGGTAGGGCTCTTAAATATGGCGCTTATGGCTTTAGCAAAGCGGTCTCCCAAACCAAATTTGTGGATCATTTGTGATAAAAAGGGCTAGATTACTATGTCAAAAGCATTTGCAGCATCAAAAATAACAATATAAAGAGGAAGATTATACAGGGTTGCAAGATCACTTGCACCAATCAGACCGTGGGTCAGTTTACAAAGCGGTCGGCCTCTGATGAGGCCCTTCTGGTCATCTTGAACCGATTAATTGCTCCAACCTCGCTACTAGAATTTGTGCATAGATTTTATAGTCAAAATTAAGCAATTATATTGGTTGATAGGACTCACAGCTTTTTGGGTCTTTATTTAGTTTCAAGATTAAACTGACTGTGGATTCATCCCAGGTTATTGGACTCGGCAGGTTATTAGAAAATAAGTCATCCATCAAGTTGACCAAAACAGGGAAGAGTTCTTTATTGAGGACCTTTTAGAAATTACTAGGTATACCATCCACTTCTGTGAGACTACCTTTCTAAAGTTTTTTAATTGCAGCCTTAACCTCCTCCAAGGTGATGTTCTGGTTAACCCCTTCCCTGCTGCCGTCGCGAGCACTACCGCGCTGGTGCTGCTAATGTCCAACGTCCGTCGTGGCCCCGCCCACTCCGCGGAACCGCCACACTGCCACGAAATAAGGGCTGCGGCCAAGGTGTTAAGCAACAGCACAAGGTCATTATCAAGCTGAGAAAGTTCTACCTGGTTAATATAATTGATTAACTGTGTCTCCGAGGTTAAGAGATCATCCCCATACAGCTACTGTGGGGCTTAACTGTCCTAGGTGGTAGATGATGTAAGTGACTAGTAGATGATGTATGGGAGTGCTGGTGAAGCTTCAGGCTTGCTCTTCCTCCAAGTCTCAATATGACGACTATCTTGAATTCCTTGGGAGTGTCGTTTATAGATGTGCAGGGTTTTGGGGTATTCCTTGGAAATGCTATAGTGGTCTCTCTTCTGATTTTAGTGATTGGTCGTTGAAGAAGAAGTGGGAAGGGAGCAAACAGCTTAATCTCTCCAATAATATCTAGGTATGAAGGTTTACATGGGTTTAATGTTATTTTTTGTGTTTTGTAGTGTTTTGATGGGTAGTTATAGGGATAGTCTAGGACTTTCAAAGTGTCACCCACTGCACTGGAGGCGCTGAAGTGGAGTGGCACTGTGTTATGTGGTTGGAAGGTGAGAGGTGGCTGAAATTTGGGCTTTTAACCAGTAACGATGTGAGGGATCATGTCTGGCGTTACAGAATGCTAAGAATTCAATTGTTGACTTCTAAAGAGCTTAATGCCCAACGAATAGAGAGTACTGCTTGCGATAGAGCAGAGGATTGTTTCTCTGCAGGAGACACATATGTGACATAGGGCTTACCCAGGCACTTAATACTGCTCAGCCTCCATTAAGCATTATGCATTGTCTTTCGTTCTGAAAAGCAGTTTGTCATTTTCGATCATAGATGAACAATTAGACAAGACAAGCAGATTCATGATGCTGAGCGATTCTCTAGCTGGCCATCAGATGGCCATTACTAGGAGGTACCAGTATTACTATGGACTTTAATTTTGTGTGTGGCACTTATCAAAATAGATCCAACTTTGGAACGAAGCACTCTGAAGCATTTTCTAAGAAACATAAAGCTTTTTTGCTGAAGATGGGTATGAGAAACATTTGTCGAGAACTCCACCTCAGTGGTAATGATTACATTTATTTATTGCATGACCATCAGGCCCCATCTACTTTTGACTATATATTGGTGAGTAATGGCTTGGCTCCTCTTGCTGAATCAGCTGAGACTGGTGTAACATAGGTCTTGGACCATTCTCCCACATCAATAATTTTAAATACAGTTGTGGGAAAATCTAGAACCCTGATGTGGAAGCTGCATCCTGATATGTTGATGAGTTCGTTTTTTGAGATGAGATTGGAAAACAAATTGAAGTGTACTATTCCCTGAATGAGGGTACAAAGGTCCTTCTGGGTTGGGATGCCAGTAAGGTGGTGGTTAGGAGGAAGTGTCCTGCTCTCAGGTCACTCCTCCAGAGGCTGCAGATATTGGAAATTCAGATGTCTGAATCTGAGCTGAAGGGAATGGAAGGTGAGTAAAGCGAGAAATCTTCCCTACCACTGCGACTTAAATTGACAGCTGCTAGAATAGAATAGTGTAGTATCCATAATAACACAGCTGATCTAGCATTGATCCACCTGGGATACAGTTTTTAAAGGAAACAAAGTAAGCACACAATTTGCCCACTCACTGCAAGGCAGCAAGGAAACAGAATACACAAAAGAAAAGAAATTATAACCTCCCAGGGGAAGATTTTTGAACTTAAGGAAGAGAAATTGAAAACATATTGTAATATTATGCCTCATTATACAAGGAGGGAGACAATTCACCATCCCACCAAATATGATATATTGCAGATGCACAATAAACCAAACTATATCTACAAAAGAAAGAGGAATAAACCTACCCATCACACAAGGTGAGGCTCGGAGTGATATGCAGACCCTGAAGAGTGACAAAGCACTGGGGACCGATGAGTTTACAAGTAGCTTCCACAAAGTGTTCATCGCTCAGGTGGTCCCTGAACTAAGAGCCTGATCCACTGTTTTATGAAAACTGGAACGATGACTCCCTCCATTTGCGAGGACACAGTTTTGTCATTCCTAAGTTAGGTAGGGAAAATTGTTTCTTCCCTTCCTATATACCTATAGTGCTTCTTAATGTGGTGTCATAGGATTCGTACCAATTCAGTAAGACTGTGTGCTTGGGCATCATAAGCATTAAAACTATGGGGGGTTGTCCCCTCCTACCATCAGAATATGGTGACCTATTTCCTGGCTAGCTCACAGTGTGCCATCTAGACCAAAAAACCTTACAGGGTACCAGATGGTGCCTGCAACCTCAGAACATGACAACCCTGATTCCCCCTATGGAACTGTGAAAACAGATCTTACCCTTTCATTGTTAACTCAGGCATGGCCAAAGGGAGAAACAAGAAATACACAAATTCGCAATTCCAAGTATTTATTGAAGGATTGGATTTTTGTGTAGACGATTAGTAAAACAAACCAAGCATAGTAACCAGCATTACAAGAATGGTGAACATGAATAATTCAACCATTAAAGTTATTGCATTAATTTAATGAATTGACATAATTGTTTTCCTATCTAGCACTGCCTATCTTAGAGAGCATAGAGTAAATGTGATTCTGCGCAGATATCTTAGAGTGGTCTAACTCCCCATTTACCTATGTGCGTATGCCATCTAGAAGTGAGTCTTGTGAAGAACAGGCCGCTGTCCCTCACAGGAGACTGATAGGATTCAGCTGGGCTAGAATGCCGGCAAGGCACCGCAACAATCCATCTTAATGCTCCTCTGCCAAACAATAGCTCAGTGCAGTTTATATAATAAAAAGTAACCAATTCGTTCTGTGGCTGAGCTATGGTCCAGCTGTCATTGTTGGCTTTACTGACCCAAAGCTGTTTCCACATAGACAACAACAAACAAGGACAGTTTGCGCAGTGTATCCAGTCCTTGGACAGAATGTTCTACTATAAGATAAAGTGCCTATGAAGAAATGTATTTGTAAGCAAATCTTTTCTGAGTACACTATCTAATACAGGCATGCAAGCAAATCTGTGCTAAAAGATGATAACTTTAAAAGTAAACATTGAAAATTGAGGTGTTTGTGCTCAGGGACTATTAACTTCATGACAGTAGATGCTAATTCCTGGCTTCCAGACTTGAAAGGATTTTGCCTGGCCTGATTCACTCTGATCACTGTTTTTCGTTAAAAATATGCAATCACGTGATAACAGTATGAGCACAATCTACTTAGTTCAGAAGTTACAAAAGAAGATTTTTGTCTAGCTCGAGTATTTAATCGCAGACAAGGCCATCAACAATGTTAATTGGTCTTTCTTCTCTACAGTCCTGAAACACACAAGATTTGGGCCTTGATATATGGTAATGGTGACTGTCCAGCACCCCACTGCTACTATTGCATTGTATGGTCAACTCTCTCTTACATTTCACCTCCATAGAGGCACCATCAGGGATGCTCATGGTTTAAATTATTTGCCCTCAGCATTGAGCCACTTGCTTGTCATGTATATCACCCTTGGACTATTCAAGGCATATATTTTGGATCAGAGGAATTTAAAAAGCCTTATCCAAAGATTAGTACTGGAATTGGAAAATATTTACTCTGGCAAGACACAAATTGTGGGCCAAGGTGTGGCAGAGGTGAGGGGTGGATTCACAGTGGGCATAACTTTAAAAGCAGAGTCTGACAGTTAGCTTATACATTCATTTTTTTTAAAAATCTGCTCCAAAGAAATTCATAAAAAGGACAAATGTGACAGAAAATGTATTCTAGCTTACTTAATTGATCACAAAGAGACAGCTTTTTAAAATATCTTACAGGGTTAAGACACCTGCTGAAGAGAACTGTCTATTAATCGTCGCAACACATATACTTTATACAAAAATCACTACTGTTCATTAAATATTGAAAACGCCCTTCTGTGTATTCTTTGTATATTTCTCTGAGCGAAAGACAGCACAAGTGACTGAGTGGAAATTTGAGGTCTGTCACCACGGTTCCTGAGGGAACAGAGTTTTCATGTTCAGTGGTTGCCAGAACTGTTTACTCCCTGCTTAGGTCTAGGGGACTAACGGTGGCACTGCAAACTAGGTGGTTCAAGAGACAACATATACTACAAGAGTGCATGGAATCAGTCTGCCGCCATCCTAAGTTTATGTCATCTGCAAACGTGCAGCTCTTACTGATTGGTGGAAACTACATGACACGGCGCTGCCAACATTTGTTGTTTTCTTATTTTCTATAGGTCAACTGAGTAACTCAATCTTGCTTCCCCAGAGATCCCTGTCATACCTCTTAAACGGGAGACGTCCATGGTGGTAGGGAACATACTCCTTGGCTGAGTAGGTAAATCCTATGTATTGGCTGTATGTAAAATCACAAAAGAAAGAATATTTTTCTCACTATGTTAGCCCAAATCTGTAAATTCATTTCTTATGAAACATGGCACAGAATATTTTCGAGAATTGCAGACATGCCGTCACTCATAAATTACTTACTAATGTAAGGAATGTTACGTTTGTGGTAGAAGCACACAAAACATTTAGGACGGAGGTATTTTACTACCATGTTAAATTCCATGAAGTGGATGATGCAACACAGCTATTTCATGAATATGAAGTAGGTGAAACACCGGATGAATACAAGCCTTTTGTGAAGATAGAAACTTCTCAAACTTACCAAGAACATACCAATTGGTTTAAAGGTGTCCTTCTCCATCGTATACAAAAGGTGAGACTGGGCCGACTCAGCAATGGGGGTGCAACATGGCCAGTCCTAGCCGGATACACACCGCATCCCAATGTTGATCGTCTAACCACAGGCGAGGTAATGGGATTATATATTAATCTAGTAACAATATGCAGACGTTTTACACAATTTGTAATGTGAACATTAACACTTGTTCATGTGTGAAGTGTTCAAGCTGTAGCACCACAGTTAGCTACACCAAGCATTAGGCAACAAGCATTGAATGCAGTAATGGGAAATATACCCACCAAAAGGGAAGAAATTCCATTTTGGATTGCACAAAAAACAAATCAGCTTGAAGCAGCATTTTCCCACTCGGGCCCACAGGAAAAGCATGGGATATTAATAATTTGCTTGACAATGGGTATGGTTCCCCCGGCATGACAAATCATGCAAACAACTCAGTCTAACAAATTTAGGCTTGGACTGTGTCTCCAACCCTGGATGGAACATCGGTCCAGGCAGCTACCCCGGGGATTCTTCTGTGCACTGGAGAGAGAAAATGTTGCAGAAATTCCAGCAATGGCACATACACTCTGACCACAAGAGCCAAAGAGTAATGGCAGCAGAAGGGGCAGCAGGGCATGTTCTGGGACTCCTTGTAATTGTGCCTCTCTTCAGGATCTTCCTTCTCACTGTTGCCTAACAGATGGATGGCAGTGAGAAGGCCTATGAAGTCCCCAACATCCATTATCAGGGACAATATTCAGCTTCGCAAATTTCTGTGAGGGACCACACAGAGAATGCATGGATGCTCCTGAGGGGGCATTCATGAAGGAGGACCTTGGAGTGGTTGCAGGAAGAGATAGGGTGCAGGAGGGATTCTGCAGGGTCTTCTTGAGTGGACATGATACTTGACCACTACAGGAGGGCACTGTGCAGAAATATAATCTACCGAGAGAGTGTACCAGGAATTGTACAGAACTATTGTCCAGAGCCTATGCTATGTACAGTGCAACATTTCCTTGACTATATACAGGGCTCCTCTGCAAAAGCCCATTATGCAAGGATAATATGCAGAGCTATTGCGCTTTGGCATTGTGTCCAGATAGTGGGAGGGAGCACTGTGCCGCACATTTGTGCATTGGCCATATCACTGCACACATATCCAGAAAGTCAAAAGGACATGGCATTACACAGACAATATCACAGAGACAGATCCTCACTGGCAGACATCATCCACAGTCAAGCAGAGAGCACATCATGTGTAGGCATTGCCAGGACTTTTTCTTCAGGGATTAGTGGTTACTTCACAGTGTCCATTGCAGGTACTATTGTTTATACACCAGTCCCCAGGCTGATATCAGTGTATTGCAATTGGATTAATACGTTACTCTCTTTATGTTTTTGACTACATCACTGGATCATGGGTGCACATCATGTGGTAATGTGACCGAGAGTAATTAGCAGTCGAGTAACCTTTCAATACATCAAGCTCTTAAACTTAACTGTCATCTCCATTCCTGTAAGCCCTAAGCCAATAGCAGGCAATAACCATTGTTTAAAATAGTAAATGATTGGAAGTATTTGTGCTTTTTAACAAAATATTGACCTGTTAGGGCAAAGTGTGTCATAGATGACCAAATGTATTGACTCCACAATACAGATCGCTTTGTGCATTGGGTATTTTTCTGTTGCTATCAACAGTAGTGGTTTTCCCGTATAAGCAATCACAGTATCACAGGCAGTTGATGTCCACAGTCCTTGCACACTGACCCTGTACTGTGTATCAGCTGTTGTCTGCCCCTTACTTCATATGCATAGTTCAGAATCACTAATGCAGTAGACATTGGGACTAAGGATTACTGAAAGATATTGGAGAGATGAACATCCACAAGCGTTACAGATGGTGGCCAACTATGATTCTGCAGTAAGAGTCATTGTGTGATGGTGCAAATCAGGATACACAGTCAGGATTTCAGTAATGGTGTAAATCTTACCACACTTTCAAGAATTCTGAATGTTGATTCAAACAATCAGCATGCACTGATTTTTACTGAGAGATGGTGGAAATCTAGGGATGTTCTGAGGACTAGTGATTGATTTTGCAAATCTGAGTACATGCTAGAATTATTGAATGATGGTGTAGATCTGACTATGCAGTTACACATGCAGGCGCAAATCTGGACATGCTCTATGGAGTGATGTTGCAAAGTACACTTTGTCGCATAGTTCGATTTTGACCTGGAACTCAATATATCTAAGCGAAATATTGAACAGTTATTCAAAATCAATGAGTGATGATGCAAATGTGAACATGCATTATGCGTGTGTTCCATGATGTATTGTGGGAATTATGGCAAAATCGTGCCAGCTCTTGTGTAATGCTTGCACTTGCTCAAAGGAAATCATTGATCTTGACATATAGTAGGCATTTTTAGCAAGATTGTCTCCGCGATGGTGTAACACTTGTTTTGGCACAGTAAGGCACTTTTTTCCCATTTTTCATAACATTCTTACTAGTGCTATTAGACCACATCCTGTAAGATAAATGGAACCTGTCTGTATCCATCCATGTATGCACATACCTATTCAGTCATTCATGAACCTATCAATCTAACAACGCACTCACTTATGTCAACATTCATTCAGGCACTCACTGAGTCATTCGGCCATGCATGTTCTAACTCACCCATTAAGTATTACTGCAGTCCATCATTCATTCATACATGGCATTAATATCCATCCATCCACTCATTCTCACAATTGCCCACTCACCCATTGACACTGTAATACACACACTCCGGTTTTAGCCTAGACTTCGCCTGCACACAGTTTATCCCTATTGTTACAGAATGTGCTCATCTCTTTGGGTCAACCGAAAAAAACCAAGCTTTAGACATGGAAAAACAAAGGTTTAAGGAGCACAATAAGATTTTTACATAATTAAAAAAATTCCTTTTATAATTTACAACTTTTAAAATGACATTAGAAGACACCATACATCACACAAGTCAATCTCTAAAACATGTTCTTTTTCATCTTCTTTTAATTTTTAATTTCATAGCATTATAGATGAACAATTCCAAAAATGTGCAACAGCCAAATGTGCAACAGCCTACGTGTTTTGTCCCTTTTATTTTTGGATGGGTCATCTTCAGAGCTGTTCAAACATAAGAACATACAGACAAACAATATATTAGAAATCACATTCAAACATAACAATTAGAGAAGACATTCATATTTACAATATTATACAGATATCAATCTATATACAAAGTTATGGTCCTATTCCAAGTTTATTGGACCTCCAATTAAAAACAATTAACAACCATCACAGTTATATTCAAACCTCTATAAGGGCAGAAAGAATCTTTTTGTGGCTCAACGCACGCATGCATGTTACATCGAGCCCTTTTCTACAATCCACCATAACCACTCTTTCCCATCCTAGTGATCCTAAAATATACATAATTCATATATACAACCATTTGTCCTTAAGTAATTACCATGTTTGTTTTAACAGAAGCAGATGTGTTCTCTACTTAACTCCTTTACTCATGAAAAGATCATTATTTCTAAATCGTCAATTCCTTCATATTTGCTATCTGTCCTGTTCTATGACTTGCTTCTGCTCTGAAGCGACGGGGCTTCTACTGTCTAATACTTTACTATTTGATCAATTCCATTCGAATAGGTCCCCTTTCATTTTTGATCTTATAGTGTATTTAGTCTTCGCTTTAAGTATACACGCTTCAATCCTGTCCTGCCCTTTGTGCAAATTCTCCAAAGAATGAATAAACAAATTTCACATATAAAATCGCCATGTCTATTGGGTTTGCCAATTTTTGTTTTATGATGTAGGTTGCAAAGTTCTCTGTGACTATCTCAACCACCTCCCTCAATGTGTACTTATCCTTTACATTTTCTTAATTCTGCCTGTCATATTTTACTATAAATAATGGGGAATAACTCTATTTTCCAATTGCTGGCAGTAGCGGCCCGTGGAGGGATTTCCGTGGGGTGTTGAGGCTGGGCTGGCTGGGGAAGGGCAGGATGGGGGGAATACTAGCACCGAAATATGGATGAACGGAGGTAAGTAAACATTTAAATGAATGCAGCTCTCGCTAAGAAATTCGTTTTATGTATTTAAATGTTTACTTACCTCCATTCATCCATATTCCGGTGTTTACTACCCCCAACCCTGCCCCTTCCCCGCCCCGCCCCACTGCCCCACAGATCAGCCTCCACGGTCCGCTACTGATTGCTGGGTGTAGGGAGGACCTGACCTGGAAGTTCGGGCTGGACTGTTCCCATTGGGCACAGGGTCAAGACTGATTTGCATATGGCTGGGTTCAAACTGGAATGGCATGGTGAGCAAAAACAAGATGGATTTAGGCCCAGATCTCTGCACTGGGGTGAATGTATAACATTGCTCTGCATTCTGTCAATCAATTGTTGTTTTTGCATTTTGTCACCCCGTGTGGGACGGGTATGCCCAGACGGGGGTTCTGGGCTCTCCATGCCACTGGAGTCAAGCAGAGATATCCTGTCTGAAGAGGGGTGAAACCTCGACACCGGTCCTAGGATGATTGTTTCCAGGCCAGGGAGGACCTGACCTGGCAGTAAGGGTTGTACTGTTTCCATTGGGCACAGGGTCAAGACAGATTTGCATTTGGTTGGGTTCAAACTGGAATGGCATGGTGAGCAAAAAAACGATGGATTTGGGCCCAGATCTCTGCACTGGGGTGAATGTATAACATTGTTCTGCATTCTGTCCATCAATTGTTGTTTTTGCATTTGTCACCCCGAGCAGGACGAGTATGCCCAGAGGTGGGTCTCGTGCTCTCCATGCAACTGGAGTCAAGCTATCCTGGCTGAGCAGGGGTGAACCCCCAAAACCGGTCCTAGGATGCTTGTTTCCAGTCCAGGGAGGTCCTGACCTGGCAGTTTGGGCTGGACTATTCCCATTGGGCATAGGGTCAAGACTGATTTGCATATGGTTGGGTTCAAACTGGAATGGCATGGTGAGCAAAAAAACTATAGATTTAGGCCCAGATCTCTGCACTGGGGTGAATGTATGACATTATTCTGCATTCTGTCCATCAATTGTTGTTTTTGCATTTGTCACCCGAGTGGAACGGGAATGCCCAGACGTGGATCACGTGCTCTCCATGCCACTGAAGTCAAGCTATCCTGGCTGAAGAGGGGTGAAACCCCGAAACCGTCCTAGGATGCTTCTTTACAGTCCAGGGAGGACCTTACCTGTCAGTTCGGGCTGGACTGTTCCCATTTGGCACAGGGTCAAGACTGATTTGCATATTGCTGGATTTAAAGTGGAATGGCATGGTGAGCAAAACAATTATGATTATAGGCCCAGATCTCTGCACTGGGGTGAATGTATGACATTGTTCTGCATTCTGTCCATCAATTGTTGTTTTTGCATCTGTCACCCAAGTGGGACGGGTATGCCCAGACATGGGTCCCGTACTCTCCATGCACCTGGAGTCCAGTTATCCTTCCTGACTGAAGAGGGGTGAAACCCTGAAACTGGTCCTAGGATGCTTGTTTCCAGTCTAGGGAGGACCTGACCTGGCAGTTCGGGCTGGACTGTTCCCATTAGACACAGGCTCAAGACTGATTTGCATATGGCTGGGTTCAAACTGGAATGGCATGGTGAGCAAAAAAAGCAAAAAAGGATGGATTTAGGCCCAGATCTCTGCACTGGGGTGAATGTATAACATTGTTCTGCATTCTGTCCATCAATTGTTGTTTTTGCATTTGTCACCCCGAGCAGGACGAGTATGCCCAGAGGTGGGTCTCGTGCTCTCCATGCAACTGGAGTCAAGCTATCCTGGCTGAGCAGGGGTGAAACCCCAAAACCGGTCCTAGGATGCTTGTTTCCAGTCCAGGGAGGTCCTGACCTGGCAGTTTGGGCTGGACTATTCCCATTGGGCATAGGGTCAAGACTGATTTGCATATGGTTGGGTTCAAACTGGAATGGCATGGTGAGCAAAAAAACTATAGATTTAGGCCCAGATCTCTGCACTGGGGTGAATGTATGACATTATTCTGCATTCTGTCCATCAATTGTTGTTTTTGCATTTGTCACCCGAGTGGAACGGGAATGCCCAGACGTGGATCACGTGCTCTCCATGCCACTGAAGGAAAGCTATCCTGGCTGAAGAGGGGTGAAACCCCGAAACCGTCCTAGGATGCTTCTTTACAGTCCAGGGAGGACCTTACCTGTCAGTTCGGGCTGGACTGTTCCCATTTGGCACAGGGTCAAGACTGATTTGCATATTGCTGGATTTAAAGTGGAATGGCATGGTGAGCAAAACAATTATGATTATAGGCCCAGATCTCTGCACTGGGGTGAATGTATGACATTGTTCTGCATTCTGTCCATCAATTGTTGTTTTTGCATCTGTCACCCAAGTGGGACGGGTATGCCCAGACATGGGTCCCGTACTCTCCATGCACCTGGAGTCCAGTTATCCTTCCTGACTGAAGAGGGGTGAAACCCTGAAACTGGTCCTAGGATGCTTGTTTCCAGTCTAGGGAGGACCTGACCTGGCAGTTCGGGCTGGACTGTTCCCATTAGACACAGGCTCAAGACTGATTTGCATATGGCTGGGTTCAAACTGGAATGGCATGGTGAGCAAAAAAAGCAAAAAAGGATGGATTTAGGCCCAGATCTCTGCACTGGGGTGAATGTATAACATTGTTCTGCATTCTGTCCATCAATTGTTGTTTTTGCATTTGTCACCCCGAGCAGGACGAGTATGCCCAGAGGTGGGTCTCGTGCTCACCATGCAACTGGAGTCAAGCTATCCTGGCTGAGCAGGGGTGAAACCCCAAAACCGGTCCTAGGATGCTTGTTTCCAGTCCAGGGAGGTCCTGACCTGGCAGTTTGGGCTGGACTATTCCCATTGGGCATAGGGTCAAGACTGATTTGCATATGGTTGGGTTCAAACTGGAATGGCATGGTGAGCAAAAAAACTATAGATTTAGGCCCAGATCTCTGCACTGGGGTGAATGTATGACATTATTCTGCATTCTGTCCATCAATTGTTGTTTTTGCATTTGTCACCCGAGTGGAACGGGAATGCCCAGACGTGGATCACGTGCTCTCCATGCCACTGAAGTCAAGCTATCCTGGCTGAAGAGGGGTGAAACCCCGAAACCGTCCTAGGATGCTTCTTTACAGTCCAGGGAGGACCTTACCTGTCAGTTCGGGCTGGACTGTTCCCATTTGGCACAGGGTCAAGACTGATTTGCATATTGCTGGATTTAAAGTGGAATGGCATGGTGAGCAAAACAATTATGATTATAGGCCCAGATCTCTGCACTGGGGTGAATGTATGACATTGTTCTGCATTCTGTCCATCAATTGTTGTTTTTGCATCTGTCACCCAAGTGGGACGGGTATGCCCAGACATGGGTCCCGTACTCTCCATACACCTGGAGTCCAGTTATCCTTCCTGACTGAAGAGGGGTGAAACCCTGAAACTGGTCCTAGGATGCTTGTTTCCAGTCTAGGGAGGACCTGACCTGGCAGTTCGGGCTGGACTGTTCCCATTAGACACAGGCTCAAGACTGATTTGCATATGGCTGGGTTCAAACTGGAATGGCATGGTGAGCAAAAAAAGCAAAAAAGGATGGATTTAGGCCCAGATCTCTGCACTGGGGTGAATGTATGACATTGATCTGCATTCTGTCCATCAATTGTTGTTTTTGCATTTGTCACCCTGAGTAGGACGGGTAGGTCCAGACGTGGGTCCCGTGCTCTCTATGCCACTGGAGTCAAGCTATCCTGTCTGAAGAGGGGTGAAATCTCGACACCGGTCTTAGGATTATTGTTTCCAGACCAGGGAGGACCTGACCTTGCAGTAAGGGCTGGACTGTTCCCATTGGGCACAAGGTCAAGACAGATTTGCATTTGGCTGGGTTCCAACTGGATTGGCATGGTGAGCAAAAAAACGATGGATTTAGGCCCAGATCTCTGCACTGGGGTGAATGTATAACATTCTTCTACATTCTGTCCAGTAATTGCTGTTTTTGCATTTGTCACCCCGAGTGGGACAGGTATGCCCAGATGTGGGACCTGTGCTCTCCATGCCACTGGAGTCAAGCTATGCTGGCTGAAGAGGGGCGAAAGCCTGAAACCGGTCCCAGGATGCTTGTTTTCTGTCCAGGTAGGACCTGACCTGGCAGTTCGGGCTGGACTGTTCCCATTAGGCACAGATTCAAGACTGATTTGCATATGGATGGGTTCAAACTGGAATGGCATGGTGAGCAAAAAAACGATGGATTTAGGCCCAGATCTCTGCACTGGGGTGAATGTATGACATTATTCTGAATTCTGTCCATTAATTGTTGTTTTTGCATTTGTCACCCGAGTGGAATGGGTATGCCCAGACGTGGATCACATGCTCTACATGCCACTGAAGTCAAGTTATCCTGTCTGAAGAGGGATGAAACCCCGAAACCCGTCCCAGGATGCTTGTTTACAGTCCAGGGAGGACCTGACCTGTAAGTTCGGGCTGCACTGTTCCCATTGGGCACAGGGTAAAGACTGATTTGCATATTGCTGGGTTCAAACTGGAATGGCATGGTGAGCAAAACAATGATGGATATAGGCCTAGATCTCTGCACTGGGGTGAATGTATGACATTGTTCTGCATTCTATCCATCAATTGTTGTTTTTGCATCTGTCACCCCGAGTGGGACAGGTATGCCCAGACGTAGGCCCTGTCCTCTCCATGCCACTGGAGTCAAGTCTTCCTGGCTGAAGAGGGGTGAAACCCCGAAACCGGTCCCAGGATGCTTGTTTCCAGTCCAGGGAGGACCTGACCTGGCAGTTCAGGTTCGACTGTTCCCATTGGGCACAGGGTCAAGACTGATTTGCATATGGCTGGGTTCAATTTGGAATGGCATGGTGAGCAAAAAACGATGGATTTAGGCCCAGATCTCTGCACTGGGGTGAATGTATGACATTGTTCTGCATTCTGTCCATCAATTGTTGTTTTTGCATTTGTCACCCTGAGTTGGACGGGTATGTCCAGACGTGGGTCCTGTGCTCTCTATGCCACTGGAGTCAAGCTATCCTGTCTGAAGAGGGGTGAAACCTCGACACCGGTCCTAGGATGATTGTTTCCAGACCAGGGTGGACCTGACCTGGCAGTAAGGGCTGGACTGTTCCCATTGGGCACAGGGTCAAGTCAGATTTGCATTTGACTGGGTTCAAACTGGAATGGCATGGTGAGCAAAAAAACGATGGATTTAGGCCCAGATCTCTGCACTGGGGTAAATGTATAACATTGTTCTGCATTCTGTCCATCAATTGTTGTTTTTGCATTTGTCACCCCGAGCAGAACGGGTATGCCCAGAGGTGGGTCTCGTGCTCTCCATGCCACTGGAGTCAAGCTATCCTGGCTGAAGAGGGGTGAAACCCCGAAACCGGTCCTAGGATGCTTGTTTCCAGTCCAGGGAGGTCCTGACCAGGCAGTTCGGGCTGTACTGTTCCCATTGGGCACGAGGGTCAAGACTGATTTGCATATGGTTGGGTTCAAACTTGAATGGCATGGTGATCAAAAAAACTAAAGATTTAGGCCCAGATCGCTGCACTGGGGTGAATGTATGAAATTATTCTGCATTCTGTCCATCAATTGTTGTTTTTGCATTTGTCACCCGAGTGGAACGGGTATGCCGAGACGTGGATCACGTGCTCTCCATGCCACTGAAGTCAAGCTATCCTGGCTGAAGAGGGGTGAAACCCCGGAACCGGTCCTAGGATGCTTGTTTACAGGCCAAGGAGGACCTGGCCTTTCAGTTCGGGCTGGACTGTTCCCATTGGGCACAGGGTCAAGACTGATTTGCATATGGCTGGGTTCAATTTGGAATGGCATGGTGAGCAAAAAAACGATGGATTTAGGCCCACATCTCTGCACTGGGGTGAATGTATGACATTGTTTTGCATTCTGTCCATCAAATGTTGTTTTTGCATCTGTCACCCCGAGTGGGACAGGTATGCCCAGACGTAGGCCCTGTCCTCTCCATGCCACTGGAGTCAAGCCTTCCTGGCTGAATAGGGGTGAAACCCCAAAACCGGTCCCAGGATGCTTGTTTCCAGTCCGGGGAGGACCTGACCTGGCAGTTCAGGTTCGACTGTTCCCATTGGGCACAGGGTCAAGACTGATTTGTATATGGCTGGGTTCAATTTGGAATGGCATGGTGAGCAAAAAAACGATGGATTTAGGCCCACATCTTTGCACTGGGGTGAATGTATGACATTGTTCAGCATTCTGTCCATCAATTGTTGTTTTTGAATTTGTCACCCTGAGTTGGACGGGAATGTTCAGACGTGGGTCCTGTACTCTCTATGCCACTGGAGTCAAGCTATCATGTCTGAAGAGGGGTGAAACCTCGACACCGGTCCTAGGATGATTGTTTCCAGACTAGGGAGGACCTGACCTGGCAGTAAGGGCTGGGCTGTTCCCATTGGGCACAGGGTCAAGTCAGATTTGCATTTGACTGGGTTCAAACTGGAATGGCATGGTGAGCAAAAAAACGATGGATTTAGGCCCAGATCTCTGCACTGGGGTAAATGTATAACATTGTTTTGCATTCTGTCCATCAATTATTGTTTTTTCAATTGTCACCCCAACCAGAACGGGTATGCCCAGAGGTGGGTCTCGTGCTCTCCGTGCCACTGGAGTCAAGTTCAACTGGCTGAAGAGGGGTGAAACCCCGAAACCGGTCCTAGGATGCTTGTTTCCAGTCCAGGGAGGTCCTGGCCTTTCAGTTCGGGCTGGACTGTTCCCATTGGGCACAGGGTCAAGACTGATTTGCATATGGCTGGGTTCAATTTGGAATGGCATGGTGAGCAAAACAATTATGATTATAGGCCCAGATCTCTGCACTGGGGTGAATGTATGACATTGTTCTGCATTCTGTCCATCAATTGTTGTTTTTGCATCTGTCACCCAAGTGGGACGGGTATGCCTAGACATGGGTCCCGTACTCTCCATGCACCTGGAGTCCAGTTATCCTTCCTGACTGAAGAGGGGTGAAACCCTGAAACTGGTCCTAGGATGCTTGTTTCCAGTCTAGGGAGGACCTGACCTGGCAGTTCGGGCTGGACTGTTCCCATTAGACACAGGCTCAAGACTGATTTGCATATGGCTGGGTTCAAACTGGAATGGCATGGTGAGCAAAAAAAGCAAAAAAGGATGGATTTAGGCCCAGATCTCTGCACTGGGGTGAATGTATAACATTGTTCTGCATTCTGTCCATCAATTGTTGTTTTTGAATTTGTCACCCCGAGCAGGACGAGTATGCCCAGAGGTGGGTCTCGTGCTCTCCATGCAACTGGAGTCAAGCTATCCTGGCTGAGCAGGGGTGAAACCCCAAAACCGGTCCTAGGATGCTTGTTTCCAGTCCAGGGAGGTCCTGACCTGGCAGTTTGGGCTGGACTATTCCCATTGGGCATAGGGTCAAGACTGATTTGCATATGGTTGGGTTCAAACTGGAATGGCATGGTGAGCAAAAAAACTATAGATTTAGGCCCAGATCTCTGCACTGGGGTGAATGTATGACATTATTCTGCATTCTGTCCATCAATTGTTGTTTTTGCATTTGTCACCCGAGTGGAACGGGAATGCCCAGATGTGGATCACGTGCTCTCCATGCCACTGAAGTCAAGCTATCCTGGCTGAAGAGGGGTGAAACCCCGAAACCGTCCTAGGATGCTTCTTTACAGTCCAGGGAGGACCTTACCTGTCAGTTCGGGCTGGACTGTTCCCATTTGGCACAGGGTCATGACTGATTTGCATATTGCTGGATTTAAAGTGGAATGGCATGGTGAGCAAAACAATTATGATTATAGGCCCAGATCTCTGCACTGGGGTGAATGTATGACATTGTTCTGCATTCTGTCCATCAATTGTTGTTTTTGCATCTGTCACCCAAGTGGGACGGGTATGCCCAGACATGGGTCCCGTACTCTCCATACACCTGGAGTCCAGTTATCCTTCCTGACTGAAGAGGGGTGAAACCCTGAAACTGGTCCTAGGATGCTTGTTTCCAGTCTAGGGAGGACCTGACCTGGCAGTTCGGGCTGGACTGTTCCCATTAGACACAGGCTCAAGACTGATTTGCATATGGCTGGGTTCAAACTGGAATGGCATGGTGAGCAAAAAAAGCAAAAAAGGATGGATTTAGGCCCAGATCTCTGCACTGGGGTGAATGTATGACATTGATCTGCATTCTGTCCATCAATTGTTGTTTTTGCATTTGTCACCCTGAGTAGGACGGGTAGGTCCAGACGTGGGTCCCGTGCTCTCTATGCCACTGGAGTCAAGCTATCCTGTCTGAAGAGGGGTGAAATCTCGACACCGGTCTTAGGATTATTGTTTCCAGACCAGGGAGGACCTGACCTTGCAGTAAGGGCTGGACTGTTCCCATTGGGCACAAGGTCAAGACAGATTTGCATTTGGCTGGGTTCCAACTGGATTGGCATGGTGAGCAAAAAAACGATGGATTTAGGCCCAGATCTCTGCACTGGGGTGAATGTATAACATTCTTCTACATTCTGTCCAGTAATTGCTGTTTTTGCATTTGTCACCCCGAGTGGGACAGGTATGCCCAGATGTGGGACCTGTGCTCTCCATGCCACTGGAGTCAAGATATGCTGGCTGAAGAGGGGCGAAAGCCTGAAACCGGTCCCAGGATGCTTGTTTTCTGTCCAGGTAGGACCTGACCTGGCAGTTCGGGCTGGACTGTTCCCATTAGGCACAGATTCAAGACTGATTTGCATATGGATGGGTTCAAACTGGAATGGCATGGTGAGCAAAAAAACGATGGATTTAGGCCCAGATCTCTGCACTGGGGTGAATGTATGACATTATTCTGAATTCTGTCCATTAATTGTTGTTTTTGCATTTGTCACCCGAGTGGAATGGGTATGCCCAGACGTGGATCACATGCTCTACATGCCACTGAAGTCAAGTTATCCTGTCTGAAGAGGGATGAAACCCCGCAACCCGTCCCAGGATGCTTGTTTACAGTCCAGGGAGGACCTGACCTGTAAGTTCGGGCTGCACTGTTCCCATTGGGCACAGGGTAAAGACTGATTTGCATATTGCTGGGTTCAAACTGGAATGGCATGGTGAGCAAAACAATGATGGATATAGGCCTAGATCTCTGCACTGGGGTGAATGTATGACATTGTTCTGCATTCTATCCATCAATTGTTGTTTTTGCATCTGTCACCCCGAGTGGGACAGGTATGCCCAGACGTAGGCCCTGTCCTCTCCATGCCACTGGAGTCAAGTCTTCCTGGCTGAAGAGGGGTGAAACCCCGAAACCGGTCCCAGGATGCTTGTTTCCAGTCCAGGGAGGACCTGACCTGGCAGTTCAGGTTCGACTGTTCCCATTGGGCACAGGGTCAAGACTGATTTGCATATGGCTGGGTTCAATTTGGAATGGCATGGTGAGCAAAAAACGATGGATTTAGGCCCAGATCTCTGCACTGGGGTGAATGTATGACATTGTTCTGCATTCTGTCCATCAATTGTTGTTTTTGCATTTGTCACCCTGAGTTGGACGGGTATGTCCAGACGTGGGTCCTGTGCTCTCTATGCCACTGGAGTCAAGCTATCCTGTCTGAAGAGGGGTGAAACCTCGACACCGGTCCTAGGATGATTGTTTCCAGACCAGGGTGGACCTGACCTGGCAGTAAGGGCTGGACTGTTCCCATTGGGCACAGGGTCAAGTCAGATTTGCATATGGATGGGTTCAAACTGGAATGGCATGGTGAGCAAAAAAACGATGGATTTAGGCCCAGATCTCTGCACTGGGGTGAATGTATGACATTATTCTGAATTCTGTCCATTAATTGTTGTTTTTGCATTTGTCACCCGAGTGGAATGGGTATGCCCAGACGTGGATCACATGCTCTACATGCCACTGAAGTCAAGTTATCCTGTCTGAAGAGGGATGAAACCCCGAAACCCGTCCCAGGATGCTTGTTTACAGTCCAGGGAGGACCTGACCTGTAAGTTCGGGCTGCACTGTTCCCATTGGGCACAGGGTAAAGACTGATTTGCATATTGCTGGGTTCAAACTGGAATGGCATGGTGAGCAAAACAATGATGGATATAGGCCTAGATCTCTGCACTGGGGTGAATGTATGACATTGTTCTGCATTCTATCCATCAATTGTTGTTTTTGCATCTGTCACCCCGAGTGGGACAGGTATGCCCAGACGTAGGCCCTGTCCTCTCCATGCCACTGGAGTCAAGTCTTCCTGGCTGAAGAGGGGTGAAACCCCGAAACCGGTCCCAGGATGCTTGTTTCCAGTCCAGGGAGGACCTGACCTGGCAGTTCAGGTTCGACTGTTCCCATTGGGCACAGGGTCAAGACTGATTTGCATATGGCTGGGTTCAATTTGGAATGGCATGGTGAGCAAAAAACGATGGATTTAGGCCCAGATCTCTGCACTGGGGTGAATGTATGACATTGTTCTGCATTCTGTCCATCAATTGTTGTTTTTGCATTTGTCACCCTGAGTTGGACGGGTATGTCCAGACGTGGGTCCTGTGCTCTCTATGCCACTGGAGTCAAGCTATCCTATCTGAAGAGGGGTGAAACCTCGACACCGGTCCTAGGATGATTGTTTCCAGACCAGGGTGGACCTGACCTGGCAGTAAGGGCTGGACTGTTCCCATTGGGCACAGGGTCAAGTCAGATTTGCATTTGACTGGGTTCAAACTGGAATGGCATGGTGAGCAAAAAAACGATGGATTTAGGCCCAGATCTCTGCACTGGGGTAAATGTATAACATTGTTCTGCATTCTGTCCATCAATTGTTGTTTTTGCATTTGTCACCCCGAGCAGAACGGGTATGCCCAGAGGTGGGTCTCGTGCTCTCCATGCCACTGGAGTCAAGCTATCCTGGCTGAAGAGGGGTGAAACCCCGAAACCGGTCCTAGGATGCTTGTTTCCAGTCCAGGGAGGTCCTGACCAGGCAGTTCGGGCTGTACTGTTCCCATTGGGCACGAGGGTCAAGACTGATTTGCATATGGTTGGGTTCAAACTTGAATGGCATGGTGATCAAAAAAACTAAAGATTTAGGCCCAGATCGCTGCACTGGGGTGAATGTATGAAATTATTCTGCATTCTGTCCATCAATTGTTGTTTTTGCATTTGTCACCCGAGTGGAACGGGTATGCCGAGACGTGGATCACGTGCTCTCCATGCCACTGAAGTCAAGCTATCCTGGCTGAAGAGGGGTGAAACCCCGGAACCGGTCCTAGGATGCTTGTTTACAGGCCAAGGAGGACCTGGCCTTTCAGTTCGGGCTGGACTGTTCCCATTGGGCACAGGGTCAAGACTGATTTGCATATGGCTGGGTTCAATTTGGAATGGCATGGTGAGCAAAAAAACGATGGATTTAGGCCCACATCTCTGCACTGGGGTGAATGTATGACATTGTTCTGCATTCTGTCCATCAAATGTTGTTTTTGCATCTGTCACCCCGAGTGGGACAGGTATGCCCAGACGTAGGCCCTGTCCTCTCCATGCCACTGGAGTCAAGCCTTCCTGGCTGAATAGGGGTGAAACCCCAAAACCGGTCCCAGGATGCTTGTTTCCAGTCCGGGGAGGACCTGACCTGGCAGTTCAGGTTCGACTGTTCCCATTGGGCACAGGGTCAAGACTGATTTGTATATGGCTGGGTTCAATTTGGAATGGCATGGTGAGCAAAAAAACGATGGATTTAGGCCCACATCTTTGCACTGGGGTGAATGTATGACATTGTTCAGCATTCTGTCCATAAATTGTTGTTTTTGAATTTGTCACCCTGAGTTGGACGGGAATGTTCAGACGTGGGTCCTGTACTCTCTATGCCACTGGAGTCAAGCTATCATGTCTGAAGAGGGGTGAAACCTCGACACCGGTCCTAGGATGATTGTTTCCAGACTAGGGAGGACCTGACCTGGCAGTAAGGGCTGGGCTGTTCCCATTGGGCACAGGGTCAAGTCAGATTTGCATTTGACTGGGTTCAAACTGGAATGGCATGGTGAGCAAAAAAACGATGGATTTAGGCCCAGATCTCTGCACTGGGGTAAATGTATAACATTGTTTTGCATTCTGTCCATCAATTATTGTTTTTTCAATTGTCACCCCAACCAGAACGGGTATGCCCAGAGGTGGGTCTCGTGCTCTCCGTGCCACTGGAGTCAAGTTCAACTGGCTGAAGAGGGGTGAAACCCCGAAACCGGTCCTAGGATGCTTGTTTCCAGTCCAGGGAGGTCCTGGCCTTTCAGTTCGGGCTGGACTGTTCCC
This sequence comes from Lissotriton vulgaris, assembly GCF_964263255.1. NCBI lineage: Eukaryota > Metazoa > Chordata > Amphibia > Caudata > Salamandridae > Lissotriton > Lissotriton vulgaris. The sequence continues at coordinate 1,219,693,014 of NC_141691.1, read as the reverse complement.
ATTGGGCACAGGGTCAAGACTGATTTGCATATGGCTGGGTTCAATTTGGAATGGCATGGTGAGCAAAACAATTATGATTATAGGCCCAGATCTCTGCACTGGGGTGAATGTATGACATTGTTCTGCATTCTGTCCATCAATTGTTGTTTTTGCATCTGTCACCCAAGTGGGACGGGTATGCCTAGACATGGGTCCCGTACTCTCCATGCACCTGGAGTCCAGTTATCCTTCCTGACTGAAGAGGGGTGAAACCCTGAAACTGGTCCTAGGATGCTTGTTTCCAGTCTAGGGAGGACCTGACCTGGCAGTTCGGGCTGGACTGTTCCCATTAGACACAGGCTCAAGACTGATTTGCATATGGCTGGGTTCAAACTGGAATGGCATGGTGAGCAAAAAAAGCAAAAAAGGATGGATTTAGGCCCAGATCTCTGCACTGGGGTGAATGTATAACATTGTTCTGCATTCTGTCCATCAATTGTTGTTTTTGCATTTGTCACCCCGAGCAGGACGAGTATGCCCAGAGGTGGGTCTCGTGCTCTCCATGCAACTGGAGTCAAGCTATCCTGGCTGAGCAGGGGTGAAACCCCAAAACCGGTCCTAGGATGCTTGTTTCCAGTCCAGGGAGGTCCTGACCTGGCAGTTTGGGCTGGACTATTCCCATTGGGCATAGGGTCAAGACTGATTTGCATATGGTTGGGTTCAAACTGGAATGGCATGGTGAGCAAAAAAACTATAGATTTAGGCCCAGATCTCTGCACTGGGGTGAATGTATGACATTGTTCTGCATTCTGTCCATCAATTGTTGTTTTTGCATTTGTCACCCTGAGTTGGACGGGTATGTCCAGACGTGGGTCCTGTGCTCTCTATGCCACTGGAGTCAAGCTATCCTATCTGAAGAGGGGTGAAACCTCGACACCGGTCCTAGGATGATTGTTTCCAGACCAGGGTGGACCTGACCTGGCAGTAAGGGCTGGACTGTTCCCATTGGGCACAGGGTCAAGTCAGATTTGCATTTGACAGGGTTCAAACTGGAATGGCATGGTGAGCAAAAAAACGATGGATTTAGGCCCAGATCTCTGCACTGGGGTAAATGTATAACATTGTTCTGCATTCTGTCCATCAATTGTTGTTTTTGCATTTGTCACCCCGAGCAGAACGGGTATGCCCAGAGGTGGGTCTCGTGCTCTCCATGCCACTGGAGTCAAGCTATCCTGGCTGAAGAGGGGTGAAACCCCGAAACCGGTCCTAGGATGCTTGTTTCCAGTCCAGGGAGGTCCTGACCAGGCAGTTCGGGCTGTACTGTTCCCATTGGGCACGAGGGTCAAGACTGATTTGCATATGGTTGGGTTCAAACTTGAATGGCATGGTGATCAAAAAAACTAAAGATTTAGGCCCAGATCGCTGCACTGGGGTGAATGTATGAAATTATTCTGCATTCTGTCCATCAATTGTTGTTTTTGCATTTGTCACCCGAGTGGAACGGGTATGCCGAGACGTGGATCACGTGCTCTCCATGCCACTGAAGTCAAGCTATCCTGGCTGAAGAGGGGTGAAACCCCGGAACCGGTCCTAGGATGCTTGTTTACAGGCCAAGGAGGACCTGGCCTTTCAGTTCGGACTGGACTGTTCCCATTGGGCACAGGGTCAAGACTGATTTGCATATGGCTGGGTTCAAATTGGAATGGCATGGTGAGCAAAAAAACGATGGATTTAGGCCCACATCTCTGCACTGGGGTGAATGTATGACATTGTTCTGCATTCTGTCCATCAAATGTTGTTTTTGCATCTGTCACCCCGAGTGGGACAGGTATGCCCAGACGTAGGCCCTGTCCTCTCCATGCCACTGGAGTCAAGCCTTCCTGGCTGAATAGGGGTGAAACCCCAAAACCGGTCCCAGGATGCTTGTTTCCAGTCCGGGGAGGACCTGACCTGGCAGTTCAGGTTCGACTGTTCCCATTGGGCACAGGGTCAAGACTGATTTGTATATGGCTGGGTTCAATTTGGAATGGCATGGTGAGCAAAAAAACGATGGATTTAGGCCCACATCTTTGCACTGGGGTGAATGTATGACATTGTTCAGCATTCTGTCCATCAATTGTTGTTTTTGAATTTGTCACCCTGAGTTGGACGGGAATGTTCAGACGTGGGTCCTGTACTCTCTATGCCACTGGAGTCAAGCTATCATGTCTGAAGAGGGGTGAAACCTCGACACCGGTCCTAGGATGATTGTTTCCAGACTAGGGAGGACCTGACCTGGCAGTAAGGGCTGGGCTGTTCCCATTGGGCACAGGGTCAAGTCAGATTTGCATTTGACTGGGTTCAAACTGGAATGGCATGGTGAGCAAAAAAACGATGGATTTAGGCCCAGATCTCTGCACTGGGGTAAATGTATAACATTGTTTTGCATTCTGTCCATCAATTATTGTTTTTTCAATTGTCACCCCAACCAGAACGGGTATGCCCAGAGGTGGGTCTCGTGCTCTCCGTGCCACTGGAGTCAAGTTCAACTGGCTGAAGAGGGGTGAAACCCCGAAACCGGTCCTAGGATGCTTGTTTCCAGTCCAGGGAGGTCCTGGCCTTTCAGTTCGGGCTGGACTGTTCCCATTGGGCACAGGGTCAAGACTGATTTGCATATGGCTGGGTTCAATTTGGAATGGCATGGTGAGCAAAACAATTATGATTATAGGCCCAGATCTCTGCACTGGGGTGAATGTATGACATTGTTCTGCATTCTGTCCATCAATTGTTGTTTTTGCATCTGTCACCCAAGTGGGACGGGTATGCCTAGACATGGGTCCCGTACTCTCCATGCACCTGGAGTCCAGTTATCCTTCCTGACTGAAGAGGGGTGAAACCCTGAAACTGGTCCTAGGATGCTTGTTTCCAGTCTAGGGAGGACCTGACCTGGCAGTTCGGGCTGGACTGTTCCCATTAGACACAGGCTCAAGACTGATTTGCATATGGCTGGGTTCAAACTGGAATGGCATGGTGAGCAAAAAAAGCAAAAAAGGATGGATTTAGGCCCAGATCTCTGCACTGGGGTGAATGTATAACATTGTTCTGCATTCTGTCCATCAATTGTTGTTTTTGCATTTGTCACCCCGAGCAGGACGAGTATGCCCAGAGGTGGGTCTCGTGCTCTCCATGCAACTGGAGTCAAGCTATCCTGGCTGAGCAGGGGTGAAACCCCAAAACCGGTCCTAGGATGCTTGTTTCCAGTCCAGGGAGGTCCTGACCTGGCAGTTTGGGCTGGACTATTCCCATTGGGCATAGGGTCAAGACTGATTTGCATATGGTTGGGTTCAAACTGGAATGGCATGGTGAGCAAAAAAACTATAGATTTAGGCCCAGATCTCTGCACTGGGGTGAATGTATGACATTATTCTGCATTCTGTCCATCAATTGTTGTTTTTGCATTTGTCACCCGAGTGGAACGGGAATGCCCAGATGTGGATCACGTGCTCTCCATGCCACTGAAGTCAAGCTATCCTGGCTGAAGAGGGGTGAAACCCCGAAACCGTCCTAGGATGCTTCTTTACAGTCCAGGGAGGACCTTACCTGTCAGTTCGGGCTGGACTGTTCCCATTTGGCACAGGGTCAAGACTGATTTGCATATTGCTGGATTTAAAGTGGAATGGCATGGTGAGCACAACAATTATGATTATAGGCCCAGATCTCTGCACTGGGGTGAATGTATGACATTGTTCTGCATTCTGTCCATCAATTGTTGTTTTTGCATCTGTCACCCAAGTGGGACGGGTATGCCCAGACATGGGTCCCGTACTCTCCATACACCTGGAGTCCAGTTATCCTTCCTGACTGAAGAGGGGTGAAACCCTGAAACTGGTCCTAGGATGCTTGTTTCCAGTCTAGGGAGGACCTGACCTGGCAGTTCGGGCTGGACTGTTCCCATTAGACACAGGCTCAAGACTGATTTGCATATGGCTGGGTTCAAACTGGAATGGCATGGTGAGCAAAAAAAGCAAAAAAGGATGGATTTAGGCCCAGATCTCTGCACTGGGGTGAATGTATGACATTGATCTGCATTCTGTCCATCAATTGTTGTTTTTGCATTTGTCACCCTGAGTAGGACGGGTAGGTCCAGACGTGGGTCCCGTGCTCTCTATGCCACTGGAGTCAAGCTATCCTGTCTGAAGAGGGGTGAAATCTCGACACCGGTCTTAGGATTATTGTTTCCAGACCAGGGAGGACCTGACCTTGCAGTAAGGGCTGGACTGTTCCCATTGGGCACAAGGTCAAGACAGATTTGCATTTGGCTGGGTTCCAACTGGATTGGCATGGTGAGCAAAAAAACGATGGATTTAGGCCCAGATCTCTGCACTGGGGTGAATGTATAACATTCTTCTACATTCTGTCCAGTAATTGCTGTTTTTGCATTTGTCACCCCGAGTGGGACAGGTATGCCCAGATGTGGGACCTGTGCTCTCCATGCCACTGGAGTCAAGCTATGCTGGCTGAAGAGGGGCGAAAGCCTGAAACCGGTCCCAGGATGCTTGTTTTCTGTCCAGGTAGGACCTGACCTGGCAGTTCGGGCTGGACTGTTCCCATTAGGCACAGATTCAAGACTGATTTGCATATGGATGGGTTCAAACTGGAATGGCATGGTGAGCAAAAAAACGATGGATTTAGGCCCAGATCTCTGCACTGGGGTGAATGTATGACATTATTCTGAATTCTGTCCATTAATTGTTGTTTTTGCATTTGTCACCCGAGTGGAATGGGTATGCCCAGACGTGGATCACATGCTCTACATGCCACTGAAGTCAAGTTATCCTGTCTGAAGAGGGATGAAACCCCGAAACCCGTCCCTGGATGCTTGTTTACAGTCCAGGGAGGACCTGACCTGTAAGTTCGGGCTGCACTGTTCCCATTGGGCACAGGGTAAAGACTGATTTGCATATTGCTGGGTTCAAACTGGAATGGCATGGTGAGCAAAACAATGATGGATATAGGCCTAGATCTCTGCACTGGGGTGAATGTATGACATTGTTCTGCATTCTATCCATCAATTGTTGTTTTTGCATCTGTCACCCCGAGTGGGACAGGTATGCCCAGACGTAGGCCCTGTCCTCTCCATGCCACTGGAGTCAAGTCTTCCTGGCTGAAGAGGGGTGAAACCCCGAAACCGGTCCCAGGATGCTTGTTTCCAGTCCAGGGAGGACCTGACCTGGCAGTTCAGGTTCGACTGTTCCCATTGGGCACAGGGTCAAGACTGATTTGCATATGGCTGGGTTCAATTTGGAATGGCATGGTGAGCAAAAAACGATGGATTTAGGCCCAGATCTCTGCACTGGGGTGAATGTATGACATTGTTCTGCATTCTGTCCATCAATTGTTGTTTTTGCATTTGTCACCCTGAGTTGGACGGGTATGTCCAGACGTGGGTCCTGTGCTCTCTATGCCACTGGAGTCAAGCTATCCTGTCTGAAGAGGGGTGAAACCTCGACACCGGTCCTAGGATGATTGTTTCCAGACCAGGGTGGACCTGACCTGGCAGTAAGGGCTGGACTGTTCCCATTGGGCACAGGGTCAAGTCAGATTTGCATTTGACTGGGTTCAAACTGGAATGGCATGGTGAGCAAAAAAACGATGGATTTAGGCCCAGATCTCTGCACTGGGGTAAATGTATAACATTGTTCTGCATTCTGTCCATCAATTGTTGTTTTTGCATTTGTCACCCCGAGCAGAACGGGTATGCCCAGAGGTGGGTCTCGTGCTCTCCATGCCACTGGAGTCAAGCTATCCTGGCTGAAGAGGGGTGAAACCCCGAAACCGGTCCTAGGATGCTTGTTTCCAGTCCAGGGAGGTCCTGACCAGGCAGTTCGGGCTGTACTGTTCCCATTGGGCACGAGGGTCAAGACTGATTTGCATATGGTTGGGTTCAAACTTGAATGGCATGGTGATCAAAAAAACTAAAGATTTAGGCCCAGATCGCTGCACTGGGGTGAATGTATGAAATTATTCTGCATTCTGTCCATCAATTGTTGTTTTTGCATTTGTCACCCGAGTGGAACGGGTATGCCGAGACGTGGATCACGTGCTCTCCATGCCACTGAAGTCAAGCTATCCTGGCTGAAGAGGGGTGAAACCCCGGAACCGGTCCTAGGATGCTTGTTTACAGGCCAAGGAGGACCTGGCCTTTCAGTTCGGGCTGGACTGTTCCCATTGGGCACAGGGTCAAGACTGATTTGCATATGGCTGGGTTCAATTTGGAATGGCATGGTGAGCAAAAAAACGATGGATTTAGGCCCACATCTCTGCACTGGGGTGAATGTATGACATTGTTCTGCATTCTGTCCATCAAATGTTGTTTTTGCATCTGTCACCCCGAGTGGGACAGGTATGCCCAGACGTAGGCCCTGTCCTCTCCATGCCACTGGAGTCAAGCCTTCCTGGCTGAATAGGGGTGAAACCCCAAAACCGGTCCCAGGATGCTTGTTTCCAGTCCAGGGAGGACCTGACCTGGCAGTTCAGGTTCGACTGTTCCCATTGGGCACAGGGTCAAGACTGATTTGTATATGGCTGGGTTCAATTTGGAATGGCATGGTGAGCAAAAAAACGATGGATTTAGGCCCACATCTTTGCACTGGGGTGAATGTATGACATTGTTCAGCATTCTGTCCATCAATTGTTGTTTTTGCATTTGTCACCCTGAGTTGGACGGGAATGTTCAGACGTGGGTCCTGTACTCTCTATGCCACTGGAGTCAAGCTATCATGTCTGAAGAGGGGTGAAACCTCGACACCGGTCCTAGGATGATTGTTTCCAGACTAGGGAGGACCTGACCTGGCAGTAAGGGCTGGGCTGTTCCCATTGGGCACAGGGTCAAGTCAGATTTGCATTTGACTGGGTTCAAACTGGAATGGCATGGTGAGCAAAAAAACGATGGATTTAGGCCCAGATCTCTGCACTGGGGTAAATGTATAACATTGTTTTGCATTCTGTCCATCAATTATTGTTTTTTCAATTGTCACCCCAACCAGAACGGGTATGCCCAGAGGTGGGTCTCGTGCTCTCCGTGCCACTGGAGTCAAGTTCAACTGGCTGAAGAGGGGTGAAACCCCGAAACCGGTCCTAGGATGCTTGTTTCCAGTCCAGGGAGGTCCTGGCCTTTCAGTTCGGGCTGGACTGTTCCCATTGGGCACAGGGTCAAGACTGATTTGCATATGGCTGGGTTCAATTTGGAATGGCATGGTGAGCAAAACAATTATGATTATAGGCCCAGATCTCTGCACTGCGGTGAATGTATGACATTGTTCTGCATTCTGTCCATCAATTGTTGTTTTTGCATCTGTCACCCAAGTGGGACGGGTATGCCTAGACATGGGTCCCGTACTCTCCATGCACCTGGAGTCCAGTTATCCTTCCTGACTGAAGAGCGGTGAAACCCTGAAACTGGTCCTAGGATGCTTGTTTCCAGTCTAGGGAGGACCTGACCTGGCAGTTCGGGCTGGACTGTTCCCATTAGACACAGGCTCAAGACTGATTTGCATATGGCTGGGTTCAAACTGGAATGACATGGTGAGCAAAAAAAGCAAAAAAGGATGGATTTAGGCCCAGATCTCTGCACTGGGGTGAATGTATAACATTGTTCTGCATTCTGTCCACCAATTGTTGTTTTTGCATTTGTCACCCCGAGCAGGACGAGTATGCCCAGAGGTGGGTCTCGTGCTCTCCATGCAAGTTGAGTCAAGCTATCCTGGCTGAGCAGGGGTGAAACCCCAAAACCGGTCCTAGGATGCTTGTTTCCAGTCCAGGGAGGTCCTGACCTGGCAGTTTGGGCTGGACTATTCCCATTGGGCATAGGGTCAAGACTGATTTGCATATGGTTGGGTTCAAACTGGAATGGCATGGTGAGCAAAAAAACTATAGATTTAGGCCCAGATCTCTGCACTGGGGTGAATGTATGACATTATTCTGCATTCTGTCCATCAATTGTTGTTTTTGCATTTGTCACCCGAGTGGAACGGGAATGCCCAGACGTGGATCACGTGCTCTCCATGCCACTGAAGTCAAGCTATCCTGGCTGAAGAGGGGTGAAACCCCGAAACCGTCCTAGGATGCTTCTTTACAGTCCACGGAGGACCTTACCTGTCAGTTCGGGCTGGACTGTTCCCATTTGGCACAGGGTCAAGACTGATTTGCATATTGCTGGATTTAAAGTGGAATGGCATGGTGAGCAAAACAATTATGATTATAGGCCCAGATCTCTGCACTGGGGTGAATGTATGACATTGTTCTGCATTCTCTCCATCAATTGTTGTTTTTGCATCTGTCACCCAAGTGGGACGGGTATGCCCAGACATGGGTCCCGTACTCTCCATACACCTGGAGTCCAGTTATCCTTCCTGACTGAAGAGGGGTGAAACCCTGAAACTGGTCCTAGGATGCTTGTTTCCAGTCTAGGGAGGACCTGACCTGGCAGTTCGGGCTGGACTGTTCCCATTAGACACAGGCTCAAGACTGATTTGCATATGGCTGGGTTCAAACTGGAATGGCATGGTGAGCAAAAAAAGCAAAAAAGGATGGATTTAGGCCCAGATCTCTGCACTGGGGTGAATGTATGACATTGATCTGCATTCTGTCCATCAATTGTTGTTTTTGCATTTGTCACCCTGAGTAGGACGGGTAGGTCCAGACGTGGGTCCCGTGCTCTCTATGCCACTGGAGTCAAGCTATCCTGTCTGAAGAGGGGTGAAATCTCGACACCGGTCTTAGGATTATTGTTTCCAGACCAGGGAGGACCTGACCTTGCAGTAAGGGCTGGACTGTTCCCATTGGGCACAAGGTCAAGACAGATTTGCATTTGGCTGGGTTCCAACTGGATTGGCATGGTGAGCAAAAAAACGATGGATTTAGGCCCAGATCTCTGCACTGGGGTGAATGTATAACATTCTTCTACATTCTGTCCAGTAATTGCTGTTTTTGCATTTGTCACCCCGAGTGGGACAGGTATGCCCAGATGTGGGACCTGTGCTCTCCATGCCACTGGAGTCAAGCTATGCTGGCTGAAGAGGGGCGAAAGCCTGAAACCGGTCCCAGGATGCTTGTTTTCTGTCCAGGTAGGACCTGACCTGGCAGTTCGGGCTGGACTGTTCCCATTAGGCACAGATTCAAGACTGATTTGCATATGGATGGGTTCAAACTGGAATGGCATGGTGAGCAAAAAAACGATGGATTTAGGCCCAGATCTCTGCACTGGGGTGAATGTATGACATTATTCTGAATTCTGTCCATTAATTGTTGTTTTTGCATTTGTCACCCGAGTGGAATGGGTATGCCCAGACGTGGATCACATGCTCTACATGCCACTGAAGTAAAGTTATCCTGTCTGAAGAGGGATGAAACCCCAAAACCCGTCCCAGGATGCTTGTTTACAGTCCAGGGAGGACCTGACCTGTAAGTTCGGGCTGCACTGTTCCCATTGGGCACAGGGTAAAGACTGATTTGCATATTGCTGGGTTCAAACTGGAATGGCATGGTGAGCAAAACAATGATGGATATAGGCCTAGATCTCTGCACTGGGGTGAATGTATGACATTGTTCTGCATTCTATCCATCAATTGTTGTTTTTGCATCTGTCACCCCGAGTGGGACAGGTATGCCCAGACGTAGGCCCTGTCCTCTCCATGCCACTGGAGTCAAGTCTTCCTGGCTGAAGAGGGGTGAAACCCCGAAACCGGTCCCAGGATGCTTGTTTCCAGTCCAGGGAGGACCTGACCTGGCAGTTCAGGTTCGACTGTTCCCATTGGGCACAGGGTCAAGACTGATTTGCATATGGCTGGGTTCAATTTGGAATGGCATGGTGAGCAAAAAACGATGGATTTAGGCCCAGATCTCTGCACTGGGGTGAATGTATGACATTGTTCTGCATTCTGTCCATCAATTGTTGTTTTTGCATTTGTCACCCTGAGTTGGACGGGTATGTCCAGACGTGGGTCCTGTGCTCTCTATGCCACTGGAGTCAAGCTATCCTGTCTGAAGAGGGGTGAAACCTCGACACCGGTCCTAGGATGATTGTTTCCAGACCAGGGTGGACCTGACCTGGCAGTAAGGGCTGGATTGTTCCCATTGGGCACAGGGTCAAGTCAGATTTGCATATGGATGGGTTCAAACTGGAATGGCATGGTGAGCAAAAAAACGATGGATTTAGGCCCAGATCTCTGCACTGGGGTGAATGTATGACATTATTCTGAATTCTGTCCATTAATTGTTGTTTTTGCATTTGTCACCCGAGTGGAATGGGTATGCCCAGACGTGGATCACATGCTCTACATGCCACTGAAGTCAAGTTATCCTGTCTGAAGAGGGATGAAACCCCGAAACCCGTCCCAGGATGCTTGTTTACAGTCCAGGGAGGACCTGACCTGTAAGTTCGGGCTGCACTGTTCCCATTGGGCACAGGGTAAAGACTGATTTGCATATTGCTGGGTTCAAACTGGAATGGCATGGTGAGCAAAACAATGATGGATATAGGCCTAGATCTCTGCACTGGGGTGAATGTATGACATTGTTCTGCATTCTATCCATCAATTGTTGTTTTTGCATCTGTCACCCCGAGTGGGACAGGTATGCCCAGACGTAGGCCCTGTCCTCTCCATGCCACTGGAGTCAAGTCTTCCTGGCTGAAGAGGGGTGAAACCCCGAAACCGGTCCCAGGATGCTTGTTTCCAGTCCAGGGAGGACCTGACCTGGCAGTTCAGGTTCGACTGTTCCCATTGGGCACAGGGTCAAGACTGATTTGCATATGGCTGGGTTCAATTTGGAATGGCATGGTGAGCAAAAAACGATGGATTTAGGCCCAGATCTCTGCACTGGGGTGAATGTATGACATTGTTCTGCATTCTGTCCATCAATTGTTGTTTTTGCATTTGTCACCCTGAGTTGGACGGGTATGTCCAGACGTGGGTCCTGTGCTCTCTATGCCACTGGAGTCAAGCTATCCTGTCTGAAGAGGGGTGAAACCTCGACACCGGTCCTAGGATGATTGTTTCCAGACCAGGGTGGACCTGACCTGGCAGTAAGGGCTGGACTGTTCCCATTGGGCACAGGGTCAAGTCAGATTTGCATTTGACTGGGTTCAAACTGGAATGGCATGGTGAGCAAAAAAACGATGGATTTAGGCCCAGATCTCTGCACTGGGGTAAATGTATAACATTGTTCTGCATTCTGTCCATCAATTGTTTTTGCATTCGTCACCCCGAGCAGAACGGGTATGCCCAGAGGTGGGTCTCGTGCTCTCCATGCCACTGGAGTCAAGCTATCCTGGCTGAAGAGGGGTGAAACCCCGAAACCGTTCCTAGGATGCTTGTTTCCAGTCCAGGGAGGTCCTGACCAGGCAGTTCGGGCTGTACTGTTCCCATTGGGCACGAGGGTCAAGACTGATTTGCATATGGTTGGGTTCAAACTTGAATGGCATGGTGATCAAAAAAACTAAAGATTTAGGCCCAGATCGCTGCACTGGGGTGAATGTATGAAATTATTCTGCATTCTGTCCATCAATTGTTGTTTTTGCATTTGTCACCCGAGTGGAACGGGTATGCCGAGACGTGGATCACGTGCTCTCCATGCCACTGAAGTCAAGCTATCCTGGCTGAAGAGGGGTGAAACCCCGGAACCGGTCCTAGGATGCTTGTTTACAGGCCAAGGAGGACCTGGCCTTTCAGTTCGGGCTGGACTGTTCCCATTGGGCACAGGGTCAAGACTGATTTGCATATGGCTGGGTTCAATTTGGAATGGCATGGTGAGCAAAAAAACGATGGATTTAGGCCCACATCTCTGCACTGGGGTGAATGTATGACATTGTTCTGCATTCTGTCCATCAAATGTTGTTTTTGCATCTGTCACCCCGAGTGGGACAGGTATGCCCAGACGTAGGCCCTGTCCTCTCCATGCCACTGGAGTCAAGCCTTCCTGGCTGAATAGGGGTGAAACCCCAAAACCGGTCCCAGGATGCTTGTTTCCAGTCCGGGGAGGACCTGACCTGGCAGTTCAGGTTCGACTGTTCCCATTGGGCACAGGGTCAAGACTGATTTGTATATGGCTGGGTTCAATTTGGAATGGCATGGTGAGCAAAAAAACGATGGATTTAGGCCCACATCTTTGCACTGGGGTGAATGTATGACATTGTTCAGCATTCTGTCCATCAATTGTTGTTTTTGAATTTGTCACCCTGAGTTGGACGGGAATGTTCAGACGTGGGTCCTGTACTCTCTATGCCACTGGAGTCAAGCTATCATGTCTGAAGAGGGGTGAAACCTCGACACCGGTCCTAGGATGATTGTTTCCAGACTAGGGAGGACCTGACCTGGCAGTAAGGGCTGGGCTGTTCCCATTGGGCACAGGGTCAAGTCAGATTTGCATTTGACTGGGTTCAAACTGGAATGGCATGGTGAGCAAAAAAACGATGGATTTAGGCCCAGATCTCTGCACTGGGGTAAATGTATAACATTGTTTTGCATTCTGTCCATCAATTATTGTTTTTTCAATTGTCACCCCAACCAGAACGGGTATGCCCAGAGGTGGGTCTCGTGCTCTCCGTGCCACTGGAGTCAAGTTCAACTGGCTGAAGAGGGGTGAAACCCCGAAACCGGTCCTAGGATGCTTGTTTCCAGTCCAGGGAGGTCCTGGCCTTTCAGTTCGGGCTGGACTGTTCCCATTGGGCACAGGGTCAAGACTGATTTGCATATGGCTGGGTTCAATTTGGAATGGCATGGTGAGCAAAACAATTATGATTATAGGCCCAGATCTCTGCACTGGGGTGAATGTATGACATTGTTCTGCATTCTGTCCATCAATTGTTGTTTTTGCATCTGTCACCCAAGTGGGACGGGTATGCCTAGACATGGGTCCCGTACTCTCCATGCACCTGGAGTCCAGTTATCCTTCCTGACTGAAGAGGGGTGAAACCCTGAAACTGGTCCTAGGATGCTTGTTTCCAGTCTAGGGAGGACCTGACCTGGCAGTTCGGGCTGGACTGTTCCCATTAGACACAGGCTCAAGACTGATTTGCATATGGCTGGGTTCAAACTGGAATGGCATGGTGAGCAAAAAAAGCAAAAAAGGATGGATTTAGGCCCAGATCTCTGCACTGGGGTGAATGTATAACATTGTTCTGCATTCTGTCCATCAATTGTTGTTTTTGCATTTGTCACCCCGAGCAGGACGAGTATGCCCAGAGGTGAGTCTCGTGCTCTCCATGCAACTGGAGTCAAGCTATCCTGGCTGAGCAGGGGTGAAACCCCAAAACCGGTCCTAGGATGCTTGTTTCCAGTCCAGGGAGGTCCTGACCTGGCAGTTTGGGCTGGACTATTCCCATTGGGCATAGGGTCAAGACTGATTTGCATATGGTTGGGTTCAAACTGGAATGGCATGGTGAGCAAAAAAACTATAGATTTAGGCCCAGATCTCTGCACTGGGGTGAATGTATGACATTATTCTGCATTCTGTCCATCAATTGTTGTTTTTGCATTTGTCACCCGAGTGGAACGGGAATGCCCAGATGTGGATCACGTGCTCTCCATGCCACTGAAGTCAAGCTATCCTGGCTGAAGAGGGGTGAAACCCCGAAACCGTCCTAGGATGCTTCTTTACAGTCCAGGGAGGACCTTACCTGTCAGTTCGGGCTGGACTGTTCCCGTTTGGCACAGGGTCAAGACTGATTTGCATATTGCTGGATTTAAAGTGGAATGGCATGGTGAGCAAAACAATTATGATTATAGGCCCAGATCTCTGCACTGGGGTGAATGTATGACATTGTTCTGCATTCTGTCCATCAATTGTTGTTTTTGCATCTGTCACCCAAGTGGGACGGGTATGCCCAGACATGGGTCCCGTACTCTCCATACACCTGGAGTCCAATTATCCTTCCTGACTGAAGAGGGGTGAAACCCTGAAACTGGTCCTAGGATGCTTGTTTCCAGTCTAGGGAGGACCTGACCTGGCAGTTCGGGCTGGACTGTTCCCATTAGACACAGGCTCAAGACTGATTTGCATATGGCTGGGTTCAAACTGGAATGGCATGGTGAGCAAAAAAAGCAAAAAAGGATGGATTTAGGCCCAGATCTCTGCACTGGGGTGAATGTATGACATTGATCTGCATTCTGTCCATCAATTGTTGTTTTTGCATTTGTCACCCTGAGTAGGACGGGTAGGTCCAGACGTGGGTCCCGTGCTCTCTATGCCACTGGAGTCAAGCTATCCTGTCTGAAGAGGGGTGAAATCTCGACACCGGTCTTAGGATTATTGTTTCCAGACCAGGGAGGACCTGACCTTGCAGTAAGGGCTGGACTGTTCCCATTGGGCACAAGGTCAAGACAGATTTGCATTTGGCTGGGTTCCAACTGGATTGGCATGGTGAGCAAAAAAACGATGGATTTAGGCCCAGATCTCTGCACTGGGGTGAATGTATAACATTCTTCTACATTCTGTCCAGTAATTGCTGTTTTTGCATTTGTCACCCCGAGTGGGACAGGTATGCCCAGATGTGGGACCTGTGCTCTCCATGCCACTGGAGTCAAGCTATGCTGGCTGAAGAGGGGCGAAAGCCTGAAACCGGTCCCAGGATGCTTGTTTTCTGTCCAGGTAGGACCTGACCTGGCAGTTCGGGCTGGACTGTTCCCATTAGGCACAGATTCAAGACTGATTTGCATATGGATGGGTTCAAACTGGAATGGCATGGTGAGCAAAAAAACGATGGATTTAGGCCCAGATCTCTGCACTGGGGTGAATGTATGACATTATTCTGAATTCTGTCCATTAATTGTTGTTTTTGCATTTGTCACCCGAGTGGAATGGGTATGCCCAGACGTGGATCACATGCTCTACATGCCACTGAAGTCAAGTTATCCTGTCTGAAGAGGGATGAAACCCCGAAACCCGTCCCAGGATGCTTGTTTACAGTCCAGGGAGGACCTGACCTGTAAGTTCGGGCTGCACTGTTCCCATTGGGCACAGGGTAAAGACTGATTTGCATATTGCTGGGTTCAAACTGGAATGGCATGGTGAGCAAAACAATGATGGATATAGGCCTAGATCTCTGCACTGGGGTGAATGTATGACATTGTTCTGCATTCTATCCATCAATTGTTGTTTTTGCATCTGTCACCCCGAGTGGGACAGGTATGCCCAGACGTAGGCCCTGTCCTCTCCATGCCACTGGAGTCAAGTCTTCCTGGCTGAAGAGGGGTGAAACCCCGAAACCGGTCCCAGGATGCTTGTTTCCAGTCCAGGGAGGACCTGACCTGGCAGTTCAGGTTCGACTGTTCCCATTGGGCACAGGGTCAAGACTGATTTGCATATGGCTGGGTTCAATTTGGAATGGCATGGTGAGCAAAAAACGATGGATTTAGGCCCAGATCTCTGCACTGGGGTGAATGTATGACATTGTTCTGCATTCTGTCCATCAATTGCTGTTTTTGCATTTGTCACCCTGAGTTGGACGGGTATGTCCAGACGTGGGTCCTGTGCTCTCTATGCCACTGGAGTCAAGCTATCCTGTCTGAAGAGGGGTGAAACCTCGACACCGGTCCTAGGATGATTGTTTCCAGACCAGGGTGGACCTGACCTGGCAGTAAGGGCTGGACTGTTCCCATTGGGCACAGGGTCAAGTCAGATTTGCATTTGACTGGGTTCAAACTGGAATGGCATGGTGAGCAAAAAAACGATGGATTTAGGCCCAGATCTCTGCACTGGGGTAAATGTATAACATTGTTCTGCATTCTGTCCATCAATTGTTGTTTTTGCATTTGTCACCCCGAGCAGAACGGGTATGCCCAGAGGTGGGTCTCGTGCTCTCCATGCCACTGGAGTCAAGCTATCCTGGCTGAAGAGGGGTGAAACCCCGAAACCGGTCCTAGGATGCTTGTTTCCAGTCCAGGGAGGTCCTGACCAGGCAGTTCGGGCTGTACTGTTCCCATTGGGCACGAGGGTCAAGACTGATTTGCATATGGTTGGGTTCAAACTTGAATGGCATGGTGATCAAAAAAACTAAAGATTTAGGCCCAGATCGCTGCACTGGGGTGAATGTATGAAATTATTGTGCATTCTGTCCATCAATTGTTGTTTTTGCATTTGTCACCCGAGTGGAACGGGTATGCCGAGACGTGGATCACGTGCTCTCCATGCCACTGAAGTCAAGCTATCCTGGCTGAAGAGGGGTGAAACCCCGGAACCGGTCCTAGGATGCTTGTTTACAGGCCAAGGAGGACCTGGCCTTTCAGTTCGGGCTGGACTGTTCCCATTGGGCACAGGGTCAAGACTGATTTGCATATGGCTGGGTTCAATTTGGAATGGCATGGTGAGCAAAAAAACGATGGATTTAGGCCCACATCTCTGCACTGGGGTGAATGTATGACATTGTTCTGCATTCTGTCCATCAAATGTTGTTTTTGCATCTGTCACCCCGAGTGGGACAGGTATGCCCAGACGTAGGCCCTGTCCTCTCCATGCCACTGGAGTCAAGCCTTCCTGGCTGAATAGGGGTGAAACCCCAAAACCGGTCCCAGGATGCTTGTTTCCAGTCCAGGGAGGACCTGACCTGGCAGTTCAGGTTCGACTGTTCCCATTGGGCACAGGGTCAAGACTGATTTGTATATGGCTGGGTTCAATTTGGAATGGCATGGTGAGCAAAAAAACGATGGATTTAGGCCCACATCTTTGCACTGGGGTGAATGTATGACATTGTTCAGCATTCTGTCCATCAATTGTTGTTTTTGCATTTGTCACCCTGAGTTGGACGGGAATGTTCAGACGTGGGTCCTGTACTCTCTATGCCACTGGAGTCAAGCTATCATGTCTGAAGAGGGGTGAAACCTCGACACCGGTCCTAGGATGATTGTTTCCAGACTAGGGAGGACCTGACCTGGCAGTAAGGGCTGGGCTGTTCCCATTGGGCACAGGGTCAAGTCAGATTTGCATTTGACTGGGTTCAAACTGGAATGGCATGGTGAGCAAAAAAACGATGGATTTAGGCCCAGATCTCTGCACTGGGGTAAATGTATAACATTGTTTTGCATTCTGTCCATCAATTATTGTTTTTTCAATTGTCACCCCAACCAGAACGGGTATGCCCAGAGGTGGGTCTCGTGCTCTCCGTGCCACTGGAGTCAAGTTCAACTGGCTGAAGAGGGGTGAAACCCCGAAACCGGTCCTAGGATGCTTGTTTCCAGTCCAGGGAGGTCCTGGCCTTTCAGTTCGGGCTGGACTGTTCCCATTGGGCACAGGGTCAAGACTGATTTGCATATGGCTGGGTTCAATTTGGAATGGCATGGTGAGCAAAACAATTATGATTATAGGCCCAGATCTCTGCACTGCGGTGAATGTATGACATTGTTCTGCATTCTGTCCATCAATTGTTGTTTTTGCATCTGTCACCCAAGTGGGACGGGTATGCCTAGACATGGGTCCCGTACTCTCCATGCACCTGGAGTCCAGTTATCCTTCCTGACTGAAGAGCGGTGAAACCCTGAAACTGGTCCTAGGATGCTTGTTTCCAGTCTAGGGAGGACCTGACCTGGCAGTTCGGGCTGGACTGTTCCCATTAGACACAGGCTCAAGACTGATTTGCATATGGCTGGGTTCAAACTGGAATGGCATGGTGAGCAAAAAAGCAAAAAAGGATGGATTTAGGCCCAGATCTCTGCACTGGGGTGAATGTATAACATTGTTCTGCATTCTGTCCACCAATTGTTGTTTTTGCATTTGTCACCCCGAGCAGGACGAGTATGCCCAGAGGTGGGTCTCGTGCTCTCCATGCAACTGGAGTCAAGCTATCCTGGCTGAGCAGGGGTGAAACCCCAAAACCGGTCCTAGGATGCTTGTTTCCAGTCCAGGGAGGTCCTGACCTGGCAGTTTGGGCTGGACTATTCCCATTGGGCATAGGGTCAAGACTGATTTGCATATGGTTGGGTTCAAACTGGAATGGCATGGTGAGCAAAAAAACTATAGATTTAGGCCCAGATCTCTGCACTGGGGTGAATGTATGACATTATTCTGCATTCTGTCCATCAATTGTTGTTTTTGCATTTGTCACCCGAGTGGAACGGGAATGCCCAGACGTGGATCACGTGCTCTCCATGCCACTGAAGTCAAGCTATCCTGGCTGAAGAGGGGTGAAACCCCGAAACCGTCCTAGGATGCTTCTTTACAGTCCAGGGAGGACCTTACCTGTCAGTTCGGGCTGGACTGTTCCCATTTGGCACAGGGTCAAGACTGATTTGCATATTGCTGGATTTAAAGTGGAATGGCATGGTGAGCAAAACAATTATGATTATAGGCCCAGATCTCTGCACTGGGGTGAATGTATGACATTGTTCTGCATTCTGTCCATCAATTGTTGTTTTTGCATCTGTCACCCAAGTGGGACGGGTATGCCCAGACATGGGTCCCGTACTCTCCATACACCTGGAGTCCAGTTATCCTTCCTGACTGAAGAGGGGTGAAACCCTGAAACTGGTCCTAGGATGCTTGTTTCCAGTCTAGGGAGGACCTGACCTGGCAGTTCGGGCTGGACTGTTCCCATTAGACACAGGCTCAAGACTGATTTGCATATGGCTGGGTTCAAACTGGAATGGCATGGTGAGCAAAAAAAGCAAAAAAGGATGGATTTAGGCCCAGATCTCTGCACTGGGGTGAATGTATGACATTGATCTGCATTCTGTCCATCAATTGTTGTTTTTGCATTTGTCACCCTGAGTAGGACGGGTAGGTCCAGACGTGGGTCCCGTGCTCTCTATGCCACTGGAGTCAAGCTATCCTGTCTGAAGAGGGGTGAAATCTCGACACCGGTCTTAGGATTATTGTTTCCAGACCAGGGAGGACCTGACCTTGCAGTAAGGGCTGGACTGTTCCCATTGGGCACAAGGTCAAGACAGATTTGCATTTGGCTGGGTTCCAACTGGATTGGCATGGTGAGCAAAAAAACGATGGATTTAGGCCCAGATCTCTGCACTGGGGTGAATGTATAACATTCTTCTACATTCTGTCCAGTAATTGCTGTTTTTGCATTTGTCACCCCGAGTGGGACAGGTATGCCCAGATGTGGGACCTGTGCTCTCCATGCCACTGGAGTCAAGCTATGCTGGCTGAAGAGGGGCGAAAGCCTGAAACCGGTCCCAGGATGCTTGTTTTCTGTCCAGGTAGGACCTGACCTGGCAGTTCGGGCTGGACTGTTCCCATTAGGCACAGATTCAAGACTGATTTGCATATGGATGGGTTCAAACTGGAATGGCATGGTGAGCAAAAAAACGATGGATTTAGGCCCAGATCTCTGCACTGGGGTGAATGTATGACATTATTCTGAATTCTGTCCATTAATTGTTGTTTTTGCATTTGTCACCCGAGTGGAATGGGTATGCCCAGACGTGGATCACATGCTCTACATGCCACTGAAGTAAAGTTATCCTGTCTGAAGAGGGATGAAACCCCAAAACCCGTCCCAGGATGCTTGTTTACAGTCCAGGGAGGACCTGACCTGTAAGTTCGGGCTGCACTGTTCCCATTGGGCACAGGGTAAAGACTGATTTGCATATTGCTGGGTTCAAACTGGAATGGCATGGTGAGCAAAACAATGATGGATATAGGCCTAGATCTCTGCACTGGGGTGAATGTATGACATTGTTCTGCATTCTATCCATCAATTGTTGTTTTTGCATCTGTCACCCCGAGTGGGACAGGTATGCCCAGACGTAGGCCCTGTCCTCTCTATGCCACTGGAGTCAAGTCTTCCTGGCTGAAGAGGGGTGAAACCCCGAAACCGGTCCCAGGATGCTTGTTTCCAGTCCAGGGAGGACCTGACCTGGCAGTTCAGGTTCGACTGTTCCCATTGGGCACAGGGTCAAGACTGATTTGCATATGGCTGGGTTCAATTTGGAATGGCATGGTGAGCAAAAAACGATGGATTTAGGCCCAGATCTCTGCACTGGGGTGAATGTATGACATTGTTCTGCATTCTGTCCATCAATTGTTGTTTTTGCATTTGTCACTCTGAGTTGGACGGGTATGTCCAGACGTGGGTCCTGTGCTCTCTATGCCACTGGAGTCAAGCTATCCTGTCTGAAGAGGGGTGAAACCTCGACGCCGGTCCTAGGATGATTGTTTCCAGACCAGGGTGGACCTGACCTGGCAGTAAGGGCTGGACTGTTCCCATTGGGCACAGGGTCAAGTCAGATTTGCATTTGACTGGGTTCAAACTGGAATGGCATGGTGAGCAAAAAAACGATGGATTTAGGCCCAGATCTCTGCACTGGGGTAAATGTATAACATTGTTCTGCATTCTGTCCATCAATTGTTGTTTTTGCATTTGTCACCCCGAGCAGAACGGGTATGCCCAGAGGTGGGTCTCGTGCTCTCCATGCCACTGGAGTCAAGCTATCCTGGCTGAAGAGGGGTGAAACCCCGAAACCGGTCCTAGGATGCTTGTTTCCAGTCCAGGGAGGTCCTGACCAGGCAGTTCGGGCTGTACTGTTCCCATTGGGCACGAGGGTCAAGACTGATTTGCATATGGTTGGGTTCAAACTTGAATGGCATGGTGATCAAAAAAACTAAAGATTTAGGCCCAGATCGCTGCACTGGGGTGAATGTATGAAATTATTCTGCATTCTGTCCATCAATTGTTGTTTTTGCATTTGTCACCCGAGTGGAACGGGTATGCCGAGACGTGGATCACGTGCTCTCCATGCCACTGAAGTCAAGCTATCCTGGCTGAAGAGGGGTGAAACCCCGGAACCGGTCCTAGGATGCTTGTTTACAGGCCAAGGAGGACCTGGCCTTTCAGTTCGGGCTGGACTGTTCCCATTGGGCGCAGGGTCAAGACTGATTTGCATATGGCTGGGTTCAATTTGGAATAGCATGGTGAGCAAAAAAACGATGGATTTAGGCCCACATCTCTGCACTGGGGTGAATGTATGACATTGTTCTGCATTCTGTCCATCAAATGTTGTTTTTGCATCTGTCACCCCGAGTGGGACAGGTATGCCCAGACGTAGGCCCTGTCCTCTCCATGCCACTGGAGTCAAGCCTTCCTGGCTGAATAGGGGTGAAACCCCAAACCGGTCCCAGGATGCTTGTTTCCAGTCCAGGGAGGACCTGACCTGGCAGTTCAGGTTTGACTGTTCCCATTGGGCACAGGGTCAAGACTGATTTGTATATGGCTGGGTTCAATTTGGAATGGCATGGTGAGCAAAAAAACGATGGATTTAGGCCCACATCTTTGCACTGGGGTGAATGTATGACATTGTTCAGCATTCTGTCCATCAATTGTTGTTTTTGCATTTGTCACCCTGAGTTGGACGGGAATGTTCAGACGTGGGTCCTGTACTCTCTATGCCACTGGAGTCAAGCTATCATGTCTGAAGAGGGGTGAAACCTCGACACCGGTCCTAGGATGATTGTTTCCAGACTAGGGAGGACCTGACCTGGCAGTAAGGGCTGGGCTGTTCCCATTGGGCACAGGGTCAAGTCAGATTTGCATTTGACTGGGTTCAAACTGGAATGGCATGGTGAGCAAAAAAACGATGGATTTAGGCCCAGATCTCTGCACTGGGGTAAATGTATAACATTGTTTTGCATTCTGTCCATCAATTATTGTTTTTTCAATTGTCACCCCAACCAGAACGGGTATGCCCAGAGGTGGGTCTCGTGCTCTCCGTGCCACTGGAGTCAAGTTCAACTGGCTGAAGAGGGGTGAAACCCCGAAACCGGTCCTAGGATGCTTGTTTCCAGTCCAGGGAGGTCCTGACCTGGCAGTTCGAGCTGTACTGTTCCCATTGGGCACAGGGTCAAGACTGATTTGCATATGGTTGGGTTCAAACTGGAATGGCATGGTGAGCAAACAAACTACAGATTTAGGCCCAGATCTCTGCATTGGGGTGAATGTATGACATTATTCTGAATTCTGTCCATTAATTGTTGTTTTTGCATTTGTCACCCGAGTGGAATGGGTATGCCCAGACGTGGATCACATGCTCTACATGCCACTGAAGTCAAACTATCCTGTCTGAAGAGGGATGAAACCCCGAAACCCATCCCAGGATGCTTGTTTACAGTCCAGGGAGGACCTGACCTGTAAGTTCGGGCTGCACTGTTCCCATTGGGCACAGGGTCAAGACTGATTTGCATATTGCTGGGTTCAACTGGAATGGCATGGTGAGCAAAACAATGATGGATATAGGCCTGGATCTCTGCACTGGGGTGAATATATGACATTGTTCTGCATTCTATCCATCAATTGTTTTTGCATCTGTCACCCCGAGTGGGACAGGTATGCCCAGACGTAGGCCCTGTCCTCTCCATGCCACTGGAGTCAAGTCTTCCTGGCTGAAGAGGGGTGAAACCCCGAAACCGGTCCCAGGATGCTTGTTTCCAGTCCAGGGAGGACCTGACCTGGCAGTTCAGGTTCGACTGTTCCCATTGGGCACAGGGTCAAGACTGATTTGCATATGGCTGGGTTCAATTTGGAATGGCATGGTGAGCAAAAAAACGATGGATTTAGGCCCAGATCTCTGCACTGGGGTGAATGTATGACATTGTTCTGCATTCTGTCCATCAATTGTTGTTTTTGCATTTGTCACCCCGAGCAGAACGGGTATGCCCAGAGGTGGGTCTCGTGCTCTCCAAGCCACTGGAGTCAAGCTATCCTGGCTGAAGAGGGGTGAAACCTCGACACCGGTCCTAGGATGCTTGTTTCCAGTCCAGGGAGGTCCTGACCAGGCAGTTCAGGCTTTACTGTTCCCATTGGGCACCAGGGTCAAGACTGATTTGCATATGGTTGGGTTCAAACTGGAATGGCATGGTGAACAAAAAAACTAAAGATTTAGGCCCAGATCGCTGCACTGGGGTGAATGTATGAAATTATTCTGCATTCTGTCCATCAATTGTTGTTTTTGCATTTGTCACCCGAGTGGAACGGGTATGCCGAGACGTGGATCACGTGCTCTCCATGCCACTGAAGTCAAGCTATCCTGGCTGAAGAGGGGTGAAACCCCAGAACCGGTCCTAGGATGCTTGTTTACAGGCCAAGAGGGACTGGCCTTTCAGTTCGGGCTGGACTGTTCCCATTGGGCACAGGGTCAAGACTGATTTGCATATGGCTGGGTTCAATTTGGAATGGCATGGTGAGCAAAAAAACGATGGATTTAGGCCCACATCTCTGCACTGGGGTGAATGTATGACATTGTTCTGCATTCTGTCCATCAATTGTTGTTTTTGCATCTGTCACCCCGAGTGGGACAGGTATGCCCAGACGTCGGCCCTGTCCTCTCCATGCCACTGGAGTCAAGCCTTCCTGGCTGAAGAGGGGTGAAACCCCGAAACCGGTCCCAGGATGCTTGTTTCCAGTCCAGGGAGGACCTGACCTGGCAGTAAGGGCTGGACTGTTCCCATTGGGCACAGGGTCAAGTCAGATTTGCATTTGACTGGGTTCAATCTGGAATGGCATGGTGAGCAAAAAAACGATGGATTTAGGCCCAGATCTCTGCACTGGGGTAAATGTATAACATTGTTCTGCATTCTGTCCATCAATTGTTGTTTTTGCAATTGTCACCCCAACCAGAACGGGTATGCCCAGAGGTGGGTCTCGTGCTCTCCGTGCCACTGGAGTCAAGTTCAACTGGCTGAAGAGGGGTGAAACCCCGAAACCGGTTCTAGGATGCTTGTTTCCAGTCCAGGGAGGTCCTGACCTGGCAGTTCGGGCTGTACTGTTACCATTGGGCACAGGGTCAAGATTGATTTGCATATGGTTGGGTTCAAACTGGAATGGCATGGTGAGCAAAAAAACTACAGATTTAGGCCCAGATCTCTGCACTGGGGTGAATGTATGACATTATTCTGAATTCTGTCCATCAATTGTTGTTTTTGCATTTGTCACCAAAGTGGAACGGGTATGCCCAGACGTGGATCACGTGCTCTCCATGCCACTGAAGTCAAGCTATCCTGGCTGAAGAGGGGTGAAACCCCGAAACCTGTCCTGGGATGCTTGTTTCCAGTCCAGAGAGGTCCTGACCTGGCAGTTCGGGCTGGACTGTTCCCATTAGGCACAGGGTCAAGACTGATTTGCATATGGTTGGGTTCAAACTGGAATGGCATGGTGAGCAAAAAAACTAAAGATTTAGGCCCAGATCGCTGCACTGGGGTGAATGTATGACATTATTCTGCATTCTGTCCATCAATTGTTGTTTTTGCATTTGTCACCCGAGTGGAACGGGTATGCCCAGACGTGGATCATGTGCTCGCCATGACACTGAAGTCAAGCTATCCTGGCTGAAGAGGGGTGAAACCCCGAAAACGGTCCTAGGATGCTTGTTTACAGTCCAGGGACGACCTGACCTGTCAGTTCAGGATGGACTGTTCCCATTGGACACAGCGTCAAGACAGATTTGCATATGGCTGGGTTCAAACTGGAATGGCATGGTGAGCAAAAAAACTAAAGATTTAGGCCCAGATCTCTGCACTGGGGTGAATGTATGACATTATTCTGCATTCTGTCCATCAATTGTTGTTTTTGCATCTGTCACCCCGAGTGGGACAGGTATGCCCAGACGTAGGCCCTGCGCTCTCCATGCCACTGGAGTCAAGCCTTCCTGGCTGAAGAGGGGTGAAACCCCGAAACTGGTCCCAGGATGCTTGTTTCCAGACCAGGGAGGACCTGACCTGGCAGTAAGGGCTGGACTGTTCCCATTGGGCACAGGGTCAAGTCAGATTTGCATTTGACTGGGTTCAAACTGGAATGGCATGGTGAGCAAAAAAACGATGGATTTAGGCCCAGATCTCTGCACTGGGGTAAATGTATAACATTGTTCTGCAGTCTGTCCATCAATTGTTGTTTTTGCATTTGTCACCCCGAGCAGAAAGGGTATGCCCAGAGGTGGGTCTCGTGCTCTCCATGCCACTGGAGTTAAGCTATCCTGGCTGAAGAGGGGTGAAACCCCGAAACCGGTCCTAGGATGATTGTTTTCAGTCCAGGGAGGTCCTGACCTGGCAGTTCGGGCTGTACTGTTCCCATTGGGCACAGGGTCAAGACTGATTTGCATATGGTTAGGTTCAAACTGGAATAGCATGGTGAGCAAAAAAACTACAGATTTAGGCCCAGATCTCTGCACTGGGGTGAATGTATGACATTATTCTGAATTCTGTCCAGCAATTGTTGTTTTTGCATTTGTCACCCGAGTGGGTCGGGTATGCCCAGATGTGGATCACGTGCTCTCCATGCCACTGAATTCAAGCTATCCTGGCTGAAGAGGGGTGAAACCCTGAAACCGGTCCTAGGATGCTTGTTTACAGTCCAGGGAGGACCTGACCTGGCAGTTCGGGCTGGACTGTTCCCATTGGACACAGGGTTAAGACTGATTTGCATATGGCTGGGTTCAAACTGGAATGGCATGGTGAGCAATAAAACGATGGATTTAAGCACAGATCTCGGCACTGGGGTGAATGTATGACATTGTTCTGCATTCTACCCATCAATTGTTGTTTTTGCATTTGTCACCCTGAGTGGGACAGGTATGCCCAGATGTGGTTCTCGTGCTCTCCATGCCACTGGAGTCAAGCTATCTTGCCCGAAGAGAAGTGAAATCCCAAAACCGGTCCTAGGATGCTTTTTTTCAGTCCAGGGAGGACCTGACCTGGCAGTTCGGGCTGGACTGTTCCCATTGGGCACAGAGTCAAGACTGATTTGCATATGGCTGGCTTCAATTTGGAATGCATGGTGAGCAAACAAACAATGGATTTAGGCGCAGATCTCTGCACTGAGGTGAATTTATGACATTGTTCTGCAATCTGACCAAGTTCAATTGTTTTTGCATTTGTCATCTCGAGTTGCACGGGTATGCCCAGACATGGGGCCCTTGCTCTCCATGCACCTGGAGTCCAGCTATCCTTCCTGACTGAAGAGAGGTGAAACCCTGAAACCGGTCCTAGGATGCTTGTTTCCAGTCTAGGGAGGACCTGACCTGGCAGTTCAGGATGGACTGTTCCCATTGGACACAGCGTCAAGACAGATTTGCATATGGCTGGGTTCAAACTGGAATGGCATGGTGAGCAAAAAAAGCAAAAAAACGATGGATTAAGGCTATGCTATGCTATGCCATGGGTACTTATAATGCGCGCAGCTGCTCCAGCAAAGAAGCGTCCCGGCGCAAGACAAGGTAGAACACAGCATCGCTAAAGGCAAAGAATAACGGAAACCACTACAGGACAAAATTAAAATAAGAAAGTTTTGATAGCCTTTTGAAACATCAGAGGATCCTCCATCAGACGGATTTCTGCGGGAAGAGAATTCCAAAGCGCTGCCGCTTTCACACGAAATGATCGGCCCCCAGCCCGGCTGAGCTTAAACCGAGGAACTACAGCGAGAGCTTGGCCAAAGGATCTGATAGAGCGGGTAGGAGTATAGAGGGACAAGAGATTGGTGAGGATCTGGGGAGCGAAACCTTTCAAAATTTTAAAGGCCAGGCATAAGACCTTAAACTGGATTCGCATCCTGACCGGCAGCCAGTGCAAAGAACGTAACGTGCTCGAAACGGAGCAAAACCTAGGAAGGCCAACTACCGCTCTGGCAGCAGCGTTTTGAACGCGCTGCAGGCGAGTGATTTCTGCCTGATTGGCCCCCACCAGTAAAGAGCTGGCGTAATCCAGCCGGGAGATCACCGTTGCTTAGATCACCAACTGCCTGGTCGAGGCGTCAAAAAACTTGAGGACCGGTCTTAGACCCCGAAGAACACCAAAGCAGCAGGCCGCAGTTCTTTTAGTGTGGCCAGCAAAACTGAGGGTGGAATCCAGCCAAACTCCCAGAAGGCCCAGATCTCTGCACTGGGGAGAATGTATGACATTGTTCTGCATTCTGTCCATCAATTGTTGTTTTTGCATTTGTCAACCTGAATGGGACGGGTATGTCCAGACGTGGGTCCCGTGATCTCTATGCCACTTGAGTCAAGCTATCCTGTCTGAAGAGGGGTGAAAGCTCGACACCGGTCCTAGGATGATTGTTTCCAGACCAGGGGGGACCTGACCTGTCAGTTCGGGCTGGACTGTTCCCATTAGGCACATGGTCAAGACTGCTTTGCATATTGCTGGGTTCAAACTGGAATGGCATGGTGAGCAAGAAAATGATGGATATAGTCCCAGATCTCTGCACTCAGGTGAATGTATGACATTGTTCTGCATTTTGTCCATCAATTGTTGTTTTTGCATCTGTCACCCCGAGTGGGACAGGCATGCCCAGACCTGGGTCTCGTGCTCTCCATGCCACTGGAGTCAAGCTATCCTGGCTAAAGAGGTGTGAAATCCCGAAACCGGGTCTAGGATGCTTGTTTCCATTCCAGAGAGGACCTGACCTCGCAGTTCGGGCTGGATTGTTCCCATTGGGCACAGGGTCAAGACTGATCTGCATATGGCTAGCTTCAATTTTGAACGGCATGGTGACCAAACAAAGAATGGATTTAGGCTCAGATCTCTGCACTGAAGAGAATGAATGACATTGTTCTGCAATCTGACCATCAATTGTTGTTTTTGCATTTGTCACCCTGAGTTGGAGGGGTATGCTCAGACATGAGTCCAGTGCTCTCCATGCACCTGGAGTCCAGCTATCCTTCCTGACTGAAGAGAGGTGAAACCCTGAAACGGGTCCTAGGATGCTTGTTTCAAGTCCAGGGAGGACCTGACCTGGCAGTTCGGGCTGGACTGTTCCCATTGGACACAGGGTTAAGACTGATTTGCATATGGCTGGGTTCAAACTGGAATGGCATGGTGAGCAATAAAACGATGGATTTAAGCACAGATCTCTGCACTGGGGTGAATGTATGACATTGTTCTGCATTCTACCCATCAATTGTTGTTTTTGCATTTGTCACCCTGAGTGGGACAGGTATGTCCAGACAGGGGTCCTGTGCTCTCTATGCCACTTGAGTCAAGCTATCTTGCCCGAAGAGGAGTGAAATCCCAAGACCGGTCCTAGTATGCTTTTTTCCCGTCCAGGGAGGACCTGACCTGGCAGTTCGGGCTGGACAGTTCCCATTGGGCACAGAGTCAAGACTGATTTGCATATGGCTGGCTTCAATTTGGAATGGCATGGTGAGCAAACAAACAATGGATTTAGGCGCAGATCTCTGCACTGAGGTGAATTTATGTCATTGTTCTGCAATCTGACCAAGTTCAATTGTTGTTTTTGCATTTGTCATCCCGAGTTGCACGGGTATGACCAGACATGGGTCCCTTGCTCTCCATGCACCTGGAGTCCAGCTATCCTTCCTGACTGAAGAGAGGTGAAACCCTGAAACCGGTCCTAGGATGCTTGTTTCCAGTCCAGGGAGGATCTGACCTGGCAGTTCAGGATGGACTGTTCCCATTGGACACAGCGTCAAGACAGATTTGCATATGGCTGGGTTCAAACTGGAATGGCATGGTGAGCAAAAAAAGCAAAAAAACGATGGATTAAGGCTATGCTATGCAGTGCTATGTGTACTTATAATGCCCGCAGCTGCTCCAGCAAAGGAGCGTCCCGGCGCAAGACAAGGTAGAACACAGCATCGCTAAAGGCAAAGAATAACGGAAACCACTACAGGACAAAATTAAAATAAGAAAGTTTTGATAGCCTTTCGAAACATCAGAGGATCCTCCATCAGACGGATTTCTGCGGGAAGAGAATTCCAAAGCGCTGCCGCTCTCACACGAAAGGATCGGCCCCCAGCCCGGCTGAGCTTAAACCGAGGAACTACAGCGAGAGCTTGGCCAAAGGATCAGAGAGAGCGGGTAGGAGTATGGAGGGACAAGAGATTGGTGAGGATCTGGGGAGCGAAACCTTTCAAAATTTTAAAGGCCAGGCATAAGACCTTAAACTGGATTCGCATCCTGACCGGCAGCCAGTGCAAAGAACGTAACGTGCTCGAAACGGAGCAAAACCTAGGAAGGCCAACTACCGCTCTGGCAGCAGCGTTTTGAACGCGCTGCAGGCGAGTGATTTCTGCCTGATTGGCCCCCACCAGCAAAGAGCTGGCGTAATCCAGCCGGGAGATCACCGTTGCTTGGATCACCAACTGCCTGGTCGAGGCGTCAAAAAACTTGAGGACCGGTCTTAGACCCCGAAGAACACCAAAGCAGCAGGCGGCGGTTCTTTTAGTGTGGCCAGCAAAACTGAGTGTGGAATCCAGCCAAACTCCCAGAAGGCCCAGATCTCTGCACTGGGGTGAATGTATGACATTGTTCTGCATTCTGTCCATCAATTGTTGTTTTTGCATTTGTCACCCTGAATGGGACGGGTATGTCCAGACGTGGGTCCCGTGATCTCTATGCCACTTGAGTCAAGCTATCCTGTCTGAAGAGGGGTGAAAGCTCGACACCGGTCCTAGGATGATTGTTTCCTGACCAGGGAGGACCTGACCTGTCAGTTCGGGCTGGACTGTTCCCATTAGGCACAGGGTCAAGACTGCTTTGGAACTGGAATGGCATGGTGAGCAAGAAAATGATGGATATTGGCCCAGATCTCTGCACTCGGGTAAATGTATGACATTGTTCTGCATTTTGTCCATCAATTGTTGTTTTTGCATCTGTCACCCCGAGTGGGACAGGCATGCCCAGACCTGGGTCTCGTGCTCTCCATGCCACTGGAGTCAAGCTATCCTGGCTGAAGAGGTGTGAAATCCCGAAACCGGGTCTAGGATGCTTGTTTCCATTCCAGGGAGGACCTGACCTCGCAGTTCGGGCTGGACTGTTCCCATTGGGCACAGGGTCAAGACTGATTTGCATATGGCTAGCTTCAATTTTGAACGGCATGGTGAGCAAACAAAGAATGGATTTAGGCTCAGATCTCTGCACTGAGGAGAATGAATGACATTGTTCTGCAATCTGACCATCAATTGTTGTTTTTGCATTTGTCACCCTGACTTGGAGGGGTATGCTCAGACATGAGTCCAGTGCTCTCCATGCACCTGGAGTCCAGCTATCCTTCCTGACTGAAGAGAGGTGAAACCCTGAAACGGGTCCTAGGATGCTTGTTTCAAGTCCAGGGAGGACCTGACCTGGCAGTTCGAGCTGGACTGTTCCCATTGGACACAGGGTTAAGACTGATTTGCATAAGCCTGGGTTCAAACTGGAATGGCATGGTGAGCAAAAAAAGCAAAAAAACAATGGATTTAGGCCCAGATCTCTGCTCTGGGGTGAATGTATGACATTGTTCTGCATTCTACCCATCAATTGTTGTTTTTGCATTTGTCACCCTGAGTGGGGCAGGTATGTCCAGACAGGGGTCCAGTGTTCTCTATGCCACTTGAGTCAAGCTATCTTGCCCGAAGAGGAGTGAAATCCCAAAACCGGTCCTACGATGCTTTTTTCCAGTCCAGGGAGGACCTGACCTGGCAGTTCGGGCTGGAATGTTCCCATTGGGCACAGAGTCAAGACTGATTTGCATATGGCTGGCTTCAATTTGGAATGGCATGGTGAGCAAACAAACAATGGATTTAGGCGCAGATCTCTGCACTGAGGTGAATTTATGACATTGTTCTGCAATCTGACCAAGTTCAATTGTTGTTTTTGCATTTGTCATCCCGAGTTGCACGGGTATGCCCAGACATGGGTCCCTTGGTCTCCATGCACCTGGAGTCCAGCTATCCTTCCTGACTGAAGAGAGGTGAAACCCTGAAACCGGTCCTAGGATGCTTGTTTCCAGTCCAGGGAGGACCTGACCTGGCAGTTCGGGATGGACTGTTCCCATTGGACACAGCGTCAAGACAGATTTGCATATGGCTGGGTTCAAACTGGAATGGCATGGTGAGCAAAAAAGCAAAAAACACGATGGATTTAGGCCCAGATCTCTGCACTGGGGTGAATGTATGACATTGTTCTGCATTCTGTCCATCAATTGTTGTTTTTGCATTTGTCACCCTGAGTGGGAATGGTATGTCCAGACGTGGGTGCCGTGATCTCTATGCCACTTGAGTCACACTATCCTGTCTGAAGAGGGGTGAAACCTCGACACCGGTACTAGGATGATTGTTTCCAGAACAGGGAGGACCTGACCTGTCAGTTCGGGCTGGACTGTTCCCATTAGGCACAGGGTCAAGACTGCTTTGCATATTGCTGGGTTCAAACTGGAATGGCATGGTGAGCAAGAAAATGATGGATATAGGCCTAGATCTCTGCACTGGGGTGAATGTATGACATTGTTCTGCATTCTGTCCATCAATTGTTGTTTTTGCATCGGTCACCCCGAGTGGGACAGGCATGCCCAGACGTGGGTCTCGTGCTCTCCATGCCACTGGAGTCAAGCTATCCTGGCTGAAGAGGGGTGAAACCCCGAAACCGGGTCTAGGATGCTTGTTTCCAGTCCAGGAAGGACCTGACCTCACAGTTCAGGCTGGACTGTTCCCATTGGGCACAGGGTCAAGACTGATTTGCATATGGCTAGCTTCAATTTTGAACGGCATGGTGAGCAAACAAATAATGGATTTAGGCTCAGATCTCTGCACTGAGGAGAATGTATGACATTGTTCTGCAATCTAACCATCAATTGTTGTTTTTGCATGTGTCACCCTGAGTTGTAGGGGTATGCTCAGACATAAGTCCAGTGCTCTCCATGCACCTGGAGTCCAGCTATCCTTCCTGACTGAAGAGAGGTGAAACCCTGAAACCGGTCCTAGGATGCTTGTTTCCAGCCCAGGGAGGACCTGACCTGGCAGTTCGGGCTGGACTGTTCCCATTGGACACAGGGTCAAGACTGATTTGCATATGGCTGGGTTCAACTGGAATGGCATGGTGAGCAATAAAATGATGGATTTAAGCACAGATCTCTGCACTGGGGTGAATGTATGACATTGTTCTGCATTCTGTCCATCAATTGTTGTTTTTGCATTTGTCACCCTGAGTGGGACAGGTATGTCCAGACAAGGGTCCTGTGCTCTCTATGCCACTTGAGTCAAGCTATCTTGCCCGAAGAGGAGTGAAATCCCAAAACCGGTCCTAGGATGCTTATTTCGAGTCCAGGGAGGACCTGACCTGGCAGTTCGGGCTGAACTGTTCCCATTGGGCACAGGGTCAAGACTGATTTGCATATGGTTGGGTTCAAACTGAAATGGCATGGTGAGCAAACAAACTACAGATTTAGGCCCAGATCTCTGCACTGGGGTGAATGTATGACATTATTCTGAATTCTGTCCATCAATTGTTGTTTTTGCATTTGTCACCCGAGCGGAACGGGTATGCCCAGACGTGGATCACGTGCTCTCCATGCCACTGAAGTCAAGCTGTCCTGTCTGAAGAGGGGTAAAACCCAGAAACCGGTCCTAGGATGCTTGTTTACAGTCCAGGGAGGACCTGACCTGTCAGTTCGGGCTGCACTATTCCCATTGGGCACAGGGTCAAGACTGATTTGCATATTGCTGGGTTTAAACTGGAATGGCGCGGTGACCAAAACAATGATGGATATAGGCCTAGATCTCTGCACTGGGGTGAATGTATAATATTGTTCTGCATTCTGTCCATCAATTATTGTTTTTGCATCTGTCACTCAGAGTGGGACAGGTATGCCCAGATGTTGGCCCTGTCCTCTCCATGCCACTGGAGTCAAGCCTTCCTGGCTGAAGAGGGGTAAAACCCAGAAACCGGTCCTAGGATGCTTGTTTACAGTCCAGGGAGGACCTGACCTGTCAGTTCGGGCTGCACTATTCCCATTGGGCACAGGGTCAAGACTGATTTGCATATTGCTGGGTTTAAACTGGAATGGCGCGGTGACCAAAACAATGATGGATATAGGCCTAGATCTCTGCACTGGGGTGAATGTATGACATTATTCTGAATTCTGTCCATCAATTGTTGTTTTTGCATTTGTCACCCGAGCGGAACGGGTATGCCCAGACGTGGATCACGTGCTCTCCATGCCACTGGAGTCAAGCCTTCCTGGCTGAAGAGGGGTGAAACCCCGAAACCGGTCCCAGGATGCTTGTTTCCAGTCCAGGGAGAACCTGACCTGGCAGTTCCGGTTCTACTGTTCCCATTGGACACAGGGTCAAGACTGATTTGCATATGGCTGGGTTCAATTTGGAATGGCACGGTGAGCAAAAAAACGATGGATTTAGGCCCAGATCTCTGCACTGGGGTGAATGTATGACATTGTTCTGCATTCTGTCCATCAATTGTTGTTTTTGCATTTGTCACCCTGAGTTGGACGGGTATGTCCAGACGTGGGTCCCGTGCTCTCTATGCCACTGGAGTCAAGCTATCCTGTCTGAAGAGGGGTGAAACCTTGACACCGGTCCTAGGATGATTGTTTCCAGACCAGGGAGGACCTGACCTGGCAGTAAGGGCTGGACTGTTCCCATTGGGCACAGGGTCAAGTCAGATTTGCATTTGACTCGGTTCAAACTGGAATGGCATGGTGAGCAAAAAACGATGGATTTAGGCCCAGATCTCTGCACTGGGGTAAATGTATAACATTGTTCTGCATTCTGTCCATCAATCGTTGTTTTTGCATTTGTCACCCCAAGCAGAACGGGTATGCCCAGAGGTGGGTCTCGTGCTCTCCATGCCACTGGAGTCAAGCTATCCTGGCTGAAGAGGGGTGAAACCCCGAAACCAGTCCTAGGATGCTTGTTTCCAATCCAGGGAGGTCCTGACCTGGCAGTTCCAGCTGTACTGTTTCCATTGGGCACAGGGTCAAGACTGATTTGCATATGGTTGGGTTCAAACTGGATTGGCATGGTGAGAAAAAAACTACAGATTTAGGCCCAGATCTCTGCACTGGGGTGCATGTATGACATTATTCTGAATTCTGTCCATCAATTGTTGTTTTTGCATTTGTCACCCGAGTGGAGCGGGTATGCCCAGACGTGGATCACGTGCTCTCCATGCCACTAAGGTCAAGCTATCTTGGCTGAAGAGGGGTGAAACCCCGAAACCGGTCCTAGGAAGCTTGTTTCCAGTCCAGAGAGGTCCTGACCTGGCAGTTCGGGCTGGACTGTTCCCATTGGGCACAGGGTCAAGACAGATTTGCATATGGTTGGGTTCAAACTGGAATGGCATGGTGAGCAAAAAAACTAAAGATTTAGGCCCAGATCGCTGCACTGGGGTGAATGTATGACATTATTCTGCATTCTGTCCATCAATTGTTGTTTTTGCATTTGTCACCCGAGTGGAACGGGTATGCCCAGGCGTGGATCACGTGCTCTCCATGCCACTGAAGTCAAGCTATCCTGGCTGAAGAGGGGTGAAACCCCAAAACCCGTCCTAGGATGCTTGTTTCCAGTCCAGGGAGGTCCTGACCTGGCAGTAAGGGCTGGACTGTTCACATTGGGCACAGAGTCAAGTCAGATTTGCATTTGACTGGGTTCAAACTGGAATGGCATGGTGAGCAAAAAAACGATGGATTTAGGCCCAGATCTCTGCACTGGGGTAAATGTATAACATTGTTCTGCATTCTGTCCATTAATTGGTGTTTTTTGCATTTGTCACCCCGAGCAGAACGGGTATGCCTAGAGGTGGGTCTCGTGCTCTCCATGCCACTGGAGTTAAGCTATCCTGGCTGAAGAGGGGTGAAACCCCGAAACCGGTCCTAGGATGCTTGTTTCCAGTCCAGGGAGGTCCTGACCAGGCAGTTCGGGCTGTACTGTTCCCATTGGGCACAGGGTCAAGACTGATTTGCATATGGTTGGGTTCAAACTGGAATGGCATGGTGAGCAAAAGAAACTACTGATTTAGGCCCAGATCTCTGCACTGGGGTGAATGTATGACATTATTCTGAATTCTGTCCATCAAGTGTTGTTTTTGCATTTGTCACCCGAGTGGAACGGGTATGCCCAGACGTGGATCACGTGCTCTCCATGCCACTGAATTCAAGCTATCCTGGCTGAAGAGGGGTGTAACCCCCAAAACTGGTCCTAGGATGTTTGTTTACAGTCCAGGGAGGACCTGACCTGTCAGTTCGGACTGGACTGTTCCCATTGGTCACAGGGTCAAGAATGATTTGCTTATTGCTGGGTTCAAACTGGAATGGCATGGTGAATAAAACAATGATGGATATAGGCCCAGATCTCTGCACTGGGCTGTATGTATGACATTGTTTTGCATTCTGTCCATCAATTGTTGTTTTGCATCTGTCAACCCGAGTGGGACAGGTATGCCCAGACGTATGCCCTGTGCTCTCTATGCCACTGGAGTCAAGCCTTCCTGGCTGAAGAGGGGTGAAACCCCGAAAACGGTTCCAGGATGCTTGTTACCAGTCCAGGGAGGACCTGACCTGGCAGTTCGGGCTGGACTGTTCCCATTGGGCACAGGGTCAAGACTGATTTGCATATGGCTGGGTTCAATTTGGAATGGCATGGTGAGCAAAATAACGATGGATATAGGCCCAGATCTCTGCACTGGGGTGAATGTATGACATTGTTCTGCATTCTGTCCATCAATTGTTGTTTTTGCATTTGTCACCCTGAGTTGGACGGGTATGTCCAGACGTGGGTCCCGTGCTCTCTATGCCACTGGAGTCAAGCTATCCTGTCTGAAGAGGGGTGAAACCTTGACACCGGTCCTAGGATGATTGTTTCCAGACCAGGGAGGACCTGACCTGGCAGTAAGGGCTGGACTGTTCCAATAGGGCACAGGGTCAGGTCAGATTTGCATTTGACTGGGTTCAAACTGGAATGGCATGGTGAGCAAAAAAACGATGGATTTAGGCCCAGATCTCTGCACTGGGGTAAATGTATAACATTGTTCTGCATTCTGTCCATCAATTGTTGTTTTTGCATTTGTCACCCCGAGCAGAACGGGTATGCCCAGAGGTGGGTCTCGTGTTCTCCATGCCACTTGAGTCAAGCTATCCTGGCTGAAGAGGGGTGAAACCCCGAAACCGGTCCTAGGATGCTTGTGTCCAGTCCAGGGAGGTCCTGACCTGGCAGTTCGGGCTGTACTGTTCCCATTGGGCACAGGGTCAAGACTGATTTGCATATGGTTGGGTTCAAACTGGAATGGCATGGTGAGCAAAACAATGATGGATATAGGCCCAGATCTCTGCACTGGTGTGAAAGTATGACATTGTTCTGCATTCTGTCCATCAATTGTTGTTTTTGCATCTGTCTCCCCGAGTGGGACAGGTATGCCCAGACGTAGGCCCTGTCCTCTCCATGCCACTGGAGTCAAGCCTTCCTGGCTGAAGAGGGGTGAAACCCCAAAACCGGTCCCAGGATGCTTGTTTCCAGTCCATGGAGGACCTGACCTGGCAGTTCAGGTTCGACTGTTCCCATTGGGCACAGGGTCAAGACTGATTTGCAAATGGCTGGGTTCAAATTGGAATGGCATGGTGTGCAAAGAAACGATGGATTAGGCCCAAAACTCTGCACTGGGGTGAATGTATGACATTGTTCTGCATTCTGTCCATCAATTGTTGTTTTTGTGTTTGTCACCCTGAGTTGGACCGGAATGTCCAGACGTGGGTCCCGTGCTCTCTATGCCACTGGAGTCAAGCTATCCTGTCTGAAGAGGGGTGAAACCTCGACACCGGTCCTAGGATGATTGTTTCCAGACCAGGGAGGACCTGACCTGGCAGTAAGGGCTGGACTGTTCCCATTGGGCACAGGGTCAAGTCAGATTTGCATTTGACTGGGTTCAAACTGGAATGGCATGGTGAGCAAAAAAACGATGGATTTAGGCCCAGATCTCTGCACTGGGGTAAGTGTATAACATTGTTCTGCATTCTGTCCATCAATTATTGTTTTTTCAATTGTCACCCCAACCAGAACGGGTATGCCCAGAGGTGGGTCTCGTGCTCTCCGTGCCACTGGAGTCAAGTTCAACTGGCTGAAGAGGGGTGAAACCCCGAAACCGGTCCTAGGATGCTTGTTTCCAGTCCAGGGAGGTCCTGACCTGGCAGTTCGGGCCGGACTGTTCCCATTCGGCACAATGTCAAGACAGATTTGCATATGGTTGGGTTCAAACTGGAATGGCATGGTGAGCAAAAAAACTAAAGATTTAGGCCCAGATTGCTGCACTGGGGTGAATGTATGACATTATTCTGCATTCTGTCCATCAATTGTTGTTTTTGCATTTGTCACCCGAGTGGAACGGGTATGCCGAGACGTGGATCACGTGCTCTCCATGCCACTGAAGTCAAGCTATCCTGGCTGAAGATGGGTGAAACCCCGAAAACGGTCCTAGGATGCTTGTTTCCAGTCCAGAGAGGTCCTGACCTGGCAGTTCGGGCCGGACTGTTCCCATTGGGCACAGGGTCAAGACTGATTTGTATATTGCTGGGTTCAAACTGGAATGGCATGGTGAGCAAAACAATGATGGATATAGGCCCAGATCTCTGCACTGGGGTGAATGTATGACATTGTTCTGCATTCTGTCCATCAATTGTTGTTTTTGCATCTTTCACCCCGAGTGGGACAGGTATGCCCAGACGTAGGCCCTGAGCTCTCCATGCCACTGGAGTCAAGCCTTCCTGGCTGAAGAGGGGTGAAACCCCGAAACTGGTCCCAGGATGCTTGTTTCCAGTCCAGGGAGGACCTGACCTTGCAGTTCAGGCTGGACTGTTCCCATTGGGCACAGGGTCAAGACTGATTTGCATATGGCTGGGTTCAATTTGGAATGGCATGGTGAGCAAAACAACGATGGATTTAGGCCCAGATCTCTGCACTGGGGTGAATGTATGACATTGTTCTGCATTCTGTCCATCATTTGTTGTTTTTGCATTTGTCACCCCGAGCAGAACGGGTATGCCCAGAGGTGGGTCTCGTGCTCTCCATGCCACTGGAGTTAAGCTATCCTGGCTGAAGAGGGGTGAAACCCCGAAACCGGTCCTAGGATGCGTGTTTCAAGTCCAGGGAGGTCCTGACCTGGCAGTAAGGGCTGGACTGTTCCCATTGGGCACAGGGTCAAGTCAGATTTGCATCTGACTGGGTTCAAACTGGAATGGCATGATGAGCAAAAAAACGATGGATTTAGGCCCAGATCTCTGCACTGGGATAAATGTATGACATTGTTCTGCATTCTGTCCATCAATTGTTGTTTTTGCATTTGTCACCCCGAGCAGAACGGGTATGCCTAGAGGTGGGTCTCGTGCTCTCCATGCCACTGGAGTTAAGCTATCCTGGCAGAAGAGGGGTGAAACCCCGAAACCGGTCCTAGGATGCTTGTTTCCAGTCCAGGGAGGTCCTGACCAGGCAGTTCGGGCTGTACTGTTCCTATTGGGCACAGGGTCAAGACTGATTTGCATATGGTTGGGTTCAAACTGGAATGGCATGGTGAGCAAAAAAAACTACAGGTTTAGGCCCAGATCTCTGCACTGGGGTGAATGTATGACATTATTCTGAATTCTGTCCATCAATTGTTGTTTTTGCATTTGTCACCTGAGTAGAACGGGTATGCCCAGACGTGGATCATCTGCTCTCCATGCCACTGAATTCAAGCTATCCTGGCTGAAGAGGGGTGTAACCCCCAAAACTGGTCCTAGGATGTTTGTTTACAGTCCAGGGAGGACCTGACCTGTCAGTTGAGATTGGACTGTTCCCATTAGGCACAGGGTCAAGACTGATTTGCCTATTGCTGGGTTCAAACTGGAATGGCATGGTGAGCAAAACAATGACGGATATAGGCCCAGATCTCTGCACTGGGGTGAATGTATGACATTGTTTTGCATTCTGTCCATCAATTGTTGTTTTGCATCTGTCACCCCGAGTGGGACAGGTATGCCCAGACGTATGCCCTGTGCTCTCTATGCCACTGGAGTCAAGCCTTCCTGGCTGAAGAGGGGTGAAACCCCGAAACCGGTTCCAGGATGCTTGTTTCCAGTCCAGGGAGGACCTGACCTGGCAGTTCGGGCTGGACTGTTCCCATTGGGCACAGGGTCAAGACTGATTTGCATATGGCTGGGTTCAATTTGGAATGGCATGGTGAGCAAAAAAACGACGGATTTAGGCCTAGATCTCTGCACTGGGGTGAATCTAGGACTCTGTTCTACATTCTGACCATCAATTTTTCTTTTTGCATTTGTCACCCAAGTGGGACGGGTATGCCCAGACATGGGTCCCTTGCTCTCCATGCACCTGGAGTCTAGCTATCCTTCCTGACTGAAGAGGGGTGAAACCCTGAAACCGGTCCTAGGATGCTTGTTTCCAGTCCAGGGAGGACCTGACCTGGCAGTTTGGGCTGGACTGTTTCCATTGGACACAGGCTCAAGACTGATTTGCATATGGCTGGAATGGCATGGTGAGCAAAAAAACGATGAATTTACGCCCAGATCTCTGCACTGGGGTGAATGTATGACATTGTTCTGCATTCTGTCCATCAATTGTTGTTTTTGCAGTTGTCACCCTGAGTGGGATGGGTAGGTCCAGACATGGGTCCCGTGCTCTCTATGCCACTGGAGTCAAGCTATCCTGTCTAAAGAGGGGTGAAACCTCAACACCGGTCCTAGGATGATTGTTTCCAGACCAGTGAGAACCTGACCTGGCAGTAAGGGCTGGACTGTTCCCATTGGGCACAGGGTCAAGACACATTTGCATTTGGCTGGGTTCAAACTGGAATGGCATGGTGAGCAAAAAAACGATGGATTTAGGCACAGATCTCTGCACTGGGGTGAATGTATAACATTGTTCTGCAGTCTGTCCATCAATTGTTGTTTTCGCATTTGTCACCCTGGGCAGGACGGGTATGCCTAGAGGTGGATCTCGTGCACTCCATGCCACTTGAGTCAATCTATCCTGGCTGAAGAGGGGTGAAACCCCGAAAACGGTCCTAGGATGCTTGTTAACAGTCCAGGGAGGACCTGACCTGTCAGTTCGGGCTAATGTTCCCATTGGGCACAGGGTCAAGACTGCTTTGCATATTGCTGTGTTCAAACTGGAATCGCATGGTGAGCAAAAAAATGATGGATATAGGTCCAGATCTCTGCAGTGGGGTGAATGTATGACATTGTTCTGCATTCTGTCCATCAATTGTTGTTTTTGCATCTGTCGCCCCGAGTGGGACAGGTATGCCCAGACGTGGGTCTCGTGCTCTCCATGCACCTGGAGTCTAGCTATCCTTCCTGACTGAAGAGGGGTGAAACCCTGAAACCGGTCCTAGGATGCTTGTTTCCAGTCCAGGGAGGACCTGACCTGGCAGTTCGGGCTGGACTGTTTCCATTGGACACAGGCTCAAGACTGATTTGCATATGGCTGGAATGGCATGGTGAGCAAAAAAACGATGAATTTACGCCCAGATCTCTGCACTGGGGTGAATGTATGACATTGTTCTGCATTCTGTCCATCAATTGTTGTTTTTGCAGTTGTCACCCTGAGTGGGATGGGTAGGTCCAGACATGGGTCCCGTGCTCTCTATGCCACTGGAGTCAAGCTATCCTGTCTAAAGAGGGGTGAAACCTCAACACCGGTCCTAGGATGATTGTTTCCAGACCAGTGAGTACCTGACCTGGCAGTAAGGGCGGGACTGTTCCCATTGGGCACAGGGTCAAGACACATTTGCATTTGGCTGGGTTCAAACTGGAATGGCATGGTGAGCAAAAAAACGATGGATTTAGGCACAGATCTCTGCACTGGGGTGAATGTATAACATTGTTCTGCAGTCTGTCCATCAATTGTTGTTTTCGCATTTGTCACCCTGGGCAGGACGGGTATGCCTAGAGGTGGATCTCGTGCACTCCATGCCACTTGAGTCAATCTATCCTGGCTGAAGAGGGGTGAAACCCCGAAAACGGTCCTAGGATGCTTGTTAACAGTCCAGGGAGGACCTGACCTGTCAGTTCGGGCTAATGTTCCCATTGGGCACAGGGTCAAGACTGCTTTGCATATTGCTGTGTTCAAACTGGAATCGCATGGTGAGCAAAAAAATGATGGATATAGGTCCAGATCTCTGCAGTGGGGTGAATGTATGACATTGTTCTGCATTCTGTCCATCAATTGTTGTTTTTGCATCTGTCGCCCCGAGTGGGACAGGTATGCCCAGACGTGGGTCTCGTGCTCTCCATGCCACTGGAGTCAAGCTATCCAGGCTGAAGAGGGGTGAAACCCCGACACCGTTTCTAGGATGCTTTTTTCCAGTCCAGGGAGGACCTGACCTGGCAGTTCGGGCTGAACTGTTCCCATTGGGCACAGAGTCAAGACTGATTTGCATATGGCTGGCTTCAATTTGGAATGGCATGGTGAGCAAACAAACAATGGATTTAGGCGCAGATCTCTGCACTGAGGTGAATTCATGACATTGTTCTGCAATCTGACCAAGTTCAATTGTTGTTTTTGCATTTGTCATCTCGAGTTGCACGGGTATGGCCAGACGGGGAACGTCGTTTACGACGCAACTTTTAGCACGCAGTGCTATTATAACGCGGTTTTTAAATCGCATTCTATTACAACGCATGACTCTGGGGGGCGCTCAAGGATAGGGAATACTTTTAATTTACTTTCCAACACCTTCCCTAGTGTCAACGGGGACTGGTGTTGGAATAGTAAATTAAAATATTCACTATCCAACACCCCTTTCTGTTATGCGTTGTAAAAGAATGCGGTATAAAAACTGCGTTGTTACAGCATGCGTGCTAAAAGCATGCGTTGTAACAACATACATCCTGGCCAGACATGGGTCCCGTGCTCTCCATGCACCTGGAGTCCAGCTATCCTTCCTGACTGAAGAGAGGTGAAACCCTGAAACCGGTCCTAGGATGCTTGTTTCCAGGCCAGGGAGCACCTG
Source organism: Lissotriton vulgaris (assembly GCF_964263255.1). Taxonomy (NCBI): domain Eukaryota; kingdom Metazoa; phylum Chordata; class Amphibia; order Caudata; family Salamandridae; genus Lissotriton; species Lissotriton vulgaris. The sequence goes on along the minus strand of NC_141691.1, from coordinate 1,219,651,341 downwards.
ACCTGGCAGTTCGGGATGGACTGTTCCCATTGGACACAGGGCCAAGACAGATTTGCATATGCTGGGTTCAAACTGGAATGGCATGGTGAGCAAAAAAAGCAAAAAAACGATGGATTTAGGCCCAGATCTCTGTACTGGGGTGAATGTATGACATTGTTCTGCATTCTACCCATCAAGTGTTGTTTTTGCATTTGTCACCCTGAGTGGGACAGGTATGTCCAGACAGGGGTCCCGTGCTCTCTATGCCACTTGAGTCAAGCTATCTAGCCCGAAGAGGAGTGAAATCCCAAAACCGGTCCTAGGATGCTTTTTTCCAGTTCAGGGAGGACCTGACCTGGCAGTTCGGGCTGGACTGTTCCCATTGGGCACAGAGTCAAGACTGATTTGCATATGGCTGGCTTCAATTTGGAATGGCATGGTGAGCAAACAAACAATGGATTTAGGCGCAGATCTCTGCACTGAGGTGAATTTATGACATTGTTCTGCAATCTGACCAAGTTCAATTGTTGTTTTTACATTTGTCATCCTGAGTTGCACGGGTATGCCCAGACATGGGTCCCTTGCTCTCCATGCACCTGGAGACCAGCTATCCTTCCTGACTGAAGAGAGGTGAAACCCTGAAACCGTTCCTAGGATGCTTGTTTCCAGTCCAGGGAGGACCTAACCTGGCAGTTCGGGATGGACTGTTCCCATTGGACACAGCGTTAAGACAGATTTGCATATGGCTGGGTTCAAACTGGAATGGCATGGTGAGCAAAAAAAGCAAAAAAACAATGGATTTAGGCCCAGATCTCTGCACTGGGGTGAATGTATGACATTGTTCTGCATTCTGTCCATCAATTGTTGTTTTTGCATTTGTCACCCTGAGTGGGACGTGTAGGTCCAGACGTGGGTCCCGTGCTCTCTATGCCACTGGAGTCAAGCTATCCTGTCTGAAGAGGGGTGAAATCTCGACACCGGTCTTAGGATGATTGTTTCCAGACCAGGGAGGACCTGACCTGGCAGTAAGGGCTGGACTGTTCCCATTGGGCACCAGGTCAAGACAGATTTGCATTTGGCTGGGTTCAAACTGGAATGGCATGGTGAGCAAAAAAACGATGGATTTAGGCCCAGATCTCTGCACTGGGGTGAATGTATAACATTGTTCTATATTCTCTCCATCAATTATTGTTTTTGCATTTGTCAACCTGAGCACGACGGGTATGCCCAGAGGAGGGTCTCGTGCTCTCCATGCCACTGGAGTCAAGCTATCCTGGCTGAAGAGGGGTGAAACCCCGAAACCGGTCCTAGGATGCTTGTTTACAGTCCAGGGAGGACCTGACCTTTCAGTTCGGGCTGGACTGTTCCCATTGGGCACAGGGTCAAGACTGCTTTGCATATTGCTGGGTTCAAACTGGAATGGCATTGTGAGCAAATAAATTATGGATATAGGCCCAGATCTCTGCACTGGGGTGAATATATGGCATTGTTCTGCATTCTGTCCATCAATTGTTGTTTTTGCAACTGTCACCCAGATTGGGACAGGTATGCCCAGATGTGGGTCTCATGCTCTCCATGCCACTGGAGTCAAGTTATCCTGGCTGAAGAGGGGTGAAACCCCAAAACCGGTCCTGGGATGCTTGTTTCCAGTCCAGGGAGGACCTGACCTGGCAGTTCGGGCTGGACTGTTCCCATTGGGCACAGGGTCAAGACTGATTTGCACATGGCTGGCTTCAATTTGGAATGGTATAGTGAGCAAACAAACAATGGTTTTAGGCTCAGATCTCTGCACTGAGGTGAATTTATGACATTGTTCTGCAATATGACCATCAATTGTTGTTTCTGCATTTGTCACTCCGAGTTGGAAGGGTATGCCCAGACATGGGTCCCGTTCTCTCCATGCACCTGGAGTCCAGCAATCCTTCCTGACTGAAGAGAGGTAAAACCCTGAAACCGGTCCTAGGATGCTTGTTTCCAGTCCAGGGAGGACCTGACCTGGCAGTTCGGGCTGGACTGTTCCCATTGGACACAGGGTTAAGACTGATTTGCATATGGCGGGGTTCAAACTGGAATGGCATTGTGAGCAAAAAAACGATGGATTTAGGCCCAGATCTCTGCACTGGGGTGAATGTATGACATTGTTCTGCATTCTGTTCATCAATTGTTGTTTTTGCATTTGTCACCCTGAGTGGGACGGGTAGGTCCAGACGTGGGTCCCGCGCTCTCTATGCCACTGGAGTCAAGCTATCCTGTCTGAAGAGGGGTGAAATCTCGACACCGGTCTTAGGATGATTGTTTCCAGACCAGGGAGGACCTGACCTGGCAGTAAGGGCTGGACTGTTCCCATTGGGCACAAGGTCAAGACAGATTTGCATTTGGCTGGGTTCAAACTGGAATGGCATGGTGAGCAAAAAGACGATGGATTTAGGCCCAGATCTCTGCACTGGGGTGAATGTATAACATTGTTCTACATTCTGTCCATCAATTATTGTTTTTGCATTTGTCACCCCGAGCAGAACGGGTATGCCTAGAGGTGGGTCTCGTGCTCTCCATGCCACTGGAGTTAAGCTATCCTGGCAGAAGAGGGGTGAAACCCCGAAACCGGTCCTAGGATGCTTGTTTCCAGTCCAGGGAGGTCCTGACCAGGCAGTTCGGGCTGTACTGTTCCCATTGGGCACAGGGTCAAGACTGATTTGCATATGGTTGGGTTCAAACTGGAATGGCATGGTGAGCAAAAAAAACTACAGGTTTAGGCCCAGATCTCTGCACTGGGGTGAATGTATGACATTATTCTGAATTCTGTCCATCAATTGTTGTTTTTGCATTTGTCACCTGAGTAGAACGGGTATGCCCAGACGTGTATCATCTGCTCTCCATGCCACTGAATTCAAGCTATCCTGGCTGATGAGGGGTGTAACCCCCAAAACTGGTCCTAGGATGTTTGTTTACAGTCCAGGGAGGACCTGACCTGTCAGTTGGGATTGGACTGTTCCCATTAGGCACAGGGTCAAGACTGATTTGCCTATTGCTGGGTTCAAACTGGAATGGCATGGTGAGCAAAACAATGACGGATATAGGCCCAGATCTCTGCACTGGGGTGAATGTATGACATTGTTTTGCATTCTGTCCATCAATTGTTGTTTTGCATCTGTCACCCCGAGTGGGACAGGTATGCCCAGACGTATGCCCTGTGCTCTCTATGCCACTGGAGTCAAGCCTTCCTGGCTGAAGAGGGGTGAAACCCCGAAACCGGTTCCAGGATGCTTGTTTCCAGTCCAGGGAGGACCTGACCTGGCAGTTCGGGCTGGACTGTTCCCATTGGGCACAGGGTCAAGACTGATTTGCATATGGCTAGGTTCAATTTGGAATGGCATGGTGAGCAAAAAAACGACGGATTTAGGCCTAGATCTCTGCACTGGGGTGAATCTAGGACTCTGTTCTACATTCTGACCATCAATTTTTCTTTTTGCATTTGTCACCCAAGTGGGATGGGTATGCCCAGACATGGGTCTCTTGCTCTCCATGCACCTGGAGTCTAGCTATCCTTCCTGACTGAAGAGGGGTGAAACCCTGAAACCGGTCCTAGGATGCTTGTTTCCAGTCCAGGGAGGACCTGACCTGGCAGTTCGGGCTGGACTGTTTCCATTGGACACAGGCTCAAGACTGATTTGCATATGGCTGGAATGGCATGGTGAGCAAAAAAACGATGAATTTATGCCCAGATCTCTGCACTGGGGTGAATGTATGACATTGTTCTGCATTCTGTCCATCAATTGTTGTTTTTGCAGTTGTCACCCTGAGTGGGATGGGTAGGTCCAGACATGGGTCCCGTGCTCTCTATGCCACTGGAGTCAAGCTATCCTGTCTAAAGAGGGGTGAAACCTCAACACCGGTCCTAGGATGATTGTTTCCAGACCAGTGAGTACCTGACCTGGCAGTAAGGGCGGGACTGTTCCCATTGGGCACAGGGTCAAGACACATTTGCATTTGGCTGGGTTCAAACTGGAATGGCATGGTGAGCAAAAAAACGATGGATTTAGGCACAGATCTCTGCACTGGGGTGAATGTATAACATTGTTCTGCAGTCTGTCCATCAATTGTTGTTTTCGCATTTGTCACCCTGGGCAGGACGGGTATGCCTAGAGGTGGATCTCGTGCTCTCCATGCCACTTGAGTCAATCTATCCTGGCTGAAGAGGGGTGAAACCCCGAAAACGGTCCTAGGATGCTTGTTAACAGTCCAGGGAGGACCTGACCTGTCAGTTCGGGCTAATATTCCCATTGGGCACAGGGTCAAGACTGCTTTGCATATTGCTGTGTTCAAACTGGAATCGCATGGTGAGCAAAAAAATGATGGATATAGGTCCAGATCTCTGCAGTGGGGTGAATGTATGACATTGTTCTGCATTCTGTCCATCAATTGTTGTTTTTGCATCTGTCGCCCCGAGTGGGACAGGTATGCCCAGACGTGGGTCTCGTGCTCTCCATGCCACTGGAGTCAAGCTATCCAGGCTGAAGAGGGGTGAAACCCCGACACCGTTTCTAGGATGCTTTTTTCCAGTCCAGGGAGGACCTGACCTGGCAGTTCGGGCTGAACTGTTCCCATTGGGCACAGAGTCAAGACTGATTTGCATATGGCTGGCTTCAATTTGGAATGGCATGGTGAGCAAACAAACAATGGATTTAGGCGCAGATCTCTGCACTGAGGTGAATTCATGACATTGTTCTGCAATCTGACCAAGTTCAATTGTTGTTTTTGCATTTGTCATCTCGAGTTGCACGGGTATGGCCAGACGGGGAACGTCGTTTACGACGCAACTTTTAGCACGCAGTGCTATTACAACGCGGTTTTTAAATCGCATTCTATTACAACGCATGACTCTGGGGGGCGCTCAAGGATAGGGAATACTTTTAATTTACTTTCCAACACCTTCCCTAGTGTCAACGGGGACTGGTGTTGGAATAGTAAATTAAAATATTCACTATCCAACACCCCTTTCTGTTATGCGTTGTAAAAGAATGCGGTATAAAAACCGCGTTGTTACAGCATGCGTGCTAAAAGCATGCGTTGTAACAACATACATCCTGGCCAGACATGGGTCCCGTGCTCTCCATGCACCTGGAGTCCAGCTATCCTTCCTGACTGAAGAGAGGTGAAACCCTGAAACCGGTCCTAGGATGCTTGTTTCCAGGCCAGGGAGCACCTGACCTGGCAGTTCGGGATGGACTGTTCCCATTGGACACAGGGTCAAGACAGATTTGCATATGCTGGGTTCAAACTGGAATGGCATGGTGAGCAAAAAAAGCAAAAAAACGATGGATTTAGGCCCAGATCTCTGTACTGGGGTGAATGTATGACATTGTTCTGTATTCTACCCATCAAGTGTTGTTTTTGCATTTGTCACCCTGAGTGGGACAGGTATGTCCAGACAGGGGTCCCGTGCTCTCTATGCCACTTGAGTCAAGCTATCTAGCCCGAAGAGGAGTGAAATCCCAAAACCGGTCCTAGGATGCTTTTTTCCAGTCCAGGGAGGACCTGACCTGGCAGTTCGGGCTGGACTGTTCCCATTGGGCACAGAGTCAAGACTGATTTGCATATGGCTGGCTTCAATTTGGAATGGCATGGTGAACAAACAAACAATGGATTTAGGCGCAGATCTCTGCACTGAGGTGAATTTATGACATTGTTCTGCAATCTGACCAAGTTCAATTGTTGTTTTTACATTTGTCATCCTGAGTTGCACGGGTATGCCCAGACATGGGTCCCTTGCTCTCCATGCACCTGGAGACCAGCTATCCTTCCTGACTGAAGAGAGGTGAAACCCTGAAACCGTTCCTAGGATGCTTGTTTCCAGTCCAGGGAGGACCTAACCTGGCAGTTCGGGATGGACTGTTCCCATTGGACACAGCGTTAAGACAGATTTGCATATGGCTGGGTTCAAACTGGAATGGCATGGTGAGCAAAAAAACGATGGATTTAGGCCCAGATCTCTGCACTGGGGTGAATGTATAACATTGTTCTATATTCTGTCCATCAATTATTGTTTTTGCATTTGTCAACCTGAGCACGACGGGTATGCCCAGAGGAGGGTCTCGTGCTCTCCATGCCACTGGAGTCAAGCTATCCTGGCTGAAGAGGGGTGAAACCCCGAAACCGGTCCTAGGATGCTTGTTTACAGTCCAGGGAGGACCTGACCTTTCAGTTCGGGCTGGACTGTTCCCATTGGGCACAGGGTCAAGACTGCTTTGCATATTGCTGGGTTCAAACTGGAATGGCATTGTGAGCAAATAAATTATGGATATAGGCCCAGATCTCTGCACTGGGGTGAATATATGGCATTGTTCTGCATTCTGTCCATCAATTGTTGTTTTTGCAACTGTCACCCAGATTGGGACAGGTATGCCCAGATGTGGGTCTCATGCTCTCCATGCCACTGGAGTCAAGTTATCCTGGCTGAAGAGGGGTGAAACCCCAAAACCGGTCCTGGGATGCTTGTTTCCAGTCCAGGGAGGACCTGACCTGGCAGTTCGGGCTGGACTGTTCCCATTGGGCACAGGGTCAAGACTGATTTGCACATGGCTGGCTTCAATTTGGAATGGTATAGTGAGCAAACAAACAATGGTTTTAGGCTCAGATCTCTGCACTGAGGTAAATTTATGACATTGTTCTGCAATATGACCATCAATTGTTGTTTTTGCATTTGTCACTCCGAGTTGGAAGGGTATGCCCAGACATGGGTCCCGTTCTCTCCATGCACCTGGAGTCCAGCTATCCTTCCTGACTGAAGAGAGGTAAAACCCTGAAACCGGTCCTAGGATGCTTGTTTCCAGTCCAGGGAGGACCTGACCTGGCAGTTCGGGCTGGACTGTTCCCATTGGACACAGGGTTAAGACTGATTTGCATATGGCGGGGTTCAAACTGGAATGGCATTGTGAGCAAAAAAACGATGGATTTAGGCCCAGATCTCTGCACTGGGGTGAATGTATGACGTTGTTCTGCATTCTGTTCATCAATTGTTGTTTTTGCATTTGTCACCCTGAGTGGGACGGGTAGGTCCAGACGTGGGTCCCGCGCTCTCTATGCCACTGGAGTCAAGCTATCCTGTCTGAAGAGGGGTGAAATCTCGACACCGGTCTTAGGATGATTGTTTCCAGACCAGGGAGGACCTGACCTGGCAGTAAGGGCTGGACTGTTCCCATTGGGCACAAGGTCAAGACAGATTTGCATTTGGCTGGGTTCAAACTGGAATGGCATGGTGAGCAAAAAGACGATGGATTTAGGCCCAGATCTCTGCACTGGGGTGAATGTATAACATTGTTCTACATTCTGTCCATCAATTATTGTTTTTGCATTTGTCAACCTGAGCACGACGGGTATGCCCAGAGGTGGGTCTCGTGCTCTCCATGCCACTGGAGTCAAGCTATCCTGGCTGAAGAGGGGTGAAACCCCAAAACCGGTCCTAGGATGCTTGTTTACAGTCCAGGGAGGACCTGACCTTTCAGTTCGGGCTGGACTGTTCCCATTGGGCACAGGGTCAAGACTGCTTTGCATATTGCTGGGTTCAAACTGGAATGGCATTGTGAGCAAATAAATTATGGATATAGGCCCAGATCTCTGCACTGGGGTGAATATATGACATTGTTCTGCATTCTGTCCATCAATTGTTGTTTTTGCAACTGTCACCCCGATTGGGACAGGTATGCCCAGATGTGGGTCTCATGCTCTCCATGCCACTGGAGTCAAGCTATCCTGGCTGAAGAGGGGTGAAACCCCAAAACCGGTCCTGGGATGCTTTTTTCCAGTCCAGGGAGGACCTGACCTGGCAGTTCGGGCTGGACTGTTCCCATTGGGCACAGGGTCAAGACTGATTTGCACATGGCTGGCTTCAATTTGGAATGGTATAGTGAGCAAACAAACAATGGTTTTAGGCTCAGATCTCTGCACTGAGGTGAATTTATGACATTGTTCTGCAATATGACCATCAATTGTTGTTTTTGCATTTGTCACTCCGAGTTGGACGGGTATGCCCAGACATGGGTCCCGTTCTCTCCATGCACCTGGAGTCCAGCTATCCTTCCTGACTGAAGAGAGGTGAAACCCTGAAACCGGTCCTAGGATGCTTGTTTCCAGTCCAGGGAGGACCTGACCTGGCAGTTCGGGCTGGACTGTTCCCATTGGACACAGGGTCAAGACTGATTTGCATATGGCGGGGTTCAAACTGGAATGGCATTGTGAGCAAACAACGATGGATTTAGGCCCAGATCTCTGCACTGGGGTGAATGTATGACATTTTTCTGCATTCTGTCCATCAATTGTTGTTTTTGCATTTGTCACCCTGAGTGGGACGGGTATGTCCAGACGTGGGTCCCGTGATCTCTATGCCACTTGAGTCAAGCTATCCTGTCTGAAGAGGGTTGAAACCTCGACACCGGTCCTAGGATGATTGTTTCCAGACCAGGGAGGACCTGACCTGTCAGTTCTGGCTGGACTGTTCCCATTAGGCACAGGGTCAAGACTGCTTTGCATATTGCTGGGTTCAAACTGGAAGGGCATGGTGAGCAAGAAAATGATGGATATAGGCCCAGATCTCCTCACTCGGGTGAATGTATGACATTGTTCTGCATTCTGTCCATCAATTATTGTTTTTGCATTTGTCACCCCGAGTGGGACAGGAATGCCCAGACGTGGGTCTCGTGCTCTCCATGCCACTGGAGTCAAGCTATCCTGGCTGAAGAGGGGTGAAACCCCGAAACCGGGTCTAGGATGCTTGTTTCCAGTCCAGGGAGGACCTGACCTCGCAGTTCGGGCTGGACTGTTCCCATTGGGCACAGGGTCAAGACTGATTTGCATATGGCTTGGTTCAAACTGGAATGGCTTGGTGAGCAAAAAAACGATGGAGTTAGGCCCAGATCTCTGCACTGGGGAAAATGTATGAAATTGCTCTGCATTTTGTCCATCAATTGTTATTTTTGCATTTGTCACCCCAAGTGGGATGGGTATGCCCAGATGTTGGTCCTGTGCTCTCCACGCCACTGGATTCAAGCTATCCTGGCTGAAGAGGGGTGAAGGCCCGGAACCGGTCCTAGGATGCTTGTTTCCCGTCCAGGGAGGACCTGACCTGGCAGGTTGGGCTTGACTGTTCCTATTGGGCACAGGGTCAAGACTGATTTGCATATGGCTGGGTTCAAAGTGAAATGGCATGGTGAGCAAAAAAACGATGGATTTAGGCTCAGATCTCTGCCCTGGGGTGAATGTATGACATTTTTTTGCATTCTGTCCATCAATTGTTGTTTTTGCATTTGTCACCCTGAGTGGGACGTGTATGCCCAGACGTGGGTCCGGTGCTCTCCATTCCACTGGAGTCAAACTATCCTGGCTGAAGAAGGGTGAAACTCCAAACCCGGTCCTAGGATGCTTGTTTCCAGTCCAGGGAGGACCTGACCTGGCAGTGTGGGCTGGACTGTTCCCATTGGGCACAGGGTCAAGACTGATTTGCATCTGGTTGGGTTCAAACTGGAATGGCATGGTGAGCAAAAAACGATGGATTTAGGCCCAGATCTCTGCACTGGGGTGAATGTATGACATTGCTCTGCATTCTGTCCAGTAATTGATGTTTATGCATTTCTCACCCTGAGTGGGACAGGTATGCCCAGACTTGGGTCCTGTGCTCTCCATGCCACTGGAGTCAAGCTATCCTGGCTGAAGAGGGGTGAAAGCCTGAAACCGGTCCCAGGATGCTTGTTTCCTGTCCAGGTAGGACCTGACCTGGCAGTTGGGGCTGGACTGTTCCCATTAGGCAAGTGTCGAGACTGATTTGCATATGGCTGGGTTCAAACTGGAATGGAATGGTGAGCAAAAAAATGTTGGATTTGGGCCCAGATCTCTGTACTGGGGTGAATGTATGACATTGTTCTGCATTCTTTCCATCAATTATTGTTTTTGCATTTGGAAACTGACTCTCTGTACAGTGTACTAAAATTAAGTACACTATGTAGAGAGTCCGCGGAAACCCCCATTGGAATACAGAAATAAATACAGATATCTAATACTGTTTTTGTGGTAGGGTGAGTGAGTAGTTAGGCTTATCTAAAGGTAGTGCTAAGCTCTTGTTGTGCCCAGAGAGGCAATACATGAGAAACAAACACAGGAATAAATCCGACTAATTTTTAAAAAACAGTATCGATTTTTATACAATTTTTAACACCAAGCACAGCATTCTAAGGCAGGTATTTTCGAAGATACGATTTTGCAAAGTTCCGAAAATATATCACTTCTATGCGTAATTACGCACAGTAGGAAAAAATGGGAAAAAGTTTTTAAAAAGCACAGAAATTCAGGCAATGCTTTCACAATTTCACCTTCTTGTTTTAGGTGGATATCGGGACCAGCTCTAAAGTTCCTGCAGGAGAAGTTTGGGAATGTCCCTGATCAGACGGGAGCAGGGTGCTGAGGGCTTTGAAGCTTGTGCGCAAAGATGAAGGGGACCACTGTAAAGTACACTGCACACATGGACTTACAGGTAAGTCAAGTGTGTCTACCTGGAAGGAGGAGGTTGCAAGGACTTGGGGACCACAGGTGCACAGCTTGTTGGTCAGTTCTGGGGCCGGGTACAGAGCAAACAGGTCAGCCGGGTATCATGCGTCTTGAGGTCCTTGCTTCAGGAGCAGGCAACTTGGAGAGGCAATCTTGGGGGAAACATCCATTACAATGCAGGCATTACAATGCAATGCCTTTACAACACAGCCATTACAAAGCTAGTTCCATTACAATGCATGCTATTACAAAGCATGTCATTACAATGCATATGCCTCACTAACCAGCACCTTCTCTTAGGTAAGCACCAGGTGGTGTTTGAACAGTAATTTACGTTGTAATGGTACATGCATTGTACTGGCTTGCATTGTAATAGTATGTGTTGTAATGGAAGTTGTGTTGTAAAAACCGCGTTGTAAAAGAATGTGTTGTAATAGTTCACGTTTTAATGCCATACATTCGATATCGGGACAGCTGGGCCACTCAGGTAGTGGATCTTGGCTGTCTCAAAGCCCCTGGTGCTTTTTGAAGTCCGATGTGGACACTTCTTCTTGGTGTTTGCTGTTGAGGGTCTGATACCCCAGGTATTGGTAGGCCGCAGCTCTGGTAGGTCCTGGTGTCTTCAACCATGGTGTGAGGACAGATATGACCCTCTGGAGCTGTTGTACCTTTTCTTGCTTTAGTGCTGCGTCTAGGTCATCAGGGAGCAGCATGTCGACAAACCGGAGTTCACAGGATTGGTGCCTGCGGAGTGCAGGGAAGTGATACCTTCACTACAAGGGAGTTTCTCTGTGATTTCTTGAAGGCTGGAGGTGCTCCAGGGTTCTTGGAGTCCTCTCAGGTTCAGGACAACACAGCAGGTGACAATTGTCCAGTCCTAGGAGCAGCTCGCAGGGTCTGGTGCCTCTTTCTTCTGCAGCAGGCTTCAGGTCTCGTGCAGCGGATCTTGCTTGTCCTGGTCTCTTCTTGTCCATCAAAACTGATGTTCAGGCCTCAGGGTGTGCTACCTGAATAATGGATTTAGGAGTGTTACAAGGAGGGACAGGAAGTTGCCAATGTGCTACTTACTTTAGGGTGTCTACACCCTCTAGTAGCTACTCCCTGTGGGAAGGGGCACTACCATAGCCCTGATAAGCTTTTTTCCAGCATCCTAAGATGGTGAAATTTCAGGAGAAGGGTTCACATCACCTGTCCCACCATAGGGGTGGTGTAGGCTAAGTGTGGACCCTCCTCCTGGACTAAATAGTTTTCCCACCTATCCATTTGCCAAAAGTGGAGCAGTAAAAAGGGCTTGGCCTCCCACACTATCTGCAGGTTCCTGAGTTGGATTTCAAAGGCGACATCACCTTTGAAGCTTTTCGCCCGTCCTGGATGAGATGTGAAGCACCTCCACCCACCACAAGCTTTGTCTCTGTCCTTTGAGAGCGCTGACTCTCACCCCATGATGTCAGAAAATGCCTGGTGGTGGCAGACTGGCAAAAACAAGAGTCAAAGATCACACCAATGCATTTTAGGTTTTCAAGGGACCCTCTAGAAGAGTATGCTGTATGAATGTGTTAATAAATGTGTGACATCAGTGAGGATTTTTTAAGACAAGATATTTGGGACCAAACCTCCTAGCAATCAGTGAAGCCGTCATGGAGCCAGGAAACTCGGCTGACAAGTATCCAACCCATTTACTCTTTATGGCTTCCATTGCACTCACAACATCTCAGATTAGATTGGACATTGTATAGGCATATCTGCTCATGCAGATATGTTCACACATAGTATATAGTGCACCTTTCCTTAGGGCTAAAGGCCTGCAGTGACGGTGACTTACCTATACCTTATGCAGTGTATGACAGGCATGGCACACAGGGCTGTGTGCCATGTTGACTCTTCAGGGTTCCCTGAACCAAGACACGCAGCCTGACAGGACAGTGTGCATAGCCTTGGTGAGGGGTCCCTGGGCTGGCACAACCAGTGCTGCACACCCAGAGGACCCTCTTCAGTGCTCGTGCCCTAGGTACCAGAGGTACTGTTTATTAGGATCTTGCAGGGGTAGCTGTAGCTGTGTCAATTGTGATATAGTTTTACGGAAAGAACTCTGGTACTGGGAACCTGGTCAGCAGGGACCCAGTAAACCTTAGTCAAAGTTGCATCAAAAGCCAGGCACAAGACGGAGGGGGGCCCTGCAACAGCAACCCAGTTCCATGCACTCGCAAATATTGAATCTTGATGATTCACCTATGGTCCCCCTCTTAACCCACAGCCCTTGATCTAAGGATGATAGAGTAGTTTACTGAAAAACAGTTTATATGTTCTTGTACCTGGGGCGCCTCCCAAGATAATCCTCACAGAAGACCTAGTTACGTTGTAATTTATGAGCTTTTGGAACATTGGAATGTTGGGATCTCCATTGAAGACAATGGAGTGCTCCCTGCTTCTATGGGGCTGTAAAGGCCCACAAAGCCACATTCTGATGTTGTTTTCAAAGACCTCTCGGAGCCCAGGGATATTTAGACCTCTCGAACTCCGAGAGGCCTTAGTTTTGTTTGTTGGAACATTCTGCCCTCTAGTGGCAGAATGTTCTAATAGCCTTATAGCCCTTCCTAGCTGGGCTATACTGGCTATTAAAGTCCCGCTCCCTCGTTAAAGTCCCTCGCCTTCGGCTCGGGCCATTAATGCTGAAGCAGGCCTTTAATAGCAGGTATAGCCCGCTACAGCTGGCTATAAGGCTATATTTAAGGCCTGCATGTACAAAGGTATCTTCTTTCTCACTGGCATCCGGAGTTCAACTTTCTGCCCTCCAACCCTATTCAAATTCCTAACTCCACCTTTTTATTTTTTCAACTGACTCATACTCGCCCTTATTACTGTATCCAGCATTTCAATGATGACATCACAGGTGCTCTCAGCTCTCAATATTCTACATAACACTATTCATACCTAGACATGTTGAGCAGAGAAACAGCAAAATCCTGACGAAATGCATATCCATCGATCAATAAGGCAGCTATCGCTTTAAATATCTATTCAGTTTAAATGGCTATAAAAACACTTTGTGGTGCACCCACGTTGCTAAATAATCTCTCTTGTGCCACCTAGTGGGGTTAAATATTGTGTTTATTATAACCATACCCATTGCAATTATACAACAAGGATTGATCAATTTATGTGGCAGGGTTGACTAAATTATGTGACAAGAAAAGGCAACTTACGTTTCTTAATGAGTCACATGTTGTGATAGTACTCCTTCATTATTCTGTCACTCTTACACATGTTAATACTGTGTAGGCAAAGTTTCACCTCATTAGTACAATTTAACACCCAACTACAGCAATAAGCAACTGAAAGTTGGCCAGCCAACCTTTGCAAAGGGACTTCTATTGTACAGCAACACATATAGCTACTTTTTGGGGGAGTTAACCTTTGATCCATTTGAGCTAAAAACATGGTTTGTACCATCTGCAAACTATGCTAGAGATGATGTGTTATATGGCAAATGTGGCAAATTCAAGTTGGCAGAAAACGCTATGGCCACATAATTTCATAAATCAATTGACCTTGATCATAAGTTATAGGGAAGACAGCAATTTCTGAAATAGCCTATATATATTCCACAGAAGACTCGTTTGTGATAAAAGAGGGTCACGGGGGTGGGGGTGGGGGAGGGGGGGGGGGGTGGGGGGGGGGGGGAGTGATTCATTTGGGAGCAAGTTAGTGATGCATGGACAGCTGTGCTGAGATGTAGAAAATGCCATGATGTAAAGCCTATCTATCCAGTTTCTTGCAATTGACACTAATATGTTCAGGAAAAAAAACCTCAGCTCAAAGCCCGCCCCAGCCTCTCCTCCACCCCAAGAGCAACATTAATATCCACCAACACAGTAAATGTCACATATTCATTGCGTTGCCTAAAACACGCCTTGGAGAAATGGAAGCACAAATGCAGCTTTGTGCGGGTGAGAATAAGCGTTTTTTGAAACTGTAAATGTCTGACAGTTTAGTGTGAGAGCGCGCGCCCGCCCGCGCGCGCTTTTTACTGACGCCATTCGTGTGCTGAAACTTACAGACCCTAATTCATAGAACCGCATTTCCAACAGAGCTGCTCGCAGGCAGGCGTCGGGGCCTAGAATACCAATGAGCCGATTCCATATATTAATTGAAATGTTTTTTACCAGCTGCTCCTGCAATACTTCCAGTCACCCGTAGGCACGCCGACACTTAGCACGCTCGCCATGGTGTCTGGTTTTCAAAAGCTGTATGTTTTATCTGGCTGTGGTAGCTGGTAAGGCGTAGTAAGCCTACGCTTCAGTTTACACGTCATTGCAGGATTCTTTTTTCGGAGAAAAGTTAATTCTGTGCTGCGGGGGTGTTAGTGAAGCGCGACTGTTGACGGAGATGTCTGACGCACAGGATTTCTAGTCAGACGTGAGTCTGGCACATCAGAAATATATCTAGGCGTATTGCTCAGCAGAGCTAATTAATGCTTGTTCGTGATTTTACAGACATAATTGTTTGTATGATTGTGCATGTATTTCGCTGAGTGTCCACTACGGTTTACTGTGAGGGGGTAGATGTGTTGAAGAATTTGAGAATCTGCGAAGGGGAGGACTAGACAGGGATGTAAGTGTGATGAAAGGGGGGTTCTCAAAGGGCGTGGCTTATATAATTAGGTACTACGGGGCATATTTACAATAACTGGCGCATCCCTGCAAATCAGCAGGGATGCGCCAGTTATTGTGCGCCATAGCTCCGCCATCATGGATGCGTCGCATTTACAATGCGGTGCACCATGGTGCAAAAACGGCACAGATGCGTGACGCATCTGTGCCGTAAAAGTGACGCATTGCTGGAGTTGCGTCGCAAGCGCGACGCAACTCCAGCAATGCTCTGGGGCCCTATCTAGTTAATGCTGCGTCAATCCTTACGCCTGCTTCATGCAGGCGCAAGGTTTTGATGTAGCATGGGCCTAAAAGTGACTGAGTGTAGATTTCACTCAGCCACTTTTAGGAGGCGTTCCTGCGCTGGAACGCCCCCCCTCTGCACAGAAACACCTACATGTGGTGCAGGGCATTAAAACGTGACGCATCTCCCAGAACGTTGTAAGTACCCCCGCACCATGGAGCAGGATTTGCGCTGCCGCTGCATCACAAAAGTGACGCAACAGCGGCGTAAATGAGGCGCAAGGGTCTTGTAAATCTGCCCCTACGTTTCTGTGATTCCCATACTGTCACGTCCGACCGATATTTAGGTTTCTCTCTGAGTTTGTGTTATTGCATTCAGTTATTTAACACAACTGACCTACACCTAAAAATAGCCCGGATATTGGCTTTGTCAGTAGGAACTAGCTGTTTAAGTAAGTAACAATAATCAGGACCGGCTTTAGCGCTGATGGTGCCTAGTGCGACAATCATTTTTGTTAGAAATAGATAATGAAAGTTTGGGGGGAAAACAGAAAGTCCTAATCTATTATATGGAGTGTGCATGCAGCTTTTTTATTACAGTTCATAAAAGTCACTGTTCTATATTAGGGTTGTATCTTATGAACCGCAGTGACAAAACGACCTCTTTGACAAAAGCACTAATCCACTCAGCTATCCACATAAAATACAGATATGTGATCTGCAGGGTACGAGTTCTTTGCAGCAGGCTTAATAACCCTCTGCACTACTTTATGGCAAGTAAAAACTGCCAATCCACAAAACTCTGATCTCTCTCTTTAGCAGGAACATTAATCACAATAGTTATCATGACATTTTTAATGCTGCCTGAAAACTGGACAGACAAGTAACTCTGCTGGTGTTTTTAAATCATAAATTATTGCTAAAAACAGCCCCCCCCTCCCCTGAGGTCAGAGCCCCCCTTCTCAGGCCTCCCACAGTGCAGCCACACCAGTCACACTCCCCCAACGCAGGTGCTGACAATAATGATTTTGGTATAAATATTATTGAAAATGTTTCGATTGAGAACTAGAGAAACCGTGAATTAAATATCACTGAGGCATATGGAAGGGTAGTGGTCCTCAGATAGTCTCTATCACTCCGATGATGTTAGCCCTTTTTATCTCCACATCTTATCCCTCTGCATTCTTATCCCAGGCCTCAACTTGATCACGGTGGTTTCCAGTGCTTGGCACCGGCACTTAATTGTCAATGCTGGCACTTATGACAGTCTTGCACATGGTGGCGCAGCTTGCCTTCTTACAGATGAGCACAAGGACAGAATTGTATTAATTGAATGCACATTAAAAATACTAATACCTGCTGCCCACGCCATACTTATGGCTTTGCGGGCATGGAATAGTCTAAATTGTTGCACTTGTAGGAGTGTGATGGTTAGTAGTTATGTTGGTACTGGCATTGCCCACGCTGGCAGGTTCAGTGCAAGAGGACCACTGCAATCTTCCTTCAAGCAGATGGAACAAGATTGGCACTGGGCAACACCATTTAACGCCTTCCTTATATACAATGAATAAGCATCATTCCAGCTTTGGTACAAGTGTAAGGAACAGCACTGGGGAGCATGAGCGCAACTTGACTCTCATGCATAGAAAGATTTCTGCACACAAAACAAGTACAGCAAAATGCAGGAATACACATTTCACTCACATCGATAAGGCTCATGCCTATCTGACAGGAAGTAGTGCAAGATTACCTTGCATGTCTAGAAGATAGATAGCATATGCATCAGCATTTCAAGCCTGTATGTAAACACCCCAACAAAATATGCAGCATTTGGCAGCAGTATAATTTTCCCTGACACACTCTTTGACAGCATAGCCACGTAGACGTGCTCTGAAAGAGTTCTGTGCGGCGGCCCTCTATAAATAAAGATCCTGCTGAATCCTGACTCTCAAACTTGCACAAAATGATCTCCGAGGACCCATGAGGCTCCCCGCCACCAAGGGCTTGAGGAATCGTTGAGCGAATCCCTGTGATAATGGAAACTTAGTCCCGATTTGGATAAGAAGCTGGCGCCATCTTGGATTTGGCCTGGCGAGACCGGTGGAGACACCGGGCCTGAGACTTTCTTTGTCCACGCTGGAGAAGAGACGGCAGGTTGAGACCCCACGAAAAGAGGAGGTGACCCTGTGGAGAGGGCCGAACTGAGGATCGATCCTGCATCTGCCGCGGAGAGGCCCCGGGCCTGCGATCAGGCCTTCGAAATCGCCTGAAATCCCTGAGGGGCTGGGAAGGAAGTTGGGCCACCGCTGAACCAGTGCTGCTCTTTGTCATCCCCTGCAGGGACTGGATCGCGCCAGAGACAGCCGAGTGAGGGCGAGCCATTGAAGGTGAGAGCAGCTGCAGAGGTCCCGGGTGAGTCTGACCGGCCCCTGACTGGAGTCCCCCTTTCCTGTTTGCTAGGGGGAGTCCGGGGTGTGACGGATCAGCAGCATGGATGGACCACTGCAGAAAGACTAGAGGTGGCCTAGCTGCAGGGACTGGTGAGATGGTGGTTCTGTTGTGAGTGGCAGCAGTTGGGATAGAAGGACCCCAGGAGGAGGAGGACGGCCCGAGACCCCAGACTTGCTTTGGAAAGAGCAGAGAAGATTTGTGATGGGTTCCCTCTGGTAGCCTACACTGAGGAACCACTGGCGGCTGATCAGATCTGACAGGCAGAGAGTCAGAGGTCTGGCACAGCGGGGTGAACTTGATCCAAATACGCGCAGCCGGGACTGAAATTGGAAACCTTTATGGACTAAAGCTGAGAAGATCCCCACATGTACTGTTGTATAGCGTTTTATGACCCAAGTGAAAATTTACCGATTCATGCCCTTATTCAGGTAAAATTCACATTGCCCTTATATAGGCATAGAAATCATAACCATATTTAGACATAGCCCATCCATTCCAAATACAGGCATAGCTACTTCCTCTAGTTCCAAAAAGTCACAACGATTTCTTGGAAAACTCGGCTTCAGCAGTCAGGGACATCCCCTTTCTTGAAAATTGATTTGTCCTAGAAATCATGGCGTTTTCAAAGAACTACCATTCCTTTGATGTTCTTTGGTGATGTTATTATGTCCGACTTTACGTCAAACTAGGCACCTTCAAGGTATAAATATGCCTTCACTTGCCCTAGCAAACACACAGTGGTTTGGAGCAGCTCGACTATCTACTTGTCCGACGCAGTTCGCAACAGCAAGTGCCGAAGGAAGCCGACCCTCCAGCTGATGCACTGACAGAGAGGCTGCCTTTCTCTCGCTGAGAAGCCAGCTCCAGTGTTTCCAAGCTCCCCATGCGGGGTGTTGGGAAATTTAATCCGAGACAGAGATACCAGACCTCCTTCATTCTAAGACCAAGGTACAGAGCTGATTAGACCCTAAGAGAAATCTTGGATAGATTCTTGGCAAAGAAACTAAACCTATGGTACACCACACTTACTTCTTTCCTCGTACTAGACTTAGGTTAGGTATATTGGGGTAGGCGTATTTTAGAAGCACTAGTTGAGTACTTTTAGTCTTTGTTATTTATGTATGTATTTTATGGCTTAGACACTATATCATGCTTTTACAGTATTATTTTATAATACTCTTCTTACTGTACGCATTACACTTTTCAACCAGTATTACGATTGTAGCAGTTCATTTCTTTTGCATGAGAAATAAGACTGTTCTATAAATCCTTTTATTGAAAACGCCTGTCTCTCTATTTCTCTGCACCTCTGGTGAACCGAAGCATGCACAATTGACTGAGTGAAATATCTATTTATTGTTTCTGCGACTCTAAAGATACTTCTTATTCTTGAGAAACAAAGTTGTCATGTTTATGCGGTTGTTGGAAACAAATTTTTTCTTGCTTATTCGGGAAAGTTTCTAGTGACCTCTGAGCTAGCTGGCACTCACAATTAAGTCTAATTTATTCGATAGAGACCTAGTTGACATAAGTCCTACGTCAAATCTATAGGATATGTTATTCCAATGCGGAGAGCCTATTGGGAATATAGGAACTACACTACAGTACGAGGGGGCTGCACCCTTGGTAGGATTGCAGATGCTGCGGAGAGAGACTTTTGGCATTCCCTAACAGGGAGTGGCATATAGTACATACCACATTACCATTAACTGGACAGTATGTGGAAAGACAAAAATGCGAAATCACAGTCCAAATTTTTTTTAATTATGCCCAGCGCATATCCCATGGTCCTGAAGATAAAACCAAAAACCAAGCAATGAAAAAGGGAACACTGGAGGAGGCTGCCGAGGATGCGCCAACATTTACGGATGTTCTATGGGCAGTTCAGTGGTTTAGGGATAAGATGATTAAAAAAATGGATGCTGTGGCCTTAGATGTTAATCTCCTGAGATGCGACCTTAGGAAAGTTTCGGACAGAGTGACGGTCACAGAAAAAGATACTGATGCATTAAAAGAAGAAATCAAGAACCTTAGTGCCAGGGTGGTGGAACTGAAGCGTCAGGTGATCAAACTCCATGACTGAGTCGAAGGCACCGAAGGTCGGTCACAAAAGAGGAACGTACGATTTGTGGTATTCCCTGAAAAAGCGGAGGGCCCCACAGTGGAACTGTTTTTGGAGGACTGGATCATTCGGAAAATGGCTCCTAAGCAGTTGTCGAAGATCTTCAGTGTTGACAGTGCACACCGAGTGCTGGTGGCCCTCCCGAGATCTGGAGCACGCCCTCGAGCTATCATCGCAAAGTTATTCAATTTCAAGGACAGGAACCTATTGCTTCTGCTCTCTTGCAGCAGAAGACTGTTCCTATTGTTATGTTATGTTATGTTATGGAATCTTATATAGCGCATGGCTACCCCAGCGACGGGGCGTCCCAGCGCTTGCAGACATGTCAGATCCAGGAAGGTACAGGAAGTGCTAGATGGATGCAAACAACCAAGTTTTTATAAGTTTTCGAAATTGCAGATGATTTAGAGTAGCCCGTGCTTTAGGGGGGATAGAATTCCAGAGCTTAGGGGCCAGATACCTGAAGGAGCGGCCACCAGCTCTACTCCTCCGAATTCTGACAGTACAGGCCAGTGAGAGGTCCGCTGAGCGGAGTGCACGCGTGGGAGTATAGAAAGAGCACAGTCCTTGCAGAGTATGGGGGCCAACATTGTACAGGATTTTATGGGTAAGGCAGAGGGTTTTAAAGTGAATGTGCTGTTGTATAGGGAGCCAGTGTAGTCGACGGAGAAGGGGGGACGTGTGGCAGGTTTTAGGTAGAGCAAATAGAACGCGGGCGGCAGCGTTCTGTGCTCTTTGCAACCTATTTATTGCAGTCTTGTTAGATCCTAGCATGAGGGCATTGCAATAATCCAGGTGAGATAAAACTAAAGCCTGGACTATGATCTGGCGAGTGGTAGGCTCAAAAAAACCCAGAATGGGTTTAAGAGAGCGAAGACGCCCAAAGCAGGTGCCTGCCACTTTTTGAGCATGAGACTCCAAGTTGAGTGTATTGTCCAATAACACCCCCAAGTTTTTTACTGACTCCTTGGGTAAAGGAGCAGGTCCCAGCGCCAGAGGCCACCAGTGCTCTTCCCAAGTCTGCGTGCCATTGCCAATCAGGAGAACCTCTGTTTTGGAGGCATTAAGCTGAAGGCAGTTGTTAGATAGCCACCTTGAGATCGCCAGAATGTCTTCCTGGAATTTAATTTGGTCCTCCACATTGTTGTTGGAGAAGTTGAAAATGAGTTGCGTGTCGTCCGCATAGGATGTTAGTAAGATCTTACGTTCCCGGGCCAACAAGGCCAGGGGGCGGACGTACACATTAAACAATGTGGGACTGAGCGCAGACCCCTGAGGCACTCCACATTCAAGAGGGAGCTTGCTGGATGAGTACGGCGGGGCGTGCACCTGGAAGGAGCGATCAGATAAAAAAGACGCAAACCAATCCAGGGCCGTTTCCCTGACTCCGATCTCCCATAGTCTCTCAAGTAGTATCTTGTGGGAGACCGTGTCGAAGGCCGCACTCAAATCCAGCAAAACCAAAATAGAGGTTGCGCCCGAATCCAGGGAGGCCCTTAGATGTTCTGTAACTGTTAACAGGGCAGACTCCGTACTGTGATTAGCACGGAAGCCATGCTGGGACTCATCAAGGATCCCATTGGACTCTAAATAGGCAGTCAGAATGGAATTGATATGTGCTTCCGCTACTTTCGCAAGATAGGGAAGCAGCGAGATAGGTCGAAAACTGTCTGGCCTTGAGGGATCCAAAGTAGGTTTTTTTAAGAGGGGTAGTTCTTTGGCATGTTTCCAGGATTTGGGAACCTCGGCTTGCTGTAAAGATCGATTAATCAGCTCCCGCCCTTCCTGCAGGACAGAATCATGAAGTGCTCTGAACAGATCCGGCTTAATGGGATCATCCGGAGAGCCTGATTTTACTCTTAAGGCTAGGTGTTCCATCCCTGACTGATCTATAGAAGGGAAACTCAGGAGAGAGTAAGGAGGGTCAGAAATGACTTTGCCAGGGTTAGATGACCCCAGCGGGCTGTCCAGTTGTAAAGAGTCATATATCCCTTTAACTTTGTTTATAAAGAAGCCAGAAAGTTCTTCGCACTGTGCGTCAGACACTATCAGATTACCTGTGCCTCCCGGGGCTTTAGTCATGTCTTTTACCAGGGAAAAAATCGTTTTGGAGCGATTTGTGCTTGAAATGATTAGGTCAGTAAAGTAACTGGCTTTAGTTTTCTTTATAAGCTTATGATAAGCTTTAGTGGCCATTCTGAATTTAGTTTTAGCTAGGGGATCATACGATCGTCTCCAGGTACGTTCTAGGAGCTTACAGTGTTTTTTAGTTTCCGTAAGAGTCTCCGAGTACCGAGTATTCGAGGGATATTCCATAACAATGTACCAGATTACACACAAAGGGTCTAGGAACAGAGGAAGACCTTCATTGCAATGAAACAGTGGCTTAGAGACTTAAACTTACAATATAGCCTTATGTTCCCCGCCAAGCTCCAGGTGGAGAGTGAGGGAGGTGCCCTGTTCTTTTTCTTGGCAGAGGAAGCGAGACACTGGTTGGATGCCAGGCAGTGATTTATTTGTAAAATTATTTTGCACCACCCATAGCCATTGTCATCTCTGCAAAACAACTACCAATCATCTCCCTCACATGTAAATGCAACAGTTCATATTATTCCAGGTCCCCAAATCTAAAAGAATGGCGGAGGAGGTAGGTATTTGCAATTTTAATGTATATTGTATTCCTTTTTTTTTTCTTTTTTTTAAATATTTTTATTCTGATTTTTTCCCCCCATTTTTAGTTGTTCAGAGCACACAAGACAATTTATTACAGTTTAACACGCAAGATTTGTGACAATACACACAAAATATGCAAACAGAACGAAAATACAAGTAAAAGCAAAGCAAAGAAATAAATTAAATCCTAGACCCCTTAATTTTCTGTCCTACCCCGGATCTCTCTCCTTCCACCTTTGTATAGGTTCCCATATTTCCTTTCCTAATTTCTTGCCTTTTCCACCCCTCCTTTCATAAAATGCTTTCTCAAGATTGTAGGCAGTTAGTAATTTCATTAGCCATTAGTGGAACGTAGGTGGTAGGCGATTGAACCATGCTGTGGCAATGCACAGCCTTAAGACAGCCATAGCCACAAAGATGAAATATTCATGCTTAGTATGACTAACATTATCCTCTATTCCGAGGAGTACCACTGATGGTGTTAAGGTGATCTCTGTCCTTAATGATCTTTTAAGAAATACTTCAATTTCCTCCTGAGTCGTTTTTAAATGGGTAACAGTAGCAAACATATGGGCTAAGTCAGCCTCAGTGCTATCACATCTTGGACACGTGATACCAGCCACCCCTCCCCATTTTGCAATCCTGGATGGGGTATAATACAGAAAATACAATGTCTTATAATGTTGTGCCTGAAGCAATGCTGAACACAGTAGTTTCTGTTCTAATTTCAATGATCTGCGGAAATTTTCCTTCTCTGCCCCCAACTTCTGCATCTATTTTCCTTCATATTTTTCCAAATCATCTGCTTGGTGCTCTATTAATTCAGAATAAAACCTTTTAATTGTACAGTCTGTACCGCCCTGTATAATATCCAAGATGGAATTCATCGCGAATCCCGCCGGCCCTCCAGTTTTTGTCAGCATAAACCTCCTAATTTGCAGAAACTTAAAGAAGTGGGCTGAGTCTAGTAGGTATATTGCCTGTAAACTGTTAAACTGCATCACCCCCTGCTGGCCTATCAGATCACCCATTTTGTTGATCCCATGGATTCCCCATTCAGAGAAGACAGTGCCTGAAAATATATCACCAGGAAGATTGGGATTATTACTCAGCCTAGTATAAGCATTGTACCTGCCTAGGCCAAATTTTATCGCAAAGGAGGTCCAGATCTTATGAGCGGCCATAACTGTTTTAAATTTAGTCCTCTTAAAGTAGCTGTACTCCGTAAACTTCAGGAAGAGGTTCTCAGCGTGAACTCCCAGCACTAATGAATAAATTGCTAAAGTTCCTAACTCATCGTGTCCTTCACTTTCTGCCCCTCCAAATAAGCCTGCCATATATTGGAGGGATGCTGCCCAGTAATACAGTTTTAAATCAGGTAAAGCCCACCCCCCTCGCTCCCTCGGGAGTGCCATATATCTCAGCGCCCTTCGAGTTTTTCCATGTGCTCATATAAATCGATTTACCATATGCTCTTGGACCTTAAACCACTTGGCTTCAAACAGTAAAGGTATAGCCCTGAATAAGTATAAAAACTTTGGGAGAAAGATCATTTTAACTATATTAGTTCGACCTACTATTGAAAAGTGTATGTTGTGTAGCCTGTCTAAGTCCTTCTTGGCTTTATTTATTATCAGTGATATGTTTGCCTCCACAAGTTTATCTAAATCTGACATTATTGTTACCCCTAAATATACTCCACTTTGCACCACCCGGTGATCTGAGCAGTCCACCTCGCTATTTTTAATAATCTGTGTTTTTGCAGTATTCAGGGCATACCCAGACACCTCTCCAAAAAGTTGTGCCTCAGCCTCAACCAGGGCTTTAGCTTCTGTGGGTTTGGGGGTGACAATTGCCACGTCGTCGGCGTAGGCCAGAATTTTACATAGGCCCCTATAAGTTTCTACTGGACAGATGTTATCATTTAAATTTATACGCCGTATATATGGGTCCATGTAGAGGGCGAACAAAAGCGGAGAACAGGGGCATCCCTGTCGTGTACCCCTCTTTATCTGAAATGGCAGCGTGTACCCTGCATTTACTCTTATACAAGCAGATGGTTCTGCGTATAGTACCTGTAGAGCATTCACCAGGCCCCCCCAAATCCCGCCCTCCTCAAGATAAACCACAGAAAGTCCCAGGAGACCCGATTGAAAGCTTTTTCAGCATCTAATAACATCACTGCGGACGGGTCTCCTGCATCCTCTGCGGCATCAAAGACAGTGATGACTTTTCGGGTATGATGAGTGGTACCCCTCCCTGGTATAAACCCATGCTGATTAATACTGATCAGGGTATCAATTACCTTCGCTATTCTAAATGCAAGTATCTTGGAATACACCTTTGTATCTGCATTCATTAGGGTTATTGGTCTGTATGATCCGGGTTGGTTGAGTGATTTGCCCTTTTTTAAGATTATTACAATGTCAGCCCCCGCCCAACTGTTTGGGATTGATGCTCCTGTCTGCGCTTGCTGCATTGTAGTGATCAAATCCTGCCTAATTACATCCCAGAAAGTTAAAAAAAATTCCAATGGGATTTGGTCAGGGCCTGCGGCCTTCCCAGAAGGAATGCTGATTAAAGCGGTCAAAATCTCTTCTGAGGTAAACAGCGCCTCGAGCTTACTCGCCTCATCCTCCGGTAGGGTAGCTACCGGAATATCCCGCAGGTAATTGCATATTTCGGATAAATCGCTTGGGCGCTCTTGATCATATAATGAAATATAACATTTTCTAAAGACTTCTCGTATCCCCTCTGGACCTGCAACTGTTGTTCCTGCATCATCCTGAATCTCCCTTACTTGCCCTGTGGATACATTCTGCCTCGTACGAATAGCAAGGGTGCGGCCAACTGTTTCATTAAATTCATAACACCTTTCTCTATTAGCTAGGTATGTTGTAGCGGCCTTGTTAGCTATACTCTCCTCCGCCTCCATCTTTGCTTTCGCTATTCTAATCAATACCTGATCTAGAGGGGCCCCCCTCACCACACTCTGAGTTAGTTCCTCCTCTGCCTCTGCCACCGCTTGGACGAGCTCTGCCTCCCTGTGTCTTTCCCTTCTTCGACTCGCTACGCTGAAGCTTATTGTCTCCCCTCGCACGGCCAACTTAAAGGAGTCCCACATGTTCCCAGGTGCTGTACTACCTCTGTTAATATCCAAAAAGCTCCTAATCCAGTCAGTCATATGAGTAATATAAGCATCATCTTTTAGCAACCCTCTCTCGAATGTCCAAACCCGACCCGGCCCCCTAGTTGCACCAACATTTACTGTTAAAATCAAAGGATTATGGTCGTAGATTATCCGAGGAAGTCTCTCAATTATAATTTTTGATAGTAAAGAGTTTTAAACAAAAAAATAATCTAGTCTGAAACAGACTTTGGGCCTCATTATGATGGAGGAAGCCACCTCCGGCCCAGAGGAGGCGGAAAATCCTCTGCGGACTCACCAAAGACCCACCGCCGCATTATGATGGCTGGTGGGTCTTGGTTACTGTCCGCTGCTTTTCCGCCGTGGTCAAATTACAACCGCGGCGGAAAATCTCTCATTTGGCTGGCAGTGTCTATCAGACACCGCCAGCCAAATTAGGAAGCATTTGTAAACATGCTTTTCCGCGGCGGTTTTTCCGCCGTGGAAAAGCATGTGTACTTTTGATTTTGGGGGCCGTTGCGGGCCCCCAGGGTGTTGGCGGGTGGGGGGTGCACATGGGGGGTACCTATGGTACCCCCCAGCATTTACTTGCACAAAGCGGCAGGCACCGCGCGGTGCCTGCCGCTTTGTGCATGTAAATGTTAAACATGCACTTTTAACATTGCGGCGGGTGCTGCTTGAAGCAGCACCCGCCGCAATGTTAAATATCCAGGATGTGACCGCCAGGGTGGCGGTCACATCCTAATCGCACATGAGGGAACGCCGCAGCCCATGCGGACGTTCCCTCATCCTCTGGTCCGTCCGCGATCCTAATGAGGCCCTAGGTGTGGAGCTGAGTAATAGGTAAATCCCTGTTCACCAGGCTTTGGGGCCCCCCATACATCCACTAGAGCATTGTTCCTTGTGAGTTTACATAATGACCGCCAGACTCTCTTTTTCCTACCCTGGTACCCCCCACCGAAGGCCGTTCCCAGGCCTCCTGCCCCATTATTATTAAAATCCCCAGCCAGGATAACAGTTGGGGACCAGGTGGCTAGCTCCAGATCCATAAAATCAAGTATATCCGGATCATCTTCCGTCGAACCATATATGCAGCCTAGAGTAACCCACTCCTCATTAGCTTTATATTCTATAAGGACCCATCTCCCCCATCGATCTTCGAGCTTTCCCCTTATTATAACATCTCTGCATTTCAATAGTATTGCCACTCCTCTGTTTTTAGACCCTTGATTAGAATATGCTAGTATGCAAAATACCAACTGTTCTAATAAATAACCTTGTTCTCCCTCTATATGGGTTTCCTGAAGGCACACCAAGTCCACATTTAGAGATATTAACCATGTTGCAACCCGTTGCCTTTTGGTGCGGTCATTTAGGCCACAAACATTCACCGTGATTATACGTATACTCATTAATGCACATCAAGTAAATGTCCCTTCAAGCTCAGGTCAGTAACAAACAGTATTTTGTTATTCCTCCCTTGTTGTGATACCTTCACCCAGTCAAACACCCCAGCGTTCCCAGTGTTTCCCTGCATGTATTAACCCAACCTCAAAAAAAGTGCCCTGTACACGACATCCTCTTCCAATCTCTCAGTTCTTGCTTCCACCTCAGTGACCCTAGCTGTCATATCTGCGTAAAGTTTATTCACTTTCCATAGTGATCCCTGTATTTTATGATTTGCCTGCTTCGCTCTCTGGGATTCACTTCTGGCCTCCCCCTGCATTTGTTTCAGGGTAGCGTATAGCATATCTATGGTGGTCGCCTGTCCTGGGGTATCATTCTGGGTCTGGAATGCAATAATATCCCCCTCTTGGTAGAGCTGTGAAGCTTGAAGAGACTTGCACACGATGTAGCCAGATTTGCGACACGAAGGACCAGCTGCTTTCTACTTTCTTCTGGGTTGCCTGACCTATAGGGTTAAGCGAATGAAAAGTCAGGCATCAACTGTTGTCCCAAAATGGCCGACACACTATGACGTGCGTGCGCCCACATGATCGGGATAGAGACCTTAGAATGCTGGGAAAACGACGTCAGAAGCTTGATGTTTCCCGTCAAGTGAATTTTGTCGAGCGGTGATTTATTCTCCTACAAGTAAGTCGTGCATTGGTCCCACAAATGGATTATTAGGCTTTAACAAGCAAGTGTACGTCGAACAAGGTTCCTAATGGAACTCTGTTGTTCTGTTTTTTATATAGAACCAATGAAGGCGATTGAATGCGCTTCTGTGATTTTCCCTGAACTGTAAGTACTAGCATTGACATGGAGAATGGGCTACTAAATACACTGATTGTGAACGGGCCTTAGACTAAATATATTCCATTATTTATTTAGTGTTTCCAATTGAAAGAGGCAGTATGTAAGATAGAGCCACCTGTATGTGTAACTATGTTTGTTGTAAAGCAACTTGGTCATTGGCGGAGTTAATGGTTGTCTACCTTTTTTCCATGTAGGATTAGACGAGTTACAGTTATAGTTGTTTTGAGTACCACAATGTATTTACTTTACATCAACACTTGAGGTGTGGATGTATGTTAATCTGGGGAATCTGGGACATGACCACAATATGTATATATAGGTGTAAATATATAGAGGTTTTTAGTCATTTGGCACTAATGGTGAATTATTGGTACACTATTCTATACCACTGAGACTGGTGTGGGCAGACACTATAGATCATGTTTTCAAGAGTATGTATATACAGAGTTCTGATTATATGTATGTTGTTTTGTGATAGATTCATGGTGCAACGCGTGTCCTGATGATGGTCTCGATGAATCGCACTATATGAGACCGAAACGTCGACGATATGACACTTCTTTGTAAATAGTATCATCAATCATTGAATCTGAATTGTACATAGAAATGCTGAATGGTGTACATATGGCAGATTTGTAAATATTGTCCATATATATTTTGTACAAAAGTGTCAGAAGGTACTGCACATGTCAAAAAACGGAGTAGCAGTATATATCCAGGTTGCCGTACATGGATGGACATATGATTTATACTCTTGCAATTGAAATAGGATATGATTATATATCTTATGAAAAAAACTACAATAAAAAGTAATACATTGTATATATTTCTCTTGAGCACTGTGAAATGAATGTTCACTATTGTGACAAATTTTAAAATTGAAAAATAATACTGAATGATTCCTTCAGGAACAATTTTTTATTGTGTTGTTACCTATGGAGTCCAGCATCAACTCACCGCCAAAACACTGATACCTTGGAGACCCGATTAAAGACCTTAAAGAGCATGCTATATAAGACACCGACTGATATGGCCGAGTGGACGCGGAGAGTTACTTGAGGCTTGGTCGCGATTGGAGAAACATAAATATACCACTTACAGGCAAAGACTATATATGGAGGGGGACAGGTCAGGAGCGTTCGTGGCCCGATTGATTCATACGGAGACTGTCCAGGTACCAGTGATATAACTTCATAATGATAAGGGGGACATGGTGCACACAAGCCACGATTATCAAAGAATTAGCAACTCACTTACAACAGACAGGTCCACGGCCACCCAGGTCTGACCACATGCACTACAGGGCTATCTCAAACAAATAACGCTACCTACCCTTGAGGAGGTAGATGCTAAGGCCTTAGGGGAGCCACTTACTAGGGAGAAAGTGCTTGCGGTAATTAAGAAGCTGAAGTCAGCAAAATGTCCTAGGAGCGATGGCCTCCTTACTGAGTTTTATAAAAACGTTTGCCCCTCAGCTGGTGGATTACCTCCTCGAGGTGAATAGCAAGACTCTCAGTAGGAAGGCACTTCCTAATACCATGATGAAAGCACTAGTGTCCATGGTTCTTAAGCCAGATCGCGATCCCTTGCCCCCGGGTTCCTCCGGCATACAACATTCTCCGGCAGGACAGAGTTAAGGGTAGGGGTGGTGGAGTAGCCGTGGTGGTGAAGAAGAACGTTTCCTACTCAGTTCTCCCCCTGAATCCCATCGGGGGCTCCGAGTCCCTTGCTTTTACACTCAGACTGTCCCCGGGCCAAGCGCTGAAGGGGCTGCTGGTTTACAGGCCGCCTGGCCCTACGGGTTCCTTTTTCGAGGACCTGCAGATAGCGATCTCCGAGTTGGCGCTGTCTACACAGCATTGTGTAGTGGCAGGCGACTTCAACTTCCACCTTGACGTGACAGATGACCCGGACGCTATTAAACTGGGCGTGCGATCTCGCCAGCTTTTTCACCAACAAGATCAAGGCGATTCAGGCCTCCTTCTTGGAGAGCTCGGAGGAGGGTGGGTGCGGCCCCGTGGCAGGACATGGGTCACCGTCCACACCTGCCGCAGTGTTGTCAGATTTTTCTGCCATCTCTAGCGAGGCGTCTCGGGTGTTGCTGGCCAGCCTTAAATCAGGTTTGCCACTCGACCCCTGCCCTGCCAAATTTTTGGCCGGGATGGCGGCGGTGGTGAACCCTCTGGTCAATCCCATCCTCAATGCCTCCCTGAGGGAGGGGAGTGTCCCTCGCACCTGGAAAAGGGCAATGGTAATCCCCCTCCTGAAAAAGCCTGGTCTTGATGCCGAGGTTTTGGCCAATTACAGGCCAATCTCACTTCTCCCGGCTCTGGCCAAGATCACTGAGAAACATGTCCATGGCGTCTTGTCGAGCTTTTTAGAAGACAACAATCTGCTCCATCCATCCCAATCCGGATTCCGTCCTAATTTTAGCACGGAAACGGCGTTGTTGGAGGTCTCGGAGATCATCAGGGAGACCTTGGATGTTGGTGGCAAGGCCATGCTAGTCATGTTGGACCTGTCGGCGGCCTTTGACACCGTCCCCCATGCGGCGCTCCTCGCCAGGCTTTATGACATCGGCCTTAGGGGGACGGTGTTCAAATGGTTCACATCTTTCCTTGAAGGCCTCCGCCAGACGATCTGGGTTTCCCAGACCTCCGCCGAGATGCCGCCATTGGGAGTCGGGGTTCCACAGGGTTCTGTGTTGAGCCCATCGTTGTTCAACATCTTCATGACCCCTCTGGCGGCGGCGGTGGAGGCGTATGGGGCCCAGATCGTGTCCTACGCCGACGACACGCAACTCCTCTTTACGTGCAGTAAAGACCAGGCATGGGACGGAGAGAATATTCGGGGCTGTCTGGGAATGGTCTTCGACTGGTTCCAGCAGAACAGTCTGAAAGCCAACTCCAGTAAGTCGGAGGTCTTATTCTTTGGCTGTGCCACCGACCCTGAGTGGCAGCAATGGTGGCCGTCTAACATGTGTCCTCCCGCACAATCATCATTGGTGGCTAAAAACCTTGGTGTCAAGCTGGACAATAAGCTTTAATTGAGACCTCATGTCCTCGGCCTGGCCGGCACCTGTTTTGGCATCTTAAAGATGCTCCGCAAGTTCCTTCCATTGCTGTCTGTGGAGCACAGACGGATTACGGTGCAAGCGCTTATTGGATCCAGGTTGGATTACGCCAATGCCCTCTTTCTTGGCCTCCCTGACTATCTGGTCCAGCGCCTGCAGGTGGCACAAAACTCGGCTGCCCGCGCCATCTTTGGCCTACATAGGCGAGCACGCGCTTCTGGGGTGCTGCGGACGCTCCATTGGCTGCCCATCCAGAAACGGATTATGTTCAAATCCTTGACGCTGACGCACAAAGCATTGCATGGCGCTGGCGCCGGGTACCTGAAGCGGAGGCTGGCGTTTTATCGTCCAGCCCGCTCACTCCGGTCTGAATCTCTCTTCACTGCTGTGGTTCCGCGTGTGAGGAAGGCCCGCACCGGGGGGCGCTCTTTCAGCTTCAAGGCACCCCAGTTGTGGAATTCGCTCCCACTGGCGCTACGCAGCACCTCCAACTTGCTTCAGTTCAGGAAGAGCCTGAAGACCTGGCTTTTTAATCTCAAATTTTTTTCTGGTGGGCCTTTTCTCTTTCCTGTCTATCTGTTTTTCCCTGTTATGTTGTTATACACTGAGCTGCCTGTGGAAAGCGCCGGGACACTCTTTTAGAGTAGCCGTGCGCTATATAAACCTACTATAACATAACATAACATATAGGCCCATATCTCTTTTGACTATCAATGAGAAAATATTGAGAGGAGTGCTCGTGGCACGAATCTTGACATACATAATCCGACTGACCAGGCTGGGTTTGTCCCTTGTCGGAAAACCACACATAATTTACAACTGCTCAGACATGCCTGACATGTGCCGGACTTACAAGAAGCGGTTTAGACCCTGTGTCTTCTAGATATTCGACAGGCCTTCGACTCTGTTGAATAGGTTTACATATGGGCGGTACATGCTAAAATGGGATTTGGGGAAAAATATTTTAGTTGATTGAAACTGCTTTATTTTAGACCAACAGCTTGTGTCCGCCTTCGCAATCAAGTATCTAATACTTGAGAGCTTCAGAGAGGTACTCAACAGGGTTGCCCCCTGTCGCCATTCCTTTCCTTTCTTGCGATGGAACCTCTGGCTATTACACTTAGAAGCAGTTTGGTGCAGAGGGCTATTCAGTTAGGTCCAATGGTACACGTGGTGTCGGTATACACTTATGATACACTGGTGTAACTTCGCCATCCGAAGGAGGCAGTCCTAGAGCTCCTTCGGGAGTTGGCTGCTTTTGGTGAGATATCAAGCCTCTGCCTTAATCCGGGGAAGTCTAAGCTCTTCCCCATGGGAAGCCTGAGGGATAAGGAAGAGGGTGCATTACCCATTGTGGGGATGAGCTGGGTCAAAGACTTGGTGCGTTATCTTGGGATCCAGCTACACATGCGGGTGGCTTATCTGGAACGAAATATGGGAAGATGTGTGGAGGGTATCCACAAAATCAGTGGCGTTCTGATGAGACATGCCCTTTCACCTGATGGGACATGTTGCCCTAATAAAAATGGTGGTCCTTCCACGGTGCTTATATGTCATGCAGAACCCTCTCTACTGCATACCACACGCATACTTCCACCATTTGGACCGTCTGTTGGTAGAGCTATTATGGGGAACCAAAAGGAAAAGGGTGAAACTGAATACTTTACAGAGAAGGTAGGAGCAGCAAGGACTGGATGTCCCTAGGTTGGACTTCTATTATATGGTGACACAGCTACAACATGCTGTACAATGGCTTAATGAGATAGACAATTGGGAGAAGCAGCTATAGATGGGTACTCACCAGGGAACTCCGCTATCAGATCTCTTTATGTTAGGATCACGGGTGCCCGAACAGCATATATTATCAGGTATGTTGCATCCACCTCGGAATCCGCAATTAGGTTGTGGTGCGAAGAGCACCCTAAGCCCACGAGGCCCCGCTGTGGGTAGTGGTACTGTTCAAGCAAATAAGCCAAACTATGTCCATTACTAGATGGTTGGAGAAGGTCTGCCTAATTATGGGGGATCTGTATTTGGGACATCAGCTTCTTACCAGGTAGGAGGCAGAATCAATGTTTGAGCTGGGCAGAGGCCAGTACCTTCAATATGCAAAGATTTTGGCGGTGGCACAGGAGCTGTGGATGGTGTTCCCAGAGGAGCCGCCCATAACCGTCACCCTTCAGGCCCTTGTGACCTTGGCAGGAGGTTATAGGCTGGTATCTCATATCTAAAGAGCGCTAAGGGGGAATCTTGATGCACGCCCACTCCTGGTTCAAGCCAAATGGGATGCGGTACTAGAGGAACCCCTACGAGACGCACGAGGGTGCACGAAGGGGGTAAGCAGATCCGCTCCAATACCAGATTTAAACTTACCCAATCTAATATTGTCCATCAGACCAATCTGACTCCACGAGTACTTCATAAAATATACCTAGATCGTCCTGCCCGCTGCCCCACATGTGGTTATAATGAGGCCCCATTCTTATATATGATATGGGAATGGCCGGAGCTGCGACTTTTTTGGGGGTCAATACTGGAGCGCTTAAGGTAGGCAACAGGGTGAACACTTCCCCAATCCATCAGGGAGATACTTTTGGGTCTTCTCCCCAGCCCTAAAGGGAAAAAGCATACACGTAAGTTCCTCCAACTGGGGCTAGTGCTGGCCAAGAGGTTGATAGCAATTAACTGAATGGATTTGCAGCCTCCCAAGGTGGAAAATTGGGCCAAAGACTTAAGGGAATGAGCTACAGCAGAGCTAATTTGAATGAAGCGAGTCAGGAGAGATGAAAAGTTAGAAAAGGATTTGAGAGCTTGGTATATCTTGATTTCAGAAATCCCTATAAGAGAGGCCCCTACGCAAAGGTTGAAAGGAGCACAAGCTGACCGAGATGGATCGGAAATAGAAGTACAACAGGAGGGTAATCTTAGCTCGAGAACAGTGTAGTACACCTGTTATGAGATGTAGTTAGGCAAAGTGATACATGGCGGAGAAGGAGAATTTATACGTATGTGACCCGAGAGGGGGGTAAAGCTGAAGCGTTCAGTGTTACAATTTGTTTTCTTGAAAATCTACTGTTCAAACCCAAACACAGTACGTTGAGGATAAGCGCAGATCTCAGCTGTGAATCTGAATGGTTCTCGACAATAGTGGACACGATGAACAACTTAAGTGACACTTCCACGAATGCCATAGAAGCATGGTCTCTCTTTTTAGAGAGCCTAAAAACTAAAATGAAGTCTCCAGTTTCGAAGGACAAAGGAACGAACACAAACAATACATTGCCAAAAGATTTGAGAGACTTGAGGAAGGAACTGAGAAAAACACACAAAAATCTGCAAATATATAATAAAGACTCTAGTCAAATGGACGTCTTCTTGGCTCTACGGAAGCGCTATAAAAAGAACGTTTGGGAGCACAAAAAAGCTACCAAGGAAAAATTCTGGACTAAGTTGCTCCATAGCGCTAAAACCTCGAACGCAATTACATTTTGGAGAATTATAAATCAATTAACCAGACCGCTGAATATTCTTACATCAAACGTGCAGGAAACCGAATGGGTAATTTTCCTTCAGCAAAAATTTAAAGGAAACCTATTAAACATTCCAGCGAATCAACCCTACGCGCAACATCAAATTAAAAAGATAAGTGAGGTGAAAAACAGTACACAACAGTCGCCAATCAATCTAAACAATGCACCTATTTCGAATATATCATCTAGATTCTACTCTACGGAAGAGATTACAAAAGTAATTAGTAAGGGGAAGAGTAGCGGGGCCGCGGGGCCAAACGGTATTCCCCAAGCGGTATATAAACACGCACCTGAATACTGGAGCCCCCTTTTAGAGAACCTCTATGCTGATGTTCAAATACTCAGTCAAGTTCCTAATAGTTGGCATGGCTCCATAATAACGCCCATATACAAAGGAGGTGATAGAACCAACCCACTTAACTATCGACTAATAACACTGCAGGACGTGGAAGCAAAATACTTCGCATCTCTCTTATTAACAGACCTGGTTATTTGGTCAGGCGACAGAGACTTGATTCCACTCAATCAAACGGGGTACAGAGCAGGCATCGGAACTATTTCAAACATTCTATCAATAAGCTTGATAGCTGATAAATGTCAGCGCAACAAGCAGGAGCTGAACTTATGTTTTATTGATCTGCAAGCCGCATTCGATAGTGTGGACCGGAACCTACTATGGGCTAAATTAAGATCATGGGACATACCAGAGAGCTTACTAAGGGGCCTGTTGCTATTTTACACCGGCACATGGACACAAGTAAAGCTAGGCGACGGTTCGCGATTGTCAAGAAAAGTGTCAACAAGAACCGGATTAAAACAAGGATGCGTTTTGGCGCCTCACTTGTTCAACCTATTTCTTTCGGACCTTTCCGGCAAACTAAACACCTGCAACGCTCATCCCCCAAGATTAGGTAACCTGCAACTCTCACATCTTGCATACGCGGACGACATTGTACTAATGAGCCTAACAAGAGTCGGTACGACCAGACTACTATCAGAACTTTCGCTTTTTTTGTCTGCAAACAAACTGACTTTGAACTTGTCTAAAACCAAAACAATGTTAATTTCTAATCGGCGCTCAACAGACTATAATATTTGCATAGATGGTAAAAGGCTTGAAAGGGTCTCAAATTATAAATATTTGGGACATTTTGTTGACGAAAAGATGACTCTAAAAGCGCAAAAACATTACCTTACGCAACGAACCGGAGCCTTGATCTTTGCATTTAGCTCTTTGTATAATAAACTAGAAGGCCCATCGTTTAAACCACTACTAACGGTAATTGCAGCTAAAGCCCTTCCCACCTTAACATATGCAAGTGCAGCAATGCATGGCAAGGACGGTGCTTTGTTAAATACTTTGATTACTAACATTTATAAGAAAGTTTTTCAACTTCCCCGTACAGCTTCACCAGCGCAAATGCGCCTAGAATTTGGTCTCATGAACGCATCAGTGGGAAGACTATACACGTGCATTAAAACCTGGTACTGCATTAAAATGAAAGCCACTGATAACAACTTAAATACATTTTTGTGGCAAGAAGTTGAAAAGGGAACCAAATCAGAGGCAAACAAATTCCTGACCAAAGCTCTGGAATTAACACGCACCACCCAGCTATGGAATAAAAACCTGCCGGTTAACTCATTTAAACAGGTAATAAACAAAGCCGCCAAACTACATTCTCTGCTTATTGACAAGGAGATCTTTTCCCATCGTTCACATTCTTGGGTTGCAATTAACAGCTATAAACTTCTTACTCCGGCGCTCTACTTGGACTCTACATACTCTGTTTTTACTAAAAAAAGGTTGATGGCTCTAAGATTCGGAAAATATCCAACGCTGGCTGATGCACCAGCCTGGAAACACACGGGATCCATCGCCTGTCGGCTCTGTGATTATAAAAAAGAGGATATAATCCACATTATTTGTCATTGTACAAAGCTGAATCAAGAGCGAACTCTTCTTTTAAAGAATCACTTTCTGACTAAAGGATTACGTACCTGTAGGACAGCCATTATAGGCTGCTTGGACTCTACGGATACACAAATCAATTGTAAGATTGTAAAGTTTTTGCTTGCCTTTGAAAAACGCTTGACGACTGAGTAATACCTCTAATACTGTAGTGTGATTTTCTGAAACCTCATTCTTTTGTCCTTTAACGAGTATTTGAATTTTATCTTGATGTAAATTTTGAACAAGTATTCTTAACTAATTTAAAAAAATGTAACATTACGACACAAGTGTAAAGAAAATTTGTTATGGTTTTAATTAACTGAACAATAAAGTTTTACTTACTTACTTATTATTAGCTGTGAATATATTCTTTTCTGGACAGAATTGTATTGTTTCTTTTAACGTTTACCATCCATTCGAGATTATTTGACATTTGTGGAAACTGTTATGTCTAAATTGTAATGTGATTCTGAGTGATCGCACTGAACTGTGATTCTGCAATAACTGTACTGTTTTGGGGATTCAAAAAACAAAAGTTTCACACACAGAAAAGGCACAAGATGGTTGGTAGCAGTGCAAGCTAAGACTAGGTATCACACTGGCAACAGCAGCTAAGCTTATTTTTGGCACAGACAACCCAAAGAAAAGTATAGAGATGGGTAAGCCATGGAAGGTTGAGCCAAATGCCAGGCTCTAGTCCTGCTCGAAGTCCGTCTTGGCTCTTATGCCCAAAAGGTGCTGAGCTTTCACATGGTTTCTGCTTTTGCCTTGTGCATCAAGAATGAAAGAAAAAGTGTAAAAATTGGGTTTCTGCTTGGCAGAGGTGTGCACCCTGTCAAAGCAGGAACCACATTCCTAGTCATGGTAAGTCACAAAGTATTTTGGCAACACTTCAAACAGTAACATAGTGAAAACACCACATCAGGTTAGAAAAATGGATTATATTATGTCATGTTACTATGATTTTATAGATAAAACAAGACCAAATGACAAAAATTCAACAAGTAAAAGTCAAGGTATGAATTTCCAAAGACTAAATCGCAATAAGTGCTTAAATGGGTTATCTGGTCGTGCTGAAACAGGGCAAAGTCAAAAGCTAAAGCTGACCATGATGAAGTGCAGGCCGGATATAGGGACCCACTTGGGTCCGCTAAACCAAAGTACCTTAATTGGGAATGCATTGTCGTCAACGAAGATGCGAGATGCAACCAAAGCAATTCATTGGTGTCAAGCCACACAGTGCAGGAGATATGTTGATCTTCTCCACACAACTGCGTGATGCGTCGGTTCCAAGTGTGAGGTGCTGCTTCCAAATGTGATCTGTGGTTCCTGCTCCCACAGAAGATGATCACAGAAGATGATGTATCAATACCGAAGGCGAGGCGCATGGTACGCTCCAAACAATGACGAGGATAGGCTGGTTCCAACTCAAGCAAAGACGAAAATGCGCTGGTCCGATGAGGATGCATGGTTTCTGGTTGTAATACAACTTTATACCCATTTCCAAGGGCCCAGGACTGGGTTGGCACCACTTGGCAGGGTAAGACTTGAAGCAAGCAAATTCCAGGTGCTGTAGCAGGATGAGAGGAAGTCTTGCATGTTCCTGAGAATTACAGCAGGAGGGAATTCAGCAATCCCTTGGAGTCTGAGATAAAACAGAAAGATGAAGTCACACCCAGGCTTCCTATGTGTGTGTGGCTGTCTAGAGGAAATGCACAAAGTAAGCTGACACCCAGCACAGCCAGTTGTCAAAAACAGGCAGCAGACACCAAATTGGTGAGAGCAGGGAAATGCCTACCTTTCTAAAAGTACAATTTTCAGAATAGTAACCACAAATCCAACTTAACAATTAAAGCGGAATTATCATTACCATTCCATAGGTACCATACATGACCACTCTACCTTCTCTCAATTAGGAATTACAGCATTTTAAATATAATAAGGAATCCCCAATGTTAAACTATGAGAAGGGTAGGCCTCCCAGCAGTGAAAAACACATTTGATTATTTTTCAGTACCAAGACATGTAAAACTTAAAGATACATGTCCTACTTTGTAAATACTCTGCACCCTGCCCTTTGGCTGTCCAGGGCCTACCTTAGGGTTGACTTATATGTTCTAAAAATGAGGTTTTAGGCCTGGCAAGAGGTTTAACTTGCATGGTGGACATGACAGTTTAAAACTGCACACACTGGCTTTACAGTAGCAGGTCTGAGACATGGTTAGGGGGCTACTTAAGTGGGTGGCACAATCAGTGCTACAAGCCCACTAGTTGCATTAAGTATCCAGACCTACGGCTCATGGAGTACACTTTTACCAGAGACTTATAAGTAAATTAAATATGCCAATTGAATATGAATATATGTTACCAAGTTTGGAGGAGAAGGCGCATCCACTTTAGCACTGGTTAGCAGTGGTAAAGTGCCCAGAGACCTAAAGTAAAAAAAAACAAGGTCAGAAAAAGAGGAGGAGAGAGGCAAAACGTTTGGGGTTACCCTTCAGAAAGGGGCAATTTCCAACAAAAAGCATTACACTTTGATGCCAAACAGGAGCGAGAAATGAATACCTAACAACTGGCTTAATTGTACAATATGAAACCAGAAAACCGGGGATCAAGCACAGCTTGATCACATGACCAAAATTGTGTGGTTCTAGCAAATTATTTGATTTTATCATTCCTCCTATTTTATCATCATTCATATGAGAATGCCTTGAAATATGTGATGATGTGTGCTGAACGAAAATCTTACTTGGGTGCTTTTTTTGAAGGACTATAATGCTGCTCCTTGTAACAAAAGAATATAGCCCACACATAGGGTGCAAGTAGCAACTGACGTTCCTCTTTGGTCACTAATTATATTGTCGCCGGGCTCGAGAGTGGGGGCATGAATGTTTCTACGTTAATGTTTAAAAACTATCTCTTTTAATAAATGCTCTCAAATGCAGTGATATAATCTGATCTGCTAATATGAAACATTTGTTAAAGAAATATACTTTTTTGAATTTTTAAGACACTTTATCCTATTTTTACATAATATTTGCTGCACGATTTGTATGCCAAATGTTGAAATGGCTTAGGTCATGTCTGGGCTCCTGGAGACAAGATTGACTCTTAGAGCCAAGACAGACACTTGGCTCAGCACTCCCTGTTAATTTGTTAGCTCATCCACCTATACCAGAGTGCTATGAATAACAGTTACTTGAGGTACCCCTTTCTTAGATCTCGCTCTGGGAGCAACATTCGAGATTCTGGCAGGTTCCCATGGGTCTCAGAAGATTAACTATTCCTACTTTTGGTTTTAATAAAGAAGTATTGTGTATTTGCGACCTCAGGGAGTTGTTTTAAAGTTACCTGTGCCTTTCTTTAGCATAAAATGAAACAAACAATGCTCAAGTAATTTAACTTCCCAGTTCGAGCACTTTGAGCATGATTTATATATTTGCAGTAAGCAGATTTTGTGACAATGGTGATGGAGTATTCTTACTGACAATATAATGGCCTGCTGAATTTAGATGCGGGCGGACCATAGTTTGACAATGGCTGTGACTACTCCAGAGAAATTACTACATGTCAGCCTACCCAGTTTAGATTTAGATTACAGCCCTTTTTTACTGTCCTTCATCACCATGAAAACCTTGGC
This sequence comes from Lissotriton vulgaris, assembly GCF_964263255.1. NCBI lineage: Eukaryota > Metazoa > Chordata > Amphibia > Caudata > Salamandridae > Lissotriton > Lissotriton vulgaris. Next base: position 1,219,611,087 of record NC_141691.1, on the reverse strand, counting down.
AGCAGGAAGGGAACTAACTCCAAAGAAAGTATACATATTTTAATAAGAGCCACCCAACCTATAATTTATAGAAGGAAATGTTGCAATTGATTCAGGAGATTACACCTTATATAATGTCATCTTAAAATTAAGTTTTAATAGATCATCTAACTTAGAACTCACAAGAATTCTTATATATCTTATTTATGAAGTTGGAGAGAAATGGGCCTGCATTAATACCAGTAATACCTCTGGGGAGTAATTTACAAGAATAGCCTCTAAGTTTGAGGTTGAGTTCATAGCCTTCTATTTTCTGTGTATTCGCTAATGTTGGCAACATTGTGCAAGAAATTAGCTTTTTCCGCTGCCAAGTAAAGAGTCATATCATCTGTGAATAACTTCGGCATCACTGATTCCGCTACATGGGCTTGAATAGAATAGTTTTGTTGAAGGACACAAGCCATTAATTTTCTAAATAATGAAAATAAATTCAGAGACAAAGGACAGCCCTGGCGTGTCCCACAACTTATAGAGATCGACCCTGCAAAATTTCCATTGATAACTATGGACGCCTTCGCATTAAAGTGTAGTTTTTTAACTACCTGCGCAAACTTAGGTGGGAAGGCAAACTTAGTTAGAACAGAGAAGAGAACATTCCACTGCACACAATCAAATGCCTTCTCTTCATCTAACATTATGATTGCTGCTTTGATTTTCTGTGCAGAAAAATAGTCGATCGCCTGTAGCAGTTAGTGTGTGTTTATTGCCGTACTCCTACCTTGAAGAAAAATATTTTGATCGTTATGAATTACACAAGGAGCCACTTACACTAGGCGATTTGCCATGATCTTGATAAAAATGTTGTAGTTAGAGTTAAGTAGACTTATGGGGCGATAAAAGTTCTCATGGTCCCCTGGCTTTGAATGAATGAGCCAGGATTGTCACACCTTTTCAAAATACTATAATAAAGATCAACTAAAAACGTATTCAATTGGGGTGAAGAAAGCTTATAGACTTCTGCGGGAATTCCGTCAGTTCCACAAGCTTTTGCCGCTGACGATGCATTTATAGCCAGAGCAACATAATTGGGGTATTTAAAGCATCCCCCTGCTCTGGTGTTATTGAGGGAATATTCAGCTCTTATAACCAGTTTTCACCATCTCAGTAGACGTATTAAGTGGATCTGAGTAGAGGTCTGTGTAGTGATTTAGAAACACATCAGCTATCTCTTGTGTTTGAGGTGTAAGTTTAGCAGAAGGGAAATCATACATTTTCTCAATACAATTAGCATTAGATTGCTGCTCAATTGACCATGCAAGCTATTTACCTAAGTGTTTGCTTTCTTCATATCTTTTCTGTATGTCTAAATTAGGGTTACTATCTCCTTAGATGTAAAGTGGTCCTGGAGATTATATTTAGCTTGAGATAGGTCGTACCTAGACTCTCTTGTGGGGGAAGATAAATATATTGCTGTTGCCTGATTGAATGGCACTTGTTATTGCTGACTTTCATTTTTTCCCCCTGCCTCATTTTGGACCAAAAGTCTGTCACCTCTCCCCTGAGCTTTTAATGCACTCCAGACTGAAAACTCAGAGGCAGTACCTATATTATGCTCTAAAAATCTTCTGGGGCATGTCGCATTTGAAGAGGATAGTAACAATTGTAGACTTATCTTCTTGCTTCCCATTTTTAGACAAAATGCTGGCGAAACTGGTATTCACTGACTCCACAGCGATGTGGAACACACCAAAACTCTTGAGAGTTAGCAAACAGGCTTCCACCCCGAGAAACAACAAATGAATGACTGTGTCATTCTTTCACAATCTACATAGACTGGTACATGACAATGGTGTTGGGGCACTCATCTTACTTGACCTCTCAGCTGTCTTGTCACTGTCAACTGCATTACCAAAGCTTTAGACACATAGATATAGGCATTGCAACAATAGTAAGGAAATTGCTAACATATTTTCTCAAAGACTGGTAAAAAATGTAGCACTTCTCCCCCCACCACCCGTTGTGTTCCCTAGGGGTCCATAATAACACTACACTTATTCAACATCTATATGACTTCCTGGCTAACTTACTTACTTACTAATGCCTACGACCCCTTCTTGGTATATAAACCAGGACTCTCCAGCCATCTCTGTCATGGGCTTTTCTTTCAATCTAACACCAGGTGTAACCCATTTCCTTGTAGTCAGCCTTGAGGCCTTGGTGCCAGGTATTTCTTGGCCTTCCTCTTTTCCCTTTCCCTTGAGGGTTCCAGGTCAGGGCTTCCTTAGTGTTTTTTTATGCGGGCTTATGGAGGGTATGGCCAATCCAGCACCAGCGTCGTTTCATGATTTCTTCATGAGCAAGTAGATGGAAGGTCTGCGGCCATAGGTCCTTTTTGTTGATGGAGTTTGGCCAGAGGATTTGGAGGATTTTCCCCAGACAGGTGTTGATGAAGGTTTAGACTTTGTTGGTGGTGGTCACTATTGTCCTCTAAGTTTCTTCTCTGTACAGAGGGGCCGATTTACTGTTTGTGTTAAAAAACGGCTCTTGGTTTGCATCATTAGGTCCTTGGAGCTCCAGATCTTCTTTACTTAAATGAAAGCAGCTTTTGCTTTGCTGATTCTTGCCTTGAATTCGGCGTCTATGACTCCCTGCTTGTCTATGACACTGCCCAGGTAGGTGTAGGCCTCAACCCCTTCCAGTACAGCACCTGAAAGAGGGACTGCAGTTGTGCTGGCCGTGTTAGCCTTCAAATCTTGTTTTTTCTATTTGGATGCTGAGGCCAAGTTGCGCTGATGTGGCTGTCACATATTTGGTCTTCTCTTGTACCTGCAGATGGGAATGGGAGAGTAGGACCACATCATCTGCATAGTCCTGGTCATCGAGCTGCATCCAAGGTGTCCAATGGATCGCTCTTCTTCTCCTTGCTGTGGATGTCTTTATGATCCAGTCTATGGCCAGTGAAAGGAGAAAAGGAGAGAGCAAAAAACCCTGGCAGACTCGGTCCTCCCTTGGAAGTCTTACATGAGTTGCCCTTCATGGATGATTTTTCTGGTTATTCCCTCATAAGAGTTCCTGATGATTCTTACAAGTTTATCTTCACATCATAGTGGTGCAGGTGTTTCCAAAGGGTCACTCTGTCCACACTGCTGAATGCCTTTTTATAGTCAATGAAGTTGACATAGAAGGGAGAGTTCCATTCCATGGACTGCTCAATGATGATGCGCAATGTTGCAGTCCGGTCTGTGCAGGATCTATCTTTGCGGAAGCCAGCTTGCTGGTCTTGCAACTGAACGTCCGTCCTTCATTCTGTTTAGGATGACTCTGTGTTACACAAGAGAGAAACATGACTCAGACTACCAGTTAGATATATTTTTTTTATAGGGGCATATTGTGTCATTATACAGTCTGGCAAAGCATTCTTTCTTCTATCATCCTTTAATACTTTCCTGGTGGTCTGGTCTATTGGTATGGACCTTGCCCCTTAGAGAAGGGAAAAATGTTACAGGTCAGTGTTCCAGTGGGACATTTGGCTTCCCTTTATGCTATATATTAGAACAGGGGTCTCTAGTTGGCTGAGGAAGGTACCTTAGTCCAAATAGGGACCCTTGCTTCTAGTCAGGGAAAGGAGGGACACACTCTTAGATAACACCTGCTCACCCCCCGGTAGCTTGGTACGAGCAGCCAGACTTATCTCCAATGCAATGTGTAAAGTATTTGCAACTACACTCCCAGTAACACAGTGATAATACCACAAATGGACACCACACTGATTTAGGAAAATATAAGTATTTTTATCAAGAAGAAATAGGATGAGACCAAATGATAAAAAAATAACCAGCATATGCGTATTCAGAATATTTCACAGGGCCAGTTATTAGGCCAATAATCACCTGTAGGTTCTTGCAGTATTAATGAGCAGTTCACGATGATCAAATGCAGTCCTACTGCAATGCAATGCTGTTTGTAATGTAAAAATGGGACAGTCCTTAATGCAAGTACTAATGCAGTTCGTAACGCAGGAATAATTCAGTTCGTAATGCAAGAATAATGCAGTTCTTAATGCAAGAATAATTCAGTTCTTGATGCAAGAATAATGCAGTTCTTAGTGCAAGAATAATGCAGTTCTTAATACAAGAATAAGGCAGTTCCTAATACAAGAATAAGGCAGGTCTTTATGCAAGCATAAGGCAATTTGTTATGCAAGGAATAATGCTACAAGCCAATCTGCATGGTCAGCTCGGGCACCACTGGGCCCAAACAACAGATACAACGCTCGCAAACTTAAAGAGGCGGCCCGAAACCGCTGGGCAGGTATGGGCTGCTCCGGGACTCAACGCATCTAACGTGGAGCCGCGGGAGAGAGATCAGTGCACTCCTGTACTCCTTCTGCACACCTCCCCAGGCCACACACGCTTGCGGCTCCTGACCGGAGTCCAAGCCTTACCTGGGGGGTGCGCTGCCTCGCTCTCTCTCTCTCTCTCTCTTCCCACTCGATTGACGTCCCGCTGGGCTGTCCCAATGACGTTGTAGCGCTGTTGCTAGGTGATGCTGTAGCCAGACGGGTTACGGCGCAGCCTTCCCCTTCGTTGACGATCTTGGGCTGATTCCTCTTGGCGAACATCGATCACGATCCCTTTCACCTTGCAGCTTCCTTACCTTCAAGAAATCCTTTAGCACGTTGCGCCTCGGGCCGGCGGCAGCGATCATTACTCACAGCCTCTGTTATAGTGACGGCTCAGGCCACAAACAGCCATGAAGCAACGTAGGCGATGTTTCATGCTGCAGGGGCAATGCTTTCACAGGGCACATCGTAAACAGCACCACAGACCACACAGCATTCTCAGGCATGCAAAAGCACACACTCCAACATCGCTGAGACACGGTTGGAAACTTTGATGTTCCTGAGTTTCCACAACAGGGGACCAGCTTTCCTCATGCATCTTGGAGACAAGTTACTTCAGGACAAAGCACACAGCAAAGTCCCTTGTCCTCTCCTTAGTCAAATCAGCAAACTGAAGCAGGCCAGCCCCAGAACACAGCAAGGGCAGTCCTTCTCTTCAGTCTGTTCAGCTGTTCTTCTTTGGCAGAGGTTCCTATTGATCACAAAGTAGTTTCAATCCTTTTTCAGTCTTGAGTTCAGTCTTGAGTTCAGGGGTTTCCGCTCTCACATTTATACCCCTAAATGCCTTTGAAGTCTTGGTGTTCAGGGGGACTTTGAGCCCCGTCCAAACCAGACCTGGGTGTCTTCCTGTCAGAGCACTCCTTCTTTCTTTGATAGTAAGGGTCTGGGCCTCAGACGCTCCACAGGAAGTGGAGCCATTCTTTTGTGGGAGCAGTACAGCCCTCTTCGCATCAAAGGGGCTACTCCTCCTACCACACTAAATGCATGCCAGCCTGTTGCTGTCCCCCCTACTCCTCCCTGGTGTCAGGACACTTCCCAGACCCTGTAAAATCCAAACCCAGACAGTCACTACATAACCAGGCAGAGGCATGCAGGATGATTATGACAAGAAACCAGACACTTCTAAAAGCGTGGTTTCTAAACACACAATTTAAAAACCATCTTCACAAAAAGATGTGTTATTAAATTCCGAGTTCAGGCACACTAAAATCCATCTCTCCATCTTATGCCTATGGAAAGATATGCTGGAAACATGTGACACAGCATTCCCCATTCTGTCCTATGGGCAAGATGGCCTAGCAACAGTGAAAAACGAATTTGGCAGTATTTCACTGTCAGGACATGTTACAGACCTCAGTATATGTCCTACCTTTTAACATACACTGTGTCAGGCGCAGTCCTCTTGTGTCTTCGGAATTGTGCTGAAGATAAATGGGTTCCACCTCCTGACGTCCCCGGTGTCTGGAATCGTATATACAGAGCACCAGGATAGTCAAGCGAGGGAGGGAAAGGAAGGGGACAGCGGGGAGGGAGCTCTATAACAACAATAACAAATGCACTCAATACACATAATACCAGGATGAGTATGTGTCATGTAAATTCACTTCCTTTACCTCAAATAACAATTTGGAATACTCCCTACCTGAAAAGGAAAATGTAGTGCTTTGTACATAAGAAGAGATAAGGAGACTTCAGGAGATATCAGACCACTAGGAAGAGACAACAATCATTGATTAACATTATATTCTGAGCGTAATCATATGTTATAATGTGCGCCTCTACCTACCAACACATCAGGTGTGATATCTTAGGACTGATCCCCTGTAAATCCCCACTAAGTCTCTCTTCTATTGTGAAACAAAAAGAACAGGTTGCGGAGAAAAGAAAAAAGGTAAGCACCGCAAGGTACGGTAAATCCTTTAGCGTCTTCTGTACTTTAGGGGATATCAAAATAACTCAACTCTGAATAGTCTGTGAAGTCCTTCATCCAATATGATACAGTTCTATGGTTTCCTTGAGGGTACAATGTGAACAGCTTGAGCTCCAAATGCCAATAATAGTCTCCGCTCACTGCACCCAAAGAATCGTGTTGCTCCACACGATAATAGTGCTGTTCTTGTGTTGCTCCACACGAAGACAACAATAACTGTCTCAGAATTAGACAACCGGAAACATAGTTCCAAAATGAGTGCTCTTAGCCAGAAGGCGCTCACAAACACCAGAGACAGAAAGTAACACGGATTCCAAACCAGCAACACATGAAGAGTAGCGCAACACGCAACTCTTGAGCAATAGCTCGATAGGAGATCTCCCACGCACACAGCGACCTCGAGGGAGGCAGTGCACAGCATCCACAGGACTTACCCTGATTCACACGTCCGTGGAGTCACCAGCAAAAGCAAGAATAATCGGCAATGCCGGGTCCCGCTGTTCCATACTTATTTCCTGGTCATGTGACAGCGTCACACGTCGCTTACGTCCCGGGCATGATGGGATTTGTTCCAAGGCCCTGGAACGTAGGTAAACCAGTGCAAACAAGGTCAGCGTTACAACATACCAGTGAATCGTAACACACTGCACCCTGCCCAAGGGGGTACCTTGGGCCTAATAGTGGGGTGTCTGATGTGCGTAAAAAGGGAAGGGTGAGGCCTGGCAAGTGGTTGCACTTGTCAGGACAACAAGGTAGTTAACAAACTGAGTGCAGGCACTGCAGTGGCAGACCTGAGCTCTCTTTTTATGGCTACTTGTGTGGGGCGCACAATTAGTGCTGCAGGCCCACTAGTAGCATTTGCATTACCAGCCCTGGCACACATAGTGCACTTTACTAAGGACTTTAGTAGTAAGACAAACATACCAATTATGGACAACCAATTACCATAACACTTTATACATGGAGGACTTGCACTTTGACACTGATCAGCAGTCGCAAAGTGCCCAAAGCATCTAAGGCGGCAACATAATTTCAGAAAAAGGTCTAGGGGGAAGGCAAAAGGTTTAAGGAACTTTAGCCAAAAAGGGCCAAGTCCAACACTATAGTTTAGGCTTTGTGAGGGCATTCGCCGGGCCATGACCTATGCAACCACCAGCATCACCTAGTGTATTGAAAAGAAAAAAAAACCACACAAAATGCTTACTTTGTGAGCCTTTAATTTTCCAACGTCATCCTGGGAAGGTTATTAGCTCAAATAAGTTGTCCAGTTCCTTCACTAGACAAAAATTAAACAAATTAAGAGATATGATTACATTTCTTTATGAGGACTATAAATACCTTGGTTAATATTGGGCACCGAATCAAAGCCCTCCCTCAGCATTAATGCTGCTTTCCACATCATCTAACTATACTGCAGCAATCAACGCTCCCCCATCTCATCAGACCTCGAACACACATCCTTCTGAAAACCAAGAGTTCATCAATGATGAAGAACCTGGATCTAGTATATCCAACATTATCTGTCTGACTACCAATTTAGGGGATTTGCCCTCCCCTTTACTCTCATGAGTCTGAATCACAAAGCTCCCTCACCTGAAGTCCATACATATAATGATAGGTGAAAGCTCAGCTTTAACAACTACCTAACACTGACCTTTGATTGGACCCCATGTAGTTCTCACCCTTCCCCAGAACCCCTGGTGTCCATTGCCCCTCAACCCAACAATCAGGCAGTGACTGTTAATAGGTTAACTCTTCCTATCCATCACCCAGTCTCATCCCCAGTAAACCTTCCTTGAAGCCCACACTGCACAGCTTCAATCCCCCGTGCCTCCTCACCTATGTGGACTCCCAATTCCCCCCCACTACCCCTGTCACTGAGGGGCCTCATTTACTAGCTACCCCTAGTCCGACCTCACACAATGTCAACCCGACCTCTGTCGAAGATAAGTTGGATGACCTCAAGCATGATCTTCAACGAGTTAAAGATAGCTTGCAGAACCTATTACACTTCTTTGTGAAGATGGAAAATTTGTGGAAGATCAATGCCACCCTGAGACTAATCTTCCCAGTAACAGCAAGCAACAGGCAAGCAATGCATTTGTCCAGGGAATCCCTGCTCAGTTTTCTTGGGAAAACCCGACCCTATCCTAATCACTACTCCAGACCCCATAGGTCCACCAACCATCTATCTGAGGATGTCAGCGACTCCCTCCTTCTGTCATAAATATCTTTGCAGTGTTTCTTCACTCTTGGCTTTCAATATTCAACGAATTTCTTCCAAACCATTTGGCGAAACCACTTTCAAGCACAGATCTATGAACAAGAACAACCTGTTCAATGTCCCTACATCACACCTAGAAACGGTAATAACTAAATCGCATATCAAATCGATGCTCCTTAATTACAGGTCAGCAGTCAAACACACTGCTGATATTGCCATCCTCTTTCTTTCGGATGAGCTAGACATTATGATAATAACGGAAACATGGCTCAACGACTCCTCCTCGCCAATTCTGGACATCTTAATGCCTCCCGAATATGACATCACTAGACTGTCAAAATTGGTGGTGGTGTTGCCTGCATTTTTTACTCCAGACTTATCCTGAGCATCTTACAAACAGTGACAAAGTCCTCTCACGTACACCTAGGCACAGAAATCTGGAACAACAATAAGATTGTCTGTTTTCTCCACACGATCTACCATCCTCTGGACGACAATCTTCTTTTCATCTAACAAATGATGAAATCATAGCCTCTATCTATGACCTACCCCCAACCATATCTTCCTTGGGGATTTCAACCTGCACTGAAACAATACAACTGATCCCTGACTGTATCCCTTCAAGGCTTTCCTCTCAGACCTTAACTTCACCCAGGTTTGCAATGAATCCATCCACAAGGGCTCCACCCTCGATTAATTCATATCTAAAGATAAATTGATACAACTGGAAAGCATTTCACCGTCTGACTGGTCGGATCACTCCATAATCTCTTTTCACATCCTAGAAAAGGTGATGTCCAGACAAGGTCAACCTCATAAGAACAAACAATGGTCTAGGAATCTAACAGACATTCACGCAATGGACCTAACCTCTGTTAACAATAACTTACTCCCTCCAACCCCTAACATGACCAATTTGGATGACCTTACTGAACACTATATACATACCATGACAATATATATATATATATATTTTTTTTTTTAAACCTTTATTTATCAAATGCACAATACACAGCATCTGCCTACAACCCTGTTGGGCCGGCCGCTATGACAAACATTCAAAAAGTAGGACACAGTATGCAATGGGGGTGGCCACTTAGCGTCCCATTATGGTGCAGTGCATAATACAACAATCAGCAGGATAGCAAAGGTTTAATTTTGTAATTTTGTCGAAGTGAAAAACGAACAAGAAACAAACACATGGTAAGGTACTGGCAAGGCTCACAGGAGGGGGGGGACGGGAAACAGTATACAAGAATAGGAGCAAGTCAAACATGGGAGGGGGTTTATGGAGGGAATGTAGAATGTAAATAATGAAAGGTTCGCAATTCATGGGGAGGAGGGAATGGCCTCGGCATAATCAAGCGGAGGGGTACAGATATCACCTCGGTAGGCATTCCATTGCGCCCAGACCCTGTTCCACTTTCTAGGACGACCCCGTGCCTCGTACACCGTCTTCTCTCAAAACATGCACCAGTCCATGTTATCTTTCCAGGCACTGAGCCTCGGCGGTCTATTGGAGCCCCAGAGCTGAGCTATGTCTCTCTTGGCAACCATGTTGCCCAGAGTGACCCAGAAGGTCTGGGCAGCCGTACAGTCTGTAGGCTCCCACACATTGAGCAAACAGCGTCGTGCCTCAGGAAGGAGGGGGACTCCAGTAACACGTCCCATCACATCATGGACCCTGGACCAGAAAGCTGAGATAGCCGGGCATTCCCACAAGACATGTAGAAAGGTACCATCCATACCACATCCACGTCTACACAGTCCGTCCGCCGCAAGCCCCATTTGCACCAGACTCGTACCAGTCACATACACACGGTGGAGGATCTTTAGTTGGACAAAACGAAGCCGAGCCGGAATAGCCACCTCTTTAGGGGAAGAAATAGCCATTTGCCAGTCCTCGTCGTCTAGTTCGAGCCCATCCGCCACCCAGGAGGCACGAAGCTTCTCCAGCAGGTCAGCCCTGTTGTTAATAAGTTTCTTATAGATTAAAGAAATCGTGCTATCGGGGACGTGGCCATCAAGGATACGATCTTCCAATGGGGACGACTGGGGGACGTCAGTTCCGGGGGGAAAAGCGGAGGATAAGGCATGCCGGACCTGTAGATACCGGAAATACTCCTTATCATCCAGCTGATATTCCACCTTCAGGGCCTCAAAGGACTTCACAGTACCCCTGGCCCAGAGATCCTCCACCTTACTAATCCCGATCATATCCCATCTATCAAATCCTTTCGTGCGCCACAGATTGCCCAGCCGCTCAGAATCATACAACGGGGTCATGCGCGTCAATTTGCCGCCCCAACCCGTAGCCACAGTCGCATCCTTCCAGGCACGCACTGCACATTTCGTAGGACCAGTCAGGAGACGGAGCGGTGACTTTGAGTACAAAGCTCTATTGAAGTTGCCACCTGGCAACAGGAGTTTATCCAGGGCAAAAGCGGGAGCGGGAGCGGGTTCCAAGGAATATGTTACATGGTTGATTGCGCTTAAGTGCGAGGCCCAATAGTATCGTTTAATGTCGGGTAAAGCGATACCGCCATCGTACCAGGGGAGTGTAAGTTTAGACAATGCGATACGGGCACGACCATCCCAAATCAATTGCCGCTGTAGGCTTTCGATTTCACGGAAATAGCGAGCGGGGACTGGGTCGAAAAAATTCTGCAAGGCATAAAGAAACCTAGGGAGCGACATCATTTTAAAAAGTGCTGCTCGTCCCAATGGGGACAAGGGCAGTTCACACCACCGCCGCACATCTTGCTTGAGGCGACGGAGGGGAGCGTAGAGGTTCTGATCGTATCGCATCGCGGAATTCATGGAGACATAGACCCCCAGATATTTGAAACCATCTTCCGCCACCTGAATAGGAAACCTATGGGGCAGCGGTGGTAACACCCCCGCTATGACATAAACACAGGACTTGGTCCAATTGATAACCAGTCCGGAGTTCTTACCAAAAGAAGTGAGAACGTCAAAGAGCACATTCAAAGACTTCTGGGGAGAGGTGAAATAGAGAAGGATGTCGTCGGCGTAAAGCGAGACGCGATCCTCCAAATCCGGCGCCCACCGGATCCCTTTAATCGAGGGTTCCCACCGGAGCCATGCCGCAAGGGGCTCAAGCGCCAGTGCAAACAGAAGTGGGGAAAGCGGGCACCCCTGACGGGTGCCGCGTCCCAATGGAAATGGGTCAGAGCTTCTGCAATTCACTACAACTTGAGCCAAGGGTTGCTCGTACAGGAGCCTCACCCACGCAATGAAACTAGGGCCGAAGCCGAATTTGGAAAGGGCCGCCCACAGGTATGGCCATTCAATTGTATCAAAAGCCATTGTAGCATCTAGGGAGGCCACCACCGCAGGCTCAGTGAGAGTTCCAGCTCTCGCGAGAACGCCGTGAAGTCTACGCAGATTAAGGGCCGTGTTTCGATGGGGTATAAAACCGGATTGATCCGGATGGATCAAGTCACAGATTACAGTCAACAACCGATTAGCCAGGACTTTGGCAAGAATTTTGGGCTCAGCGTTCAGTAACAAGATGGGGCGGTAGGAGGTGCAGCGGTCTCGAGGCTTGCCGTCTTTATGAATGACCACTATGGTAGCCAGGCGCTGTTCAGACGGAAGGACTCCGGCCTCAAATGCATCCAGAAACATGGTCCGCAAGTGGGCGGCCATTTTGTCTGGTCGAAGTTTATAGAGCTCGATAGGCAAACCATTGGGCCCCATCGCTTTACACGAACGCAAGGATCTAATGGCGAGAGCGATCTCGTCTACCGTAAAAGGAGCTTCCAGGGCTAATCTATCCTCTTCTGAGACACAGGGAAGAGCAATATCGCGCAGCAGTAAACGGGAGTCAGCCTCATCACGGTAACTCACCGGGCTATAAACCTTCCGAAAATGGTCCACGAAACAGTCAACAATCTCACCGGGGTCAGACACACATTCACCAGTCTCGCGGGTAATGACGGGTACAACACGATTCATTCTTTCAGCCTTATCCAGCCACGCAAGGAGTTTTCTAGCCTTGTCACCCACATCATACAAACGGCCCAGCTGATTCACACGCATCACCTTAGCGGCATCAGTCACACAGGCTCTATAATCCGCCTGCTTCAGTTCCAAGGTGTGTAGGAGCGCAGGCGTGTCGTCCCCACCCAACTCACTTTCGAGTGTGGTTATTTCGGTCTCAAGGGCCAGCACCGCCTCCCTCCTAGCCTTCCTTTCAGCTGCAATAAGAGACAGTGCGGAACCCCTCATAACAGTTTTGGAGGCCTCCCAAAGAATCGTAGGGGAAGCTACCGAACCTACATTCTCATCGAAGTAGCAATCGATCGCCTTAATCAAATCTGAGCGAAGCCGAGGGTTCCGAAAGTGCCAGGGCGGGACAGGGGGAACTCTGCTTCCAGAAAGACCACCCACGGAAACCTCGAGCAGCAAGGGGGAATGATCTGAAATACCCCTAGGGAGATGTCGAACTTCCCGCACCAAGGATAAGTTAGAAGGCAGCATGAAGAAGTAATCTATCCTTGAGAGGCTGCCATGGGCACCAGAGTGGAAAGTGTATTGCGTCTGTGAGGGGTGTAGCGATCGCCAGACGTCCACCAGGCCAAAAGTTTCGGCCATGTCAGGGAGCCACATCTGGGACAATGGCAGAACTCTAGGGGGCAGTCGATCACATTCACCAGACATCACAGAGTTAAAATCCCCACCCATAATTAGTAGGCCATCAGGGAGTCCCAGGAGAGTCTTGCCGAGATCAGCATAAGTGGTAGCCTGCAGCCCCGGGGGAATATATACAGCAACTATTACAATTAGCTTCCCCTCCCATCTCCCCGAGACAGCAGCATAGCATCCCCGATCATCAAGGGTGACATCATCAATCTCGAGGGCGAAGGAGGATTTTACCATTATACCTACCCCTCGGGAGCCGGACGTAAAACCAGCATGAGCGACAAGCCGGTAGCCTCGGCGGTCAAGAGCTCTACAGGCATTACCAATCAAATGGGTTTCTTGAAGTAACACAACATCAGGGGCATGACACCTTATAAATTGCAACACAATGCCACGTTTAATTCTGTCTCCCAAACCATTGACGTTCCAAGAAAGAATCTTCATCTCACCGCCCCCCCATCCCAAAAAGAGTGCCCCAACCCGGCCCCCTCCCGGAACCTCATGTCAAGGATGTACGCAAGCAATAGAGTACCAGGTGAAAAGAGAAACAAAAAACACGCAACATAACCAAGTCCCCACCACCCACCCCCGACCATGAACCTGTTACAATACCCCCCACCCTGCACCCCTGCTGACTAAAGAGCCACCCCAAACTGCAGTGTGCCTGTCGCCCCATCTGATCTACACAAAGAAACCCCTGAGGAGGAAGGGAGAAACTACCCCAACCCGCCCCACCCCGGACATAAACATAAAGCACATGATAAAAGTTACTCTATAAAGTTTATGATCCAGAACCGGACCTCGGGGGCCCAAATTCAGTCCTGCGCCGTTGCACCTCCGTCCGCGCCTCCGGGGCCTCCGCTCTCAGCGTCGTCCTTTGGCATCGAGTCCAACCAGTCACTGGCACTATTTGGCTGATCGAAGAAGTAAGCACGGACCCTGTATTTGATATGCAAGCGAGCGGGAAACAACATAGCATATTTTAGTCCCAAATCCCTGAAGCGACGCTTCACTCCGAGGAATCCAGAACGTTGCCGTTGTACTTGAGGAGTGAAGTCAGGATAGATCGAAACAGAGTTGTTGTCGAACTTCAACGGGCCGTGCTTGCGGGCGGCCTGAAGAATGGCGTCTCTGTCTCGAAAGTGAAACAGCCTAGCAATTATAGGCCTCGGGGGTCCCCCCGGCTTTACCTGTCCACCTGGGAAGCGATAGGCGCGCTCGACCGCAAAGAACTTACTAAGGCCTGCGGGAGCGGCCCTATTGTCGTATTCCTCCATGCGTTTGGTCAACAGGTCTTGTGATGAACGCAGGTTCCCAATCTCCGACTGCGCTTCCGCCATGTCCGTCACCAGACTGGATGCTTTTAGGTCCAGTGCCTTGACCCTCTCGTTCGTCTTGGCTAAATCGGCTCGAATAAGGGTAACATCAACCGCCACCGTGTCTATTTTGGACACGATGGCCTCATATTGCTGGCTCATATCAGCCTTGAGCCCCGCAATGGCGGCCAGTAGGTCTTGAAGTGAAACTTCCGAGGAGGTCGCCATGTCTGTCTTTGGGTCTTCCAAGCCGCGGCTGGCAGCACTGGGGGAACCTCTCGGTTGCGTATAGCGATCGATCACGTTAGACTGGACCGATCCCCCATGAGTAGTGGCCTTCCTGCGCTTCTCCACCTCGGGTTTCGTCGCCATGATGAATTCAGCACCTCACGGGGACCACCCGGGTGCGATAGGATGTCGGCGATCCTCGAACCACGAAAGTCTGGTTTTTGCAAGAAATTGTCACAGTCCACAGAGCCGGCACTGTGAAGAAAGCGTATTGCCAGTAAGCACATCAAACCAGGATTGAAGAGCAGGTCTCAGGCAATCAATACACGGGAGGACCAGAAACCGAAAGTGAAAGTGGCCCACCATCGGTGAAGCAAATGCCAGGCAGCCGTTGTTGTTGCATTACTGCTCGGCCATCCGAGGCAGCAGAGTCCGGGGCTAGGCCAGGAAGTTAGAGACGACGTAAAAATGGTCCCCGAAGTCCGATCTCGGCCCAAAAAAGTTCAGCAGCATCAGCAAGAGTAACACTTCAAAAGCCCGTCAAAGTGACCAGGATAGCTGAA
This sequence comes from Lissotriton vulgaris, assembly GCF_964263255.1. Taxonomy (NCBI): domain Eukaryota; kingdom Metazoa; phylum Chordata; class Amphibia; order Caudata; family Salamandridae; genus Lissotriton; species Lissotriton vulgaris. The sequence goes on along the minus strand of NC_141691.1, from coordinate 1,219,595,777 downwards.
GGATGAATCAATAAGGGCGGCGCGGGTCTCGGGAGCTCTCTGCTCACGCGACCATCTTGGATGCCCGCGTAGCTCCTCCCCCGACAATATATATTTGACACTGTTGCTCCAAAGCAACTCAAGAGGATACTGTCAAACACCCCAAACCCTGGTTCAACAACTTCCTCAATGAGGAGTGTCGCAAAATAAGGCTCTTGGAAAGATTATGGAGAAACTCACCTTCCCTAACAAACCTCGAACAGTTGAGTAGAGCAAGAAGTTCAATAAACATGTCCGCAGCACGAAAGACGAACACTTTAGATCTCAACTAGACAATGCCAAAAACAGACCTAAAAAAATATTTGAAATCTTAAAACAACAAGCTAACCACTCAACCGACCTACAATCTGCTCCCAAGATATCTATCCCCAGTAAAGAGGTCTTCTCTGCACACTTTTTCAAATGATCCAGAAAGATCGAACTACAACGGCAACTTGCATCACAAAATAGGCTTCATCGGACCCAACCCATTACATTGACTTTTCAAACCTCAGAGAGTGCCCCGTCCTTCAGAGACATAGGCCTTACTCCAAAAAACAATGCATCATGGTACAATTTCAGACTTAATGACGATGTTGAGCTACGAAAAATAATATTGTCATTAAAACCCTCCAATCATTCCCATCTACTCTGTTTCTTGATTATCCATGAATCACTCTTACAGGGTAGGATTCCTGACTGCCTAAACATAGGACAACTCACACCCATTCCAAAAAAGCCTAATATAGACTCATCTGATCCCAACAATTTCCATCCAATTTCTAATATAATGACTCTAGCTAAACTTCTTGTGAAATGCATACACATACAACTCTGCAACCACATTGTAAAGTTTTAGCTGCTTGACCAATACCAATCTGATTTTAGAGCAGGAGATAGCACTGAAACGGCTCTAAGCCACATTGTTGATGACGTCTTGAGCCTACTCGAGCAAAATGAGCCTTGCCTACTTTCCTTCTTGATCTATCCTCAGCATTTGACAAGGTCAAACATGAAAACCTGATTGATCTTCTGGAAAAAAGGATGGGGATAGCAGGTCCGGTCTGAAATTGGTTTGCCTCGTTCCTACAGGACAGAATGCAAAGAAACAAAGTGAATCATTCCCTAGCTAACAGTACACCAGTTTCAATTAGAGTGCCTCATGGCTCCACACTCTCACTAACACTCTTCAACTTGTTCATGGAACCCCTCAAAGAAATCCTGAAACATTCAAACATACAATACCACATGCACGCTGATGATACGCAACTTTATATGAAAAATCGCCTCTGGAAGACATCAAAACTCTGAACTGTGTTCTTCTAAAAACTCAACAATGGTTAACTCACAATCACCTTATGCTTAATGCTCTCAAGACAGAATTCCTCCCGATTGCCGCACCCACCCACTCCACACCCATTCAAGACTTGCTCAGTCGTATGGCCCTCAATTGCGATCCACATGTTGGTTCCACTAAATCTTTAGGCATCACGTTAGACAAATACCTGAATATGTAAGACCACATCAGAGCTACAACTAAGGAAGCCAACTACCATCTCAACACTCTTAGGAAAATCAAACCGTTCCTGTCTCCTGTTGACTAGCAACTTGCAGTCCAGTCCCTAGTAATGTCCCATATGGAATATGGAATTGTACCCTTGGTTGGGTTGCCCAAAGCTAGACTCAATCCCCTTAGGGCCACTGTGAACTCTGCCGCCAGACTCATCACGGGCTCACAAAAACATGATCACATCAACCCTGACCTAATTCAGCTCAACTTGCTATTGCTTGAAGATTGGATTAGTTTCGAGATTGCCTCCCTGACGCACAAAGCTCTTCATTATAATATCCCCCACTTACCTGGAAAAAAGCTCAACCTTTCCGGTATGAATTGGTCCCTAGGAAGCTCCAGCAACCTTCTGCTGAAACCTCACAAATTCAAAAAGAAAAGAACATGCAACTGCGCCTTCTCGGGTCTGGACCCAAGAATTTGGAACGCTCTTCCTCCCAATGTCTCTTCTAACCCTTCGACCTCCTAATTAAAAAAACAAGTCAAAGGATCTCTCCTGAATACCCAGCTGCAACAATCGTCCTGAAGACAACATATTAACTTTTATACCCTACAGACAACACATCTATCTCATTTGTTGAGACATTTTTGTGATGCAACTTATGTTATCGCTACATGTTACACATGTTTCTTTTCGCTCTTACTGTTTTGGGGGTGGTTTACTACAAATGTTTATGATGTTTACTTGCTTAGTGACCAATCGTATCCTTTTTCTGCTGTACAGTGCTCAGGTACCCCTACAGGTCATTTTTGCAGTATATAACACTTTACATATAAATATAATTAAATAATCTCATTCCAGCCACCCCTGAGGTACAGATCCCTCCGCCAATAACTTGTTTTTTTATCAGCTGAACGGGTATTGGTTCCTGCAATATAGGTGTTTTATCAGTGGAATGAGTATTAGTTTCAACAAACTTGTTATCAGAACATTAGCATGTCTTGTTATTAGTATAACCCATCTGCTCTGTATCAGCACCTCCCAGTTCCTGTAACTCCTCAGGAATCGTTTGCATCCATGTGACAGCCATGCACCTCCCTCCAGGAGCGTGGCGGGGAGCAGCGTCCCTCCAGTGGCCTCCAGTCTTCCCAACGACAGTCTCTTCCATTCCAGACACTCTGACCTCGAGCACTACCCCTTCACCACCTTCTACCCTGTTCCCTTTAGACAACGATTCCTCCATGGCAGCATCTCTTGGTCCCAGCAACGTGGAGAAGCCTGAATCCTCTCCGACATGTGCATCATAATTCATCCCTGCTTCAATTTAAATGGACCTCTTCCCAAAAACTCTTCTTCATCGCCACCCAAATTCAACAGATAAAAGGAAAGGAGGGACTTCCGGTTGTCCTTCACGAGGTTGCCTAAACTTGGACAGTTCATTCATCAGGTCCTCCTGATGATATTCTGTTGCAAGGTCCTTCTGACACTTTGCCTGGGGTTGCTAAAAGAGTTATCCTTCTGTAGTTTGTGCAGGCTTTTGGCTAAACTGCAACATAATATATGGACACATTTCCAAATATACATAAATGATCTTTCGTTTAGTAAGCAAAACATTTCAAACAAGTTTCAATCAGGTATCCAGTGTCAGCCACTCAGTGGTGGTCTTGAAAAAATGTTCTAAAACTGAATCTGTCTAAAACCAGCCACAATCAATTCAGTCTGAAACTTTTGCATTATATTAATTCAGTCATAATGCAGACAACTCAAGCAGGTAATGTACTGAATAACTACTTCTGGCAATTCAAACCCTAAGAAGTCTCATTCACAAAAAGTTCCATATTCCGTGCATAAATACCTTTGTTCAATCAAGAGTTTATTATGGCCACGCTATACATCTAGCTTCCTCTGAAATAATTTTGTTTCCCAAATTTATTTCCGTCCAAACGCTACTACACGACTCGTCATCAACACTCCCACATTTTCTAATCTTCCCCTTGCTACTGTTACACGACATTTCATACATAACAAGATTATCATAGTCCACAGAGGTATATCAGCGATATCTGGACTTTATAGCCCCCCCTCAAAAAATTTTTTTGCCATATAACAAGGTGGGCACTCTGCTCCTCAACCGATTTATTTAATAACAATTTCAAGATTTCAAACACTCACGCTCTGAGATTGTGGCTAGTACCTGGAGTTCCTTGTCTGTATGTCTTCACTCTCGAACAGGTCCTGCCAAGTTTAGGAAATTCCTGTGAAGTACCCCTTGCGCAGTCTGCAATACTTATCTACAATTTGACTGTGTAATGACTAGCTTTGGTGAATGTGCGCTCCACAAATATCTACCAAACGCGATACACCGCAGTCCATCAGAAACGCCTCAGCCCTTACTAATTGGGCTCTGTCATTCCCAATTTGGATTGAAAATCAGGAATGCGAAGAGTGTGGGTGTACCACACTGTCTTCCCCAAGCACTCAGGGGTGTGTAACTCCTGATCCAGCTTGAAAATCGGGAATTGTAAAGAGTAACACATCCGCAGTGTCTCCGACACTGGTCCTTTTACCAGCTGGAATCTTGAGAAATCTCCAGCTGAGAATGGGGAATTGCTGTCGGGAACCTTGTGCAATATTCATGCATTCCTCTGTAATTCCCAATTTATTGGGGGCTAGTCATGGTAAAATTGGGGGGCATATTGCCAACAACTAGCGATAATTATCGCTATGTTGGTTTAGCGGCGATTTGTATCGCTTAGGAACCTTGCTATTATCAAGGTTTATCTCCTACGCGATAAAAATCAGCCGAAATGCATGAATATCGCTGAAAAGTCAGCAATATTCATGCATTACCGAGCTAATGCTCTTAGCCATGTTATCCACCTCCCATTGGATAACATGGCTAAGAACTGCTCAGGGGCAGGTGTTAGCTTTTGGAGATATTTGCGCTTAGCGCGAATATCTCCACAAGTTGATAATATGAGATAGCGATGTTAGCAACTGTTTCCAGTCGCTAACTTCTTGGCATGCCCACTTTGCATGTCATTAGTGATAAATATCACTGACATGCAAAGCGGGGCCCAAGATGGTCGCTATTTATTTATTATTTATTTAATGGTTTTATAAAGCGCGTAGTAACTCGATGAGCATCCCAGCGCTGAGCTGTTTCTCCTGAGGCTTCCGGCCATCTGACTGAAGTTATGTTTGGGGGAACATAACTTCAGTCAGATGGCTATCTCCTACTAGCTGTCGCTAACTGGTGTTAGCGACAGCTAGGTAATAGGGAGATAATTTTATCTCCGCTTTCTTGGCTTTTAAAGCCAAAAAAGCGGAGATAAACCCCCTTGATAATATGCCCCTGGATATTTTAAGGTATTCCAATTATCAAAACCCACGATATCTTTAATTCTAGGTGACGGAACACCGCCTCAGTGATACTATACTTGAATGGGAGACCTGTGAAAAAGAAAACAATCGTAAACTGCAAACGCATGAGGCCTGGTATATGCCCTTTTAACTTTTTGTTGCTCTGCTTCTGAAGGACTTTACAGTCATAAAATGTCCAACTTACTTGAGTTTTTTCAATTGCCATTCATATGAGAATCGGATATGACATATGCTTTACTCACTGGACGGATCATTTGTTTTGTCTAAAAAGCTGTTTCCCTTAAATAGCCCTCTCAAAGTCTTGTGGCCGCCTGGGGATGAGGCTGCTGTGGCAGGTTAATAACTTGAATAAATCAAAGAACATCTAAAAAGTGATCTACACTAATGTAAGGTCTCGCCTCTTTCTTCTGAACATAATGTCTCTCAATCCGTAGTCTCCTGACAGGGGACACAATTAAAGCGCTCCTGCTTTTGATTGGCACAGCTGTGAAAGTACTGTCTACTGTAAGAAATGCTGTAAACTCACTGCAGGCCATCTGTCGCTCCTATAACAAAAAGACAGGGCTATTTTAATGTGGCAATCGGATGTTTCTACTGAACTAAATGTCTTTAATAACTTCTTGACTTTGTATTTCATTTTGAGCAATAGATTTGAAGAGGACAATGAGAGGTATATGTACAAGGACTGCCGCTAACTGGAGTTAGCCTTAGTTAGCGGTAGTTTTTTTAACGCGGCCTAGCACCAAAAACTATCACCCTGTTAGCGATGTATTTACAATATGTCGCTACATGGAGATTGTTTCAGGTAGCCGCGGTGAAAACTGCCGCTAACACTAGCGTGAAGGCGATACAAATTCTGACATTACTGGGCGAAAACTGATGACAGGGCAATTAGCAGGCGGAAAACTCATGTTAGTCAACATAACTTCACCTTTTTTGCCTGTAGAAGGCAAAAATAGCCAATAAGTCCACCTTTAATGAAAATAATAAAAGAAAAACAATGGAATGCAGAATGGAGAAGACAGGGACAAGTGCAGCACAGATCAACAACCTCCCCAAAAACCACAACAGCTGTGATGACTAGCCAGAGTCCCAGGGGAAGAGAAAAAGCAGAATCAGGGCTACATATATAAAAAGAGGCGCATAGCTGGGGAAAACCTCTCTTGCATCATTTTTCACAGTGCCCGCCTTGCAACACCATAGCAGTCAAAACCTAGAAAGCGCGGACAGTTCCCAGGGCCCGAAGGCCTCACTATGCCTGCGTCTGGGCCCTGGAGTGAGGTGCATAGGTCCTGTGGAGTTGCTGGGCTATGGTGGTAGACAATGAGGTGTTGGTAATTGCCCTTACCTGGTGGTGAAGTCTGCCAGGTCACATTGAGACAAGTTGCTGACCTGTGTGAGAAGACCGCAACACTGGGGTTCACGGAGGAGATTTACTAACGGTGGGCCGCACCTCTTTGCATCACAGGCCAGAGGATATTGCTCTGTCCGGATCCTGCTGAGGGTGAGGCCCTTGAGCTGCGCCAAACTTGTATGGCAGAAGCACTGCAACTTCACGCATAACGGGGCCCTGTTGCATCACTTGTATCGGAAGGTTCCCCAGCGACTTGGCGGGGACTCCTGTACCCTGCTTGTGAAATCCTACTGAGGCTCCTGATTTGGAAAGAGTGTAGCAGATTACGCCATCGTGTCAATGTCCAGGTGAGGAGAATCTGGGATGTGTAGCGGAGGAGGCCCGGGGGTCGAGTTGGGCCCAGGCCTAGCACCTGTGGGTGACGCACCCCCAGTGGTGGCTCCTCCACTATTGCGGAAGAGCATCGCCCCACTGCTTACAAGTAGTGTACGAAGAGGAAATATAACATGATGATAACTTTCTGATATTCTGATGCTGTTTCCTTTGTGGGCGGAAAGTTGGGTGGGGGTGCTCTACTCACAGAGTAGGGCAGAAGCGAAGTGGTATGTCCACTCAAGTGTGCAATGACTGTATGTTTGGCCCTCTTAGGCCGCCCAGAGCTGTCATGCGCACTTCCCTGTTCGCTATGCAGGCTTCCTTATAGCCTGCATGGAGAACATGATGACCCCTCCAGCCCCTGGCTGAACGCCTTGTCACTGCGCTCAAGAACAATTACAACGCCGCTTTGCAGCATTGTGATTGGCTTAGGGGAGAGAGCCTGGCTGTCTTCTTCCTGTCCCTGGAAGCAGACTCAGGAGTGCAGAAGCACAGAGAATGTGGGACCCAGCCTGATGTAAGATTAAAAATATATATATTTACAAGCCCTGCTCTCCCACCTCGTCCCACCCCCTTCAGTATCCTTTCTTGTTTTTACCGCCTCCCAGCTGTCTAGTTCTCCCCGCAGCACTTCTCAATGGCAGCCGCTTTGAGGCCATGTGCAGCGGGCGTACCACTGGTGCACCAAAGGCAAGCCTGTCTGCGTCCATCCGCCCCTGGACCATGCCCAGCACCAAGGACTTTTCCTCTCCGACACTCTACCTCTACAACTCTAGCACCATCCTCGCCATCAGCCCTGGATGCCACACTGCCTGCCATCTAGCATCACTGTGGAATCCCCTTGCACCTTGCCCCTGCTGGCACTGCAAAGCCACTGTCTGCCACATCAGCAGATCAGCACCTCCTACAGTCCAGCCAACGAACAGTGCACCAGATCGGCTCAAGGTCATCCTCCTCAACTTGCTGTCCCTCCCCAGAGACACAACAGAAATCTAGGACCTCCTTGATGCCACATTTTCAGACAGCACCTAGTTCACAGAAACCTGGACTAACCTCTGCTCCGGACCGGACCGGACATCGCCATCACCATCCACAACGGCTACAAATTTACGCCTTGAAACCCTCCCGGTAAGTAGTGCGCGATATAAATGCCCATGATTGATTGATTGACCCGCATGGACCACCCCGAGCACCCAGGAGGAGGCAATGCCATTGTCTAAAAAAGCACACTCCGACAGACCACGCACTTTAATGTGTTGACAGCTACCATGGAACACCTCCACTTCCAGAGCGGGACCAACCCCACCCTCCACGGCACCCTCGTCTACAGGCCCCCTGCCCAAGAACCCCCATTCACAGATGCCATTGTAGACCTCATCGCACCCCAGGCTCTGCCATCCACTGGCTAAATCCTACTCAGACACCTCAAGTTCCACTTGGACAACACCAGTGACCAGAATATCACCACACTTCTGGCAAACCTCCCCAACATCGGACTCAAGCTGCTAGGCACTGCACCAGCCCACATAGCAGGACACACGCTTGACCCCGATTTCTCCGCCAGCAGAAACTTCAGCTACAGCCACACCCTCAAACTCTCCTGGACCCTCAAACTCTCCTGGACTGACCATCATAATAAACATCACGCCTTCACCACGTCAACCATACACCACCGCCATCATCGCCCCCAGCTGCAGCTGGATCAAGGCCATCAAAGACACCCAGCTCATCCTCCCCTTCACAAAGACCCTCCATTTTGCGTTGCTGTTGTTGTTGTTGCCGCCCCTCCTCCCGCCACCGCCTCCCAGCTGCTGACCCTCCCACGCTCCGCCCCCTCCACCATCCATTTATGGCCAATGGTCCCACGCGCAGCGTCCACGCGCTTCGGACACGCCGAAGGTGCGCCAAAGGTAAGCCCGTCTACGCCCGTCCGCGCCTGGACCGCGCCCAGCGCCAGACCCCCTGCCCCTCGCGCTGCCCAGCCCCCCCGCGTTACTTACGATGCCGCCACGCTCCTAGCCCTTAACCCCGGTCGCGCCCCCAACTACGTCCAAGCCGCTCCTGGACGCACCCATGGACCGTTCTCCTGCCTCTCCTGCAAATTTAGCGGCACCGACAACATCTCAGCTACGACCACAACAAAGATTCCCGACCCCAACCACCTAGAATGCATCCTTCTCAACACCCGCTCAGTCCACAGGCACGCCATTGACCTTTGGAACCTACTAGACACCATCTCTCCGGACGTCGCCTTCCTAACGGAAACATGGATGAACGCTTCCTCCGCCCCGGACATCGCCATCGCTATCCCTGACGACTATAAGATCACACGCAAGGACCGCACCGACCATACAGGAGGTGGAATCGCTATCGTCCATAAGAAATCTATCCGCATCTCAACCAGCTCTGACGCCAACCTCGCTAACTCCGAACACCTTCACTTCCAGATCCACATCGACCCCAAGACCACACTCAGAGGCACCCTCCTCTACAGACCACCAGGACCCCGCGCAAAATTCAGTGAAGACATCACGGACTTCATCACCCCACACGCGCTCCCCTCCAAAGACTACATCCTTCTGGGAGACCTCAACTTCCACCTTGAAAAGATCAACGACCGCAACACCGCCGCCCTCTTGGACAACCTAGCCAACCTCGAACTTAAACAACTGGTCACTTCCCCCACCCACATCGCAGGTCACACACTCGACCCCATCTTCACCTCCAGCAATCATGTCTCCTTCAGCCACACTACGGATCTCCTCTGGACTGACCACAGCTGCGTTCACTTCACCTACAACAAGCCGAAACCCATCATCCACCTCCAACCAACTCTACAAAGAAACTGGAACAAAATCACCACGGAGCAGATCTCCACATCGCTCCTTCAAACCTCCCCAGCCCCCTTTTCTAACGCCAACGAAGCCGCCTCCAACCTCACCCTTTGGTTATCCAACACCGCCGACTCCTTAGCACCACTGAAAAAACGTCAACACAAACTTGACATCAAGAAGGCCTCATGGTTCAACGATGACCTCAAGAAGTCCAAGAAACTGTGCCGCTCCCTTGAAAAGGCCTGGAAAAAAGACCCATCCACCAGCAACAAGGACGCCTTCAAAAGCGCCATCCGTACTCACCACCAACTGATCCGAAAAGCCAAGAAAACAGCATTCAAGGATCGACTTGACAACAACGCCCACAACAGCAAGGAACTTTTCAACATCGTCAAGGAATTTTCCAACCCCTCGGCCAACTCCAACGACGTCACCCCTTCTCAAACCCTCTGCGACTCCCTAGCTTCTTTTTTCCACAACAAGATTGCTGACATCCACAACAGCTTTGACATCCAACCCGGAAGCCAACCCACCCTACCATCAGCTGACCATCTTCCCCCCGTTAACACCCTTAACGCCTGGAACCCAATCTCCACTGAGGACACCATCCGCCTGATGAACTCCATCCACTCTGGATCCCCCACAGACCCATGCCCTCACCACATCTTCAACAAAGCAGACTCCGTCATAGCTCCGCACCTCCGAGACGTCATCAACTGCTCCTTCAACTCCGCTACCTTCCCAGAAGACTGGAAACACGCTGAACTCACCGCCCTTCTGAAAAAACCAACAGCAGACCCCACCGAACTCAAAAACTACCGCCCCATCTCGCTCCTTCCATTCCCGGCCAAAGTCATCGAGAAAGCTGTCAACAACCAGCTCGCCGCTTTCCTCGAAGCCAACAAATCCCTCGACTCCTCACAGTCCGGCTTCCGAGCAAAACACAGCACTGAGACCGCCCTCATCGCAGCAACAGACGACATTCGAACTCTACTGGACAATGGAGACACAGTCGCCCTCATCCTCCTCGACCTCTCTGCAGATTTCGACACAGTCTGCCACAGCACCCTTTTACAACGCCTCAGAAACATCGGAATCCAAGGAAAGGCAATGGAATGGATCACCTCCTTCCTCTCCGGAAGAACACAGAGAGTCCGCCTCCCACCATTCAAATCCGAGGCCTCTGAAATCATCTGCGGCGTACCACAAGGATCCTCACTCAGTCCCACCCTCTTCAACGTATACATGAGCCCCCTCGCGGCCATCGCACGCCAACACAACCTCAACATCATCTCTTATGCGGATGACACTCAACTGATCCTTTCTCTCACCAATGACCCCAGCACCGCCAAGACTAACCTACACGAAGGAATGAAAGAAGTCGCCGAATGGATGAAACAAAGCCGTCTGAAACTGAACTCAGACAAAACAGAAGTCCTCATCTTAGGTAAATCCCCCTCTGCATGGGACGACTCCTGGTGGCCGGAAGCCCTCGGAAATGCACCCATCCCCACAGACCACGCACGGAACCTTGGCGTCATCCTGGATTCTTCACTCTCAATGAACAGACAAGTCAGCGCCGTATCCTCTTCCTGCTTTAACATTCTTCGCATGCTGAGAAAAACATTTCGCTGGATCCCCACCGAAACAAGGAAAACAGTCACCCACGCTCTAGTCACGAGCCGACTGGACTACGGAAACACCCTATACGCAGGTACCACCGCTAAACTCCAGAAGAAACTACAACGAATCCAAAACGTCTCAGCCAGGCTCATATTAGACATCCCACGCTACGAACACATCTCTGGTCACCTTAAAGACCTCCACTGGCTACCCGTCAATAAGAGGATTACTTTCCGACTGCTTACCCACGCACACAAATCACTATACGACATCGGACCAGACTGCCTCAACTCTCGACTGTCCTTCTACACCCCCTCCCGCCAACTGCGCTCTTCCAGCCAAGCCTTCGCCACTGTACCTCGCATCAACAAGACCACCATGGGAGGCAGATCCTTCTCATATCTGGCTGCCAAAACATGGAACTCACTCCCCGCTTACCTTCGACTCACCCAGAATCACCTAGCGTTCAGAAAGCAGCTTAAAACGTGGATTTTTGACAAATAATCCTCCCCCCCTTCCTAAGCGCCTTGAAACCCTCTGGGTATGTAGTGCGCTATATAAATTTTATGACTTGACTTGACTTGACTTGACTTGAAAACAAAAATACACTGCTTCCAGGAAGAAATGAGGGGCGTAGCCACCTGGATTAAAAGCAGCTACCTGAAGCTCAACTCGGAGAAGACTGAGGTCCTCATCATCGGACCCTCCACCACCGCCTGGAACAACACCTAGAGGCCCTCCGCCCTCAGGAGTCTGCCCACCCGACAGACCATGCACGGACCCTCTGCATCATCCTCAACTCCTCCCTCACCATGACCCGCCAGATCAACTCCATCGCCTCTACCAGTTTTAACTGCCTTCAGATCCTCCACAAGACCTTCAAATTGATACCCCCAGAATGCAGAAAAACCATCACCCAAGCTCTGATAACCAGCAGACTGGACTACGGCAGCGCCCTCTATGCCGGAATCAACAAAACCCTTCTCCACAAGCTCCGACCCATCCTGAACGCCGCAGTCCGACTCGTCTTTGGAACCGCATGGCAAGCACACATGACCCAACACCTACGTGACCTCCACGGATTTCTTGTCGACAAGAGAGTAACCTTCAAACTGCCCACCCACACCTACAAATCACTCCACAACATCGGACCCAAATACCTCAACGAGAGAGTCTCCTTCCACATACCCAAGAAGAACCTTATTCCGCAGACCTCACCCTCGCAGAAACCCCCGCATCTGCAGAATCTCTTATGTTGCAGCCAAAGCCGGGAACAAGCTCCCTGTCAACATCAGATGCCTTCCCACCCTCCACACCTTCAGGAAGAACCTTAGGTCTTGGCTTGTTGACTGAACCGGAGCTGTACACATTTCCGCCCCCCCCCCACCGCCTGAGACCCTCACAGGTGAGTAGCGCACTTTATAAATTCCTTACTGATTGATTGATTGAAAGAACTTTTCAGCAACTACCTCAGCACCACCACTCCGCCAACGTTTACAGATGCCAACACCGCAGCATGCAAACTCCACTGATGGAGCTCCATCTGCGCCGACACCCTGGCAGCACCTCCTTGTCAGTTGACAGAGCATCTAGGGGTTGCTGGCTGCAGGGGAAGGTGACAGCAGATACCCTGGATGCCAAACTGGACTCTGTGGAAAGGGACGCATCTAGGCATATGCGTGACCTTGTGAACCCATATGCCACATTATACGTGCATCAGGTAGGATGTATGCAGGGTGGGCGTTACCTCACAACAAAGCTTTGTTGTGTAGTAGTGAAATCTATGTGGCCTAATGGCGTAGTGAAATCTATGAGATTTTACTGCAACAATTCTAGGATACCACTGCTTCAAAACCTTACACCTGACTCATGGCGGGCATAAGGATGGCACAGTGCCATAGGGATAGGCCTGCCCCATGCATTGCTGGTTTTGCATCATGCTTGCAATACAATTGAAGCAAGGCCTGACTTTAGCACTGACAGAGACATCAGGAACACTGACATATCTGCAAATCCTTGCGACATGGATCGCCGTACAGTAAATACGGCTCATCTATGGTGTCACAAGGAAGGCAAAGTGAAAAGTGTTGCAATGCTGTTTTGTCACAGCGATGCAACACTTTTCCCAGGACTGCACCCTATCTTATTGTGGGGCACATTCCTGAGCTTTTGTCTTGGCACCTGGCAGCACAGCAATATTCTTTGCTGTGCTGTCCAGCACCAAAACCTGTGAAATGAGGCCCCAAGGGTTTGCACCAATTTTAAGACCAGCTATTTTCTAGTCTTAAAAACGGCCTCTAACTGAATTTAAAGGTATTTTTCTTGGATTTTGCATCATACAAGGAATTCCTTGAAAATATCACGAAGTGGGGTTAGCAGCAGTTTTTGCACGGGAACCCCCACCATGCATGTCATTTTCGTTAACAGTCACTAACAGAAGTGGCGATCTTTAAAATTAAAATATTCACCGGAAAAGTGCAGCTAACTCCAGTTAGCCGCAACTTGTAAATAAGGCGATAAAAAATAGGTGCCATTACGTCAAACAATTGACACTACAGTGGCCTTAAGTCCTTGTACATATGCCCCTGAGTGTCTTAATGCATTAATTATCAAGGTGGTAAAGCAAAAGGCAGAAAGATAGTTAGAGGTGATTTATACTTCAATATTAGTTCTTTTATTTACTGGAACGTATGTAAGTGGTGCTGATACAATAGGTCAGTGGTGAGTGAAGTGTTAGCGATCACCCCTAGCCAGTTTATGTTCCTACATGGAATGTGGCCACCCTCATTTTCACTGTTCTTAAATCATTAGGGGGCTAATTTACAAAGGTAAATTTACGTGTAGACTAACCGTGGGCGGAGAACTCCTCTCCGCCCCAGAGTATACGAAGATTTGCCTACTCCGCATTCTGCAGAGAACACAAAGTACCCAAATCTCCGCACACTCCGCGGCGGAGCGTAGTTGACCAGCCCGCGCCTCCACCCCCCCAGTAAGAATGACATAAATATAGATTAAAGGTAAAATAATTATCCTTTACCTTGACTGTGGAGTCCCCGGGCTGCCGTCCTCCTCTTCCTCGGCGTTTCACGGTGATCTGCGCATGCGCGCACCCATGCATGTGCATTCCTTGCGAGAAAAACTTTGATGTTTTGGTGGGAAGGGATTTGACAGTGATGTCAGTTAGTTGTGGAACTTAGATCCTCAGAGGTGCTCTTTCTAGAGACAACTTGATGGCAGCATGTTGGATTGTCCCGGAATGCAGTGCAGGAGTGTTGGGACAAATAAATAAGTAAGGATTGGCCAGGTGTGCCTGGCATTTAGAACTTTCACTACCATTTAAAAACCTTTGCAGAAGGAAGACACAGCTGAGAAGACCCTAGAACTGGGAGGCTACAATGACGGAAAAGATGTCCAGCCGGAAGGAGAAGCCACCTGAAACATTGCAAGTATGGGCTAGGGGTTCAACCAAATTGGTTGTGGACATCTGCCTATGGTAAAGTGTAGGGAAAAGTGAAAATGTTTATTAAACTTGAAAGAAATATATTATTATAAATTAATTTAATATATTATATATAAGAATTAAATATTGAATTAATTAACATTTACTGAACTCACTCAGAGGCAAGACCCCTTGGGAAATGATTGAAGCGGCAGGAGCACATCCATACGGTCTTATAAGGCACCAGGAGGGTTCCTTATAAGGCCGTGCTCAGCCCCCGCAGCACAGGAGAAACTCACATGGAGCTAAGGTCATGGGGAAAAGACGCAAGCAGCGGGAGCCGGATACCAGCACGTTAGTGCGAGAAGGACACTTCATTGGACTGTGCCAAAGCTCCAGCAGTGCAGGAGAAAGTCAAGGACCTGGGGAACAGACACAAGTGTCAGGAGCAACATACCATCACTTTAACAGCAAGAGGGTGGTTCATCAGCCCACCCCTGGCTACCACGGCATGGGAGAAAATCACACAGAGCCAAGGCCCTGGGGCAACAGACTCAAGTGGCAGGAGCCACATACCAGCAATTAAGAGCTAAGAGGGCACTTCATAAGACTGCGTCTAAACCTGCAGAGTAGGACAGAAATGACCAGTTCAAGAGCGGCCCCCTCCAACCGTCCGTGGCACGACACGGCTGGGCTGGTGCACCCCCTTGGTTTTGTGGCTAGGTTCCCTGCCTTGCCACCAGCTTTGGACAGTTTGGAACCTGTGAGCTGAAAGTAGATGCTTTTATTTAGTTCCATTTGTGAGGGTCGTAAGTTGGGTGGCAGTAATTTTGATCACAAAGTCTTTTGGCCTACTTTTCTAGTGGATACTGCTTTGGCTGACTGACCCTACCTGTATGTCATGGGCAAGAGAAAGCACAATTCAAACTCTACAGGGAGTGCAGGGTCACTGGAAAAAGCAATGGGGGCCTTGAATAAAGAGATCTGTAATGCTGAGGCCAAAATTTAGGCAACCATGAAAATCAGCTGCAGCATTGGTTGACCTTCAGAGTGAGCACTCCTTTACTTCAGATGCTGGAGTAAATCTGTGGACCTCCTAATGTTCTGGGTAGGGACTATACAACAGGTTGAGCTGAGGATTGCCCGGATTTGCTTACTCCCAGTTCACCCTCGTAGGCCTCTGGCCCACCTTCTAAAAAGAGATTGAAACCACAGGCATTGCAAGCTCAGTCTATGAAGCGACATCCCACATCTGGCAGCTGCAGCTTGAAGTCTTTGCCTAACCCTGACCTTAACCTTCAGTCACTCCACAACATGGTGGTTAATCAATATAAGTCCTGTTTGCAGCAATCGAGCAGTGAATTTCTTCTCATGTAACCTTCATATTGATGAAATTGTCCTCTGTAGAATCTCTATTAGAGACTGGCACAAGATCTGTGGGATTTTCTGATAAGACACAGCCCTTTAATTGAGCACCAGCATTTGGTTTTAACTTGTGTTAAAACCAATGATTTGCCCCGGGGAGAGGACATTAACCAGGTTCAGGTGCAAAATTATCGTGACTCTTTGCAACTTACAGTGCAAAATGGGCCGAGAGGGCCTATAGATCAGAAAGCCTCCAACACAGGGCAAGCACTCCACTGACCCTCCATAAACAACCCTAATAAGCCATCGCTGACTAGTTTGGTTTTACCTCTAGAGTCAGCACCATATATTTTGGTGATGTTAGGGGTTACTCCACTTCCATAGAACTCATAAGAAACATGGACAGAGTTTAACAATAAATGTATACAATGGTTGGGATGGATGGTGGGTCTAATAAATATGTTGTTCCAAAATGTGATCATGATTAGACAGGTCTATTGTGTTGGTAGAGGAGTGAAGACAAATGCAGGGGATTGTATTGTAATAAATTTTCGTCAGCGTGCACTGGCCTAGAAGATCCTTCATGCCTGCTTTGATGCCCACGTTTAATCCAAAGCTATCATGGTCGTACCTTTAGAATATTTTCTTAGCCGGCGTGCGATGGTTACATCTTTTGAGCTGCAAAACTCTTCACAGCTTAAGAATAGATCTTGCCCACAATTTGATAAAGATTTGGGTGTCTGACCAAAATTGACTCCCTTTAAAGAGACCACAGCGTGAATGCAAATTTTCTAGTAATGATGATGTAAACCGTGACCTATCTTCTTCACCCAGGATAAATACACCATGGTAACCAATGAGGTGTTATCCCCTAGATTACTCAACACTGATACAATCCAAAGGGATATGGTTGATTTAAATACAGTGGGGGTTTATTCTTGGAACACTGCAGGGTAAAAGAAAAAGATGAACATGGAGGAAGTCCATAAATTCCATAATGTTTGTTTAAAAGAAACACGGGTGTTGTAGGGAGGGTATATCAACGGTTATGTGATGTCTTCTACACAGGCCCAGCCATCTCATTTCAAATGAGCCAAGGGAGGTCTTGCAATATATATTACAAACTCTTTCCAAAGGGAGTTGGTACAATTTGGTAACAACTCCATGTTTTTTCATTTACTTGTATTTGAGCTGCGGAGAGAGTGTGATATGATTATAATCAATTATTATAATAATTGTTTTGATTCTAAAATTATCCAGGTGGTGGTCGACCTAGATGGGCCTTTCTAGGGACTATTAATGAGCAAGGTGAGCCTCTTCGAGTATTCTGTTCAGGTGATTTTAACGCCCACTATTGTAAATTGCCAGTCAGTATGTGATTTTGTAGATTCAAATGGGGAGGACTTGATGCAATTTGCTCACGACACCTATGGTAACATACTGAATAAAGTGCGAGTTAAGTATAATCTGATTGTGACCAATGTCATGGCTGCATTTTTCGCACATTTAGCACTCACTGTTTCAAGCAATCAATGTGCACACACAATTGGTATTATTTTCATCTCTGAAATCCTAAGTGACAGTGTCAGCGATTTTGAATCTGTGTTTACGTGTCATAGTGACCATACAGCTCTTTCTTTAAGAATGGACATTGCGGGTTAGTTCATAACACAGTTTAAAGTTAGCCATAACCCCGTCCTATCATGAAAAAATGGTTTACCCTAAAATAGGCCATGGTTGACACGAATACTTTTCTTACCTCTATTTTTCAACAGAACCGGGTAGAGGTAGTTACCTGACTTTATAACAATGTGGAGGCCATTGAGGTAAGGTCAGCATTTATTGGAATTTTGCTTAGCATAAGAAGACTCTAATAAGCTCTATGAAACCTTTCCGATGTCAGCCTAACTGGTTGTTTAATAGTGTCTTCACTAAAGCAAATACTGCCCTTCGCACTGCCTTACGTCAAAGACCCCGAGATGTTGTGTTAATTAGGAATGCACATGCACTTTACAAATCAGCTCTGGCAGCCAAGAAAAAGTAGATTAAGGAGGATACCTGGAATGCCCCACAAAGATAGTGGCTCTTTCTGGCAGGTGGTAAATGCCCCCTATTTTACTGACCCTTTGGGTCACTCTACTGAAGTGCATATTCACACCATCAGTGGGTAGATTTTTTCTCTAGCATCTATAAAACCTAGGATTCCTTGGAGGATCAAGTAGAGGGAGGGCAAAGGGGCTATACAGAATCTAACAATACCACCCTTGTCATTGAGTTTTCTAAGATCTGAAGGGCTTTGGATGAAAGTAAGAACGGGAAGGGCCTATGACCTGATGGGGTCCCACCAGATGTTTTTTCGGATAGATTGGGTCTGTGGGATCCTTTGCAGACCAACATGTTTACCTTAATAGTTAAGGAAGACCCCCTGAGACAAGGAATTGCTCAGTAATTATACCCATCTATAAAAAAGGGGATACAGCACAACCAAAGAATTACAGACCCATATTTCTACTAGACTCTACAGTAAAAAATCATGCACAATTTTTTACTACATAGGCTCAAGGACTGGGCGTCTGAGGTATCCTTCTTAACCAATACCCAATACGGTTTTAAGAAAGACTTGGGCACCATAGACCAATGCCTAAACATGAACTTGGTCATAGGCAATTACATAGCAGCTAAGAAGGGAACCATATATTTGTCCTTCATGGACTTTACAGCAGCTTTTAACTGCATTTCACACTCTAAACTATGGTCCACTATAACCAAGCTAGGTGTGGAGTAAGGCTTGAAATACTTTTATCAGACAATTATATAAGGTTACTACTGCCTGTGTCCACTATAGCAAGGATGGCAAATGTACTGACACTTTTAGTATCAGACAGGGAGTAAGACAAGGATGTGTTCTTGCCCCATTTGTATTCTCATTTCACATTAATAGATTTAAAAAAATGTTTAAAGTTGAGAGCAAAAGACACACCTTATATTCAGTCTCATCCCCTCCCTATCCTTTTATAAGCTGATGATGCAGTTTTATTGGCCAGAACAGGGAGAAGGCGTCAAAGCTTAATTAATGATTTTATTGTTTTTATGAAGGATTTTGAACCGAAAGTTAATAAGAGCAATACGTTTAACATGATCTGTGGGACCAGGCCTGGCAAAAAAGATGCTCACTTCATTAATAATCCCAAGGGTTCGGTGATGGCCATCATCTCAATATTAGGTATCCTGTTTGATGACAAATACAAATGGCAACCCATGTTATCTAACAAGAACTTCCTCTTTGAAAAATCCAATATTGGCTTGCACAGCTTCTCTAAAAAGTTGGGCTTGATAACAATGAATGAGGTCTCCTCAATTTATGCAAGTAAATGTGAAGCTATTAAGTCTTATGGGAATGACATCTGGGGCATGATAGACTTAAAGTTGATTCAACAAGTAGAAATCATCTTTCAGAAAAATCTATTGGCAGTCCCTCAAAGCTGTGCTAATGCCATTTGTGACACAGAATTATGAATACCTTACATAGAGGACAGAATTAAACTTTCTTCCATCTTAGGGGCCGATTTCTATCCTGTTCGGAAGGGCTTCAAATCGGATTCGGGTTTTCCAAATTCGATTAAAGAACGCTTGTTGCTGACCGAATCATACACAATTCCCAAAGACTGATTATGATGCCTGTAAACTGGTAGGGCTGTCCAAAATGGTTCCAAAAGGCATTCGGATAGGTTGAATCTTTTTGTGCAGCTCTATGGACTCGTTTTCCGAGCGAGCGATTATGATGACCAATTTGGGCAGCCATTCCGAATCAGGTTCTACGGAACAAATTGGCTGCCAGAATCTGTCTTTGGGGGCCAGTATCAGACATCCCTCCACTCAGGGCCCTCCAAATCAGGCCTGTGAGGGTACCCAGGCGTCCCCTCTTCCCAACCATGCATAGTGTGGCAGGCACCATGGGGTGTCTGCCACAGGTGCAAGGTTTTCCCCAGCCTCCCCTTTCTTCAATGGGGGCCTTGTTCTTGTTTGGAACACAGGCTCCCATTAATGTCAATGGGAGTCCTACTGAATCATATCCGGATGCATCCAAATCACTTGGTTGGATTCACCCGGTCCAGGAAACATTCCGGGACTGATTCGATAGGAATGCTTTCCGGACAAGATCGCAATTTACCCCTTCCTGTGGTGCTCCATTTGGGTAACACGCTTTGCTTAAAGGACTCCTTTCAACTTAATTCTGCACTAGATATTCCGTTGCTCGCATATGTGAAGTACGCTTCTGATTTGAATGATCAACCAGCCCTTTTTGCCACCCCAGAGACCTGCCACCACCTAGAGAAGGGCTCTTTAAAGGTGGTGTATTATGAGAAGGCCCTCTCCACCGCTTCTGTAGCGCCGTACACTCTAGCTTGGTAAGATGGGTCTCTTGGAGCATCGCTATCTGAACCCCTCGGCGCACCAAATATGCATGCACTTTGTGACGTCGGGACATGGTGTGGAGTCCTCGCACGTTCCACGTGATGCACTTCAGCTCAGGTATAGTCCCCATCGCTACCCTTCCGTTGCATCACCCCCTCCTCAGCCCGCCAGCCCACACCAGCATCAGATGTTCCCGCCCCCAGACAACCCCCAAAACCCCCAACGCCCACTCCCCCAGAACAGGAACCAACAACTGCGCATCAGCCCACATCCAAACCTCACACACCAAACAAACAAATCTACCCTGCAGTAGCCACTGCAGGTTGCCTTAAGAGCAGTAGGAGCGCGGTTGTGCCCCGACAAGCGGCAGCTCTCGCCCCAGCTCCCCGCCCCATGATCCCCCCGTGGCCTGGTACAGCTACAGTATTCCAAAAGGTTACCACGAATTCCAGCCTCTACCACAGTTGTCCGTGCTCCGCACTCCACCCTGGAGGTCATGCAAGTCACAAATCGTCCGCCGAGCGGGGAGTCACCTCCGGCCCAACATTACTATCCACATCCGAAATTTCAGTCCCAGAGTGTCTCCTGTCGTCATCCGACGCCGATCCTCCCACCAACTCCTCTCTCTGTGACCCCGTAATTGCTGCCGTTGCCGCCAGGGCCCCCTGTTTGTCCGCTGCCAGTTGCACGAGCAGCAGGGCCTGTTGAGTCTTGTGTCGTTTACGGATACGTTGCGATTGGCGTACCCTCGCCAGCTTAGGACGGTCATTTTCAGCCTTGTGTCGGCGATCAGTTCCCACTCTGTATGACTCTAGCCAAGTCCAGGCTTCCTCAGGTGTCATAAAAAACTGTGTCGTGCCATCCAGGATGATCCGCAGTTTAGCCGGAAACAGCAGTGAGTACTGAATCCCCTCAGTTCTGAGTTCTTTTTTGACCGCTAGGAATGATGCCCTATGTCGTTGGACATCCTGGGTATAATCCGGGAAGATTGTTACCGAGCTGTTCTCCACTGTGAAAGGTCCCATGGATCGTGCATTTTGAATCAACAGATCTCTGTCCTTGTAGTGGAGGAGACGTGCCACCACAGGTCTGGGTGGGCGCCCCAATGCTGGTGGCTTGGCCGGAACTCTATACGCCCTTTCCAGCGTAAAGAAGGGGGATAACCCCTCCGGGGCCACCTGCGTCCTAAACCAGTTCTCCAGGTAGGCAATCTTATCCGCCCCTTCAATTTTCTCCGACAGGCCGACCACTCTCACATTATTGCGCCTATTCCCACTTTCGGCATCCTCCGTTCTTTTTTCTAGCACCATCAGCCGCTGTAGTGCACCCTCCAGTTTCCGTTCAACAGTCACCACCGCCGGTTTCAGTTCTTGCATGGTCAATTCAGTGTTCTTCACCCAGTCCACCAGCTTCGAATGATCAGCCTTCAGGAGGCCCAGCCCCGTAGCAACCTGCGTGATATCATTATGTAGGGATTCTTTGGTCGCAGTGATGGCCTCTAGGATCTGATCCAGACGTTTGTTCAACCTCCTTTCCGTCTCTGAGCCCCCCATCGCTTCCTCACCCTCCGGGGTGGTACTCTGCGTTGCCTCGTCTCCTCCTGCTGCTCCCGGCTTCATCATGCAGGCCGCTCCACACACAGCACCACGCAACAATGCCCTCCGTCTTGACCCTCTGCAGCCGAGCTGCGGGGAGCGCCTCTGTACCCAATGCCCGCAGAGCGACACCAATCTCAGGCCGTTCCTCTGACCAGCGGGGTGGCAGGTCCTCCGCAATAACTTGAAGCTGGTCTCATGGTCACCCCCTACTCAGCGCTTCCCAATCGATCCCTGCAGCACCACTTCAACTGCAGGCCCCTTCAGATTTCGGTGAACGCGGGATCACCCAGGCCTTTCACAAGTGTCCCGCATGTACCTGGCTCCTGGTCTGCTCCAGCCTTCGATCCCAGACGGGCCCGGAGTCCGCCCAATAGGCCGCCTCAGGTCTCCAAACGCAGGCACTGTTCAACCCCCAGGCCGACTTCTCACCACCTCTGTGTCTGGCTGCAGCGCCAGAGAAGGAGCCCTCTCACTCCACCCAGTCAGGCGCCGCCTTTGTGGGGCTCTCAGCAGGCTACACCTGCAGCTAGTCGGTGGTGCTCCGCTCAGGGTCCCCCCGGGGCGCGCCGGGACCGAACACTCAGCCGGCGTCACCTCACTCCCCGGGGCGTCCGCTCGTGTCTTAAGCCGAAAGGGCCATCGCCCCCGTGACGTCGTGAGGTTCCTCCATGGCCGCCTCCAAGTGCGGCGCCGCCGAATCGAATCTGGCCACAGCACCAGAGAGAAGACCCTCTATTATCGCAGCAGGGGCGTCACCCGGCTCCCGCAGTAGCGGTCCGCCTATGTCAGGCCTCGGCTCAGCACGCCGCCCCGCACTCCGGGAACCCCGGGAACTGCCTCAATGTCTGCTCGGGGGCTTTCCAGCACCAGCTCCGCTCCTTAGCCAGCCCAGCTCTGCACCTCTCCGGCTCCCCGGTCCCAGATCGGGGGTCACCACGACTCTTCGCTGTCCTTCCAGGCAGCCGCCATCTTGAGGCTCCCAGCTAATCTTGCCGGCCGCTGGTCAGCAGCGGTCACCTCTGCGTTCTGCCACGTGAGATGCCGGTCTCGGCGCACTGCAGCCGCAGCCCCTCTCCAGCCGCGCCGCAGCCGATCGTCCTGCCTGCACCGGGGGTGAGTCCGCTCCTCATGGCGCTATCGAGTAGACATCGCCGCCATCTTGGGAACTCCGCTGCGGTGCACCTGGTCCCGGTGACAACAAAGAAAACTCCATCACTGAGGCCCTATCAGCTGTTATGTCGGGCTCAGAGTGTGCTGAAGGTATTCCGACACAGGCTCCGCGTCCACAAGCCACTGGAGATCCCGATTTACAGGATAAGTTGGGGATCGAGCGCGGAGCTATCGGCTCACGCCGCCAGCTCCATCGGCCCCCAAGCCACGCCCCTCCTTCAGATCTGTTTGATGTTAGGTTGCCTCCACCTAATCAGTAGTTGTGACGTTTGTGCTAGGAATGCTTTAAACCTTTGGATTTCAAAATTCAGCTATGCAGTTGCATGCGCTTGGCTCATCTTCGCATCCCCATACAAGAATCTAGTACACTGTTCCATTCACTTCTAATATTTCTGTCAACTGTCATTAAATAAGACACATCATCCAACCGTTATCTTTGTTTGCTGGGAGTCTGCAGAAAGTACCCTTTGTGTTCAGTCTGGGGATCTAAATCTGTTTCACAATAATATATTTGGAGGAGCTCAAAGTTTCGAAACATTGCCATAGTATTTTAACTCCAAGCACATATCGCCAGTAGAGGGTATGATACTCCATGTCAGTTCCTGATGTTCCATGCCCCCAGCCCCTGCTTTAACCTCCACTTGTTAATCCTTTTCGGCCTAACTACCCAGCCTTCTGGCTTCCAGATTTACATACTGTAGATGGCACTCGTGTGTCATTGAGATTGGACCTGGATCTCGATTGGATGGCACTGCACTTTAATGTATACCTCTGCAATTGGATGGACCAAATGATGTTCAATTACTTAAAGGGAACTCTGGCAAAATTATGTTTTTTATGCTGGTGCGCTACGTGCACCTCTCATCGTTCTCCCCTTTTGTAGCAGAGGCCTGCTGTTCCAAAGCGGCAAATAGAAAATAAGCTACCATTCGAAGTTTGGGAAAAAAAAAGAAAAGAGATTCAAATTAGTTGGAGGCCTCATCAAAATTATGCACTGGGGGGCATATTATCAACAAATAGCGATATTTATCGCTATCTAGGCTTACGGTTTTTTTTTTATCGCCGCGCATCACTGAACGTTATCGCCGAGATAACGTGCTATTAGCAACGTTTATCTCAAAAGCGATAAAATTCAAGGCGATAGCGGCAAAATCTGTGAATATTGCTGAGAATACAGCGACAGCCGCGGCCGATGGTGGGAGTACCTGCGGGGGGTAACGTGGGGAGGGGGAGGGGTAGTGTGTGGGGCAGTAATGTATGGATTACGGAGTTTAACAGGTAAGTTAACATATAAATAAATAAAACGTAATTCGTAGCTCGCACTGCATCGCTTTTGGTGATGCAGTGCACGCAACAAAATTTGTTTTATACACATATATGTTAACTTACCTGTTAAACACCATAATCCATACATTACTACCCCCCCCCACCCTGCCCCTCCCCCTCCCCACGTCACCAACGCAGGTACTCCCACCACTGGCCGCGGCTGTACAGCGATATTCACACATTATCGCTAACAGGGTCTTAGCCATTATATCCACCTCCCAATGGATGTAATGACCAAGAACTGGTCTGAGCAGGTGTTAGTTTTTGAAGATATTCGCGCTTAGCGCGAATATTTCCAATGCTACACTTGTGTTGGTAATAGGCGATAGCGAGGTTAGCGACTGCTTTCAGTCGCTAACAGGTTGGGAACGCCCACTTTGCATGTCATTAGCGATAAATATCGCAGACATGCAAAGCGGGCCCCAAACCGCTCGCTATCGCCTACGAGCTGTCGCTAACAGCAGTTAGTGACAACTTGCTAATAGGGCGCTAGAATTATCGCCGCTTAGAGGCCGAAAACGGCCACTAAAGCAGCGATAATTCCCTATCGCCGCCCTTGATAATATGCCCCTAAAAGTGTGACTGCTCTTTCTAGCAAGTTTGCATCAACTGGTCAAAAGTGATGGTGATTCGAAAGAGGGCTTAAGGAAAGGCAATGCTGAAGACAAATGAAGTTTCATGCGTCGGAATCTGAACTATAGCCACTATGTTTGCTAAACCATTGTTCTGTAATAGGATTGTTTATGTATAGGATGCTTAGTGGTTGTATGGAAAAATGGTATTTCGTTTAAGATGGGTGGGCTGTATATGTTATTGATGTGTTGAGTTTCAGGCACATGCATATAGGTAATAATATTTGATGCTGACAATTATTCTCTGCGATTAGGGATGTAGATTATTGAATGGTGTCCAACACTTGTGGAATATGGAAACCCAGATGGTGTATTTGTTTGCATTTTTTAGTGTTCTAGTTACCTAGCATTCTAGACAGAGTCAAAGGATCTTGTGATCATCTGTTTAAAAAAAAATGGCAGAATCTAAGCTGCTGAAATCTTCACTACTACCTACTGATCTGAATCAGGCACAGCCTTTGACAGGAAACACACACTGCTGGTAGCGATCACGTGCAGTTAAACACGATTTTCTGAGTTGGAATGACCACTGGCCACACTGAAGTCGAGGATTTATGTCATGCAAAAGGAGTTGCACACCTTGCACTGCATCCCCACAGCATTTAAACATCTGCTACTGCCAATTCTTATGTATGCCATGCACTGAGATGATGTCACCAACTGAGCCATTCCTCGTGGATCAGAAGAAATCAGTGAGGAATGGTGGAGGCCCGAGGAAATCTGCAGCTCTCCATTTCTTTGGAAGACTTTTCCAGCTGTTGTCAGCATTCTGACCTCTGCCCCACCCGATAGCAGAGACCATTCCGTTGCCACAAGGTTGTTTGACCCACCGAGCCAGCAGTGTAAACTTAATTCTCACTCAGCAAAAAATCTGTAAATGGTTGCCAGATGGATAATATAGCATTCCTAGCCCCTTGGACTGAGCACCATCAGCTAAGGGACACAGTTGGGGTGACTCTTTCTTGGATGCCACACATAGCACAAAATTATACATTTTTGCATTTATTTAAGTTCTCCTAATGTGCAAAACACGTGTATGGTGACTCCCTTTGTTACGGATATAAAGCAATGTACTGTAGTCTGCATTTTATTGTTTGAATTATTTTGTTAACACTTAGACCTATATATTTAGCCAGGCAGTTTGTAGTGTGTAACTTTTTTTTTTAGAGCATTATTCTGCAGAAATGTTTTACATTAGTGTTAAGCCATCTCTTTCATTTTGGGTGGTACAGCCTTAGGCGCAGCTTTTGTTTACTTGTGATACAGGTGCAACAACACGACTTTAAAGAGTTTGCATGTTTAGTATTATTTTACACATACTAAAATTTAAACCACTTTCCCTCTGTGTCTTTCCTTCGTTTTCACTTGTTTTTTTACTGATTTCAATCTCCCCCTTTCACTCCTCTCTGTGTCTCTCCTCCATCTTCACTCGTTTTATATACTGATTTCAATCTCCACCTTTTACTCTCCTTCTGTGTCTTTCCTCGTTTTCTCTCGTTTTTTACTGATTTCAATCTCCCCCTTTCACTCCCCCTCTTTGTATTTCCTCCATTTTCACTCGTTTTTTACAGATTTCAATCTCCCCCTTTCACTCCCTCTGTGTCTTTCCTCCGTTTTCAATCGTTTTTTACTGATTTCAATCTCCCCCTTTCTCTACCCCTCTGTCTTTCCTCCATTTTCACATGTTTTTCACTGATTTAATCTTCCTCTCTCACTCTCCTTCTGTGTCTTTCCCCCACTTTTCTTGCACCTTTCACTGCCTCATTTACACTCTTTCCTCTCTTTTGCCTTTTCTGTCCATTTTTCCCTGCCGCTGCTGCCCTTGCAGCCACTTCCCTCAGCACGACCAACTCGACCGGCCCAATCCAGCAGCCCTCCCCGCTCCCGCCTCCCAGCTGTCCAGCCCTTCGCGACCCCTACTTAATGACGGACACTGCGTGTCTGTGCAGTGGACACGGGCAGGGAGTTGCCGCTGGTGCACCGAAGGTGCGCCAAAGGCAAGCCCATCTGCACCCGTCTGCGGCCAGACTGCGACCAGCGCCAGGAACCCTGGACCTCCTCAATACCAACACTACGACCCAGCGGCACTCCTTGCTCCCAAACCAGGACGCAACAACAACTGCAAGCTAGCATCACCAGCCGACACCCATGGACCCTTCAGCGGTCACCGCTGCTGGCACACCTGCAGCACCGCCAAGACCACAGACCCAGCGCAACCCGCTCGCAGGACCACAACCCAACCGAAGACCCTGAAATGCGTCCTCCTCAGCGTCCGATCCTTCCACAAACACGCCACCGAAATCTTGGACCTCCTCAACAGCACCACCCTGGACGTTGCATTCTTCACTGAAACATGGACCAACACTACCTCAGGACCGGACATCGCCAACCCATTCCCCAAGGATACAAGATCTCCAGGAAGGAACACCCCACCTGCGTGGGAGGAGTAATTGCCATCGTCCACAAATCCAACATCCGCATGAGCACACTACCAGACCAGCCCACAGACCTGATGGAACACGTTCACTTAAAGATACTGGCCAGCCCTACTATCACCCTCCGAGGAACCCTCATCTACTGATCCCCTGGACCCCGCGGACTTTTCGCCACCTCCATCACAGTCATCATCTTCCCCAAGCCATCACGTCCACCAACTACACCCTATTGGGAGACCTCAAATTTCACCTGAACAACCAACCGGACCCCAGCACCATATCCCTCCTGGACAACCTCCACAACATTGGACTCCACCAGATCATGACCGAACCCATGCACTCAGCAGGACACACCCTCAACCCCCTCTTCACCACAGGTAACTCCATCACCTTCAGCCATACCACCGAACTCCCATGGACTGACCATCGATGCGTCCACTTCATCCTCAGAACCCCCACCATCCACAGACACCAGTTCCCACAAAGAAACTGGACCAGAATCAAGGACAACCAGCTAACCTCATCACTCAGCAGCTCCACCCCAACCATCTTGGAAAATGATGACCCCAACACTGCAGCCCGAACCCTGCACAGATGGATCTCCGACTGCACCAAGACCATAGCCCCCCACAAGAAAAACAACAACACCCACACCAAGAAAGCCAGATGGTTTACCACCGAACTTCAAGAGTCCAGACGCACTTGCTGCCACCTTTAAAAGGCCTGGAGGAACACCAACTCCACAGAAGCCTACAACAACTTCAGAGCAGCCACCAACGACCACCACCAACTCATCAGAAAAACTAGGAAAAAAGCGATTGAAAACAGAATCTCCACTCATGCACACAACAGCAAAAAACTCTTCAACATCATCAAGGAGTTCACCTAACCCACCAGCGAGTTAATCCACTCTGGGGCCCCCAAGGATACCTGCCCCCACCACATTTTCAACTGAGTCACTGACACCATCGCATCCATGCTCTGCCACACCATCAACTGCTCCCTGACATCTGTCACATTCCCAGACAACTGGAAACAAGCCGAGGTCAAGCCCCTCCTGAAGCAATCTTTGGCGGACCCCATCGACCTAAAAAAATGCAGACCCATCTCTCTGCTCCCGTTCCCAGCAAAAGTCATTGAGAAAGAAATCAACAGCCAACTTGCCACATTCATCGAAGAGCACAACATCCTCGACTGCTCCCCATCTGGCTGCAGAAAAAACCACAGTATGGAAACCGCCCTCCTCGTTGCAAAAGACGACATCCTCACCCTACTGGGCAAAGGAGAAAAAGCAGTCCTCATCCTCCTCGACCTCTCAGCGGCATTCAACACAGTCTCTCACCGCACCCTAATACGCAGACTCCACGACGCAGGGATCCTCAACTGGATCTACTCCTCCCTCTACGGCACAATGCAGCAGGTCAGACTCCCCCTTTCCTCTCTAACCCTACACCTACCACCTTTGGAGTCCCCCAGGGGTCCTCCATCTCCCAGCACCTGCGCACACTCCACTGGCTCCCCATCAAAGCTAGAGTCACGTTCAAGATGTTCACCCATGCCCACAAGGCCCTCCACAGCACCAGACCAGCGTACCTTAACAGCCGACTCAAATTCCACACACCCCAGAGGACCCTACTATCTGCCTAGCTCTCCTACGCTGTGGTCCCCCGCACCAGAAAGACCAGAGCGGGAGGCCACTCCTTCTCCTTCCTCGCGGCCCAACCTGGAACACCCTGCCACTCCACCTCGGATAGACAACATCGCTCCACATCTTCGCAAGAAATCTCAAAACCTGGCTCTTCAACAGACCCCCCGTTGGACTGGCGCCTGCTAATACCCCCCCCCCCCCAGCACCTTGAGACCCTTGCGGTGAGTAGTCGCGCCTAACAAATGCCTGATTGATTGAACGTTTGACTCTGGAATACTAATTGTAGGGGAACTGTCATACAAGAGTAACCCAGAGATACCTGTTATGGTATCTCTATTTTGATATGATCTATATAATTGGCTATGGCACTGAAGCCATTCCTACTGTGAGTACTACTTTTTATGTGTGCGTGAGCCTGTGTACAAGCATCTGTGTGTGTTTCCATGTGTATATATGCCAGTGTTTGCCCAACTCAGACATTTGTTATCCCCTGCATCTATTGCCCACCACCCTGGTGAACACCCCAAAAATGAATTCATTTCTGTAAGTTGGCCTAATTGTCAGTAGCTTGCTATGCTAGTCAATGGGCCTTATACACATATTATATGCATTTTAGTGACCACCTTCAATGATAGCTCAGACCTAACTTTACCCTCAATGGCATACTGTGGGCATTCTGTTCCTAGCATATGATGGCTTCTTTTAAGAATTCTGCCATAGGGGTACTTTTTACATTGTGTAACCGCCAATAGCATATGGTCCCCTATATGTAATTGTGACTCATAAGCCTTTACAATGGGTTCTACCGCAAAGGGCAGTACCTCATGGGAAAACTAGGTTAAAATGACAAGTTGTATATGGGGTCAAAATTCACAACTTTACTAACTGAAAAGATAGAGCACAAACTGAGGTGAAAGTCAAAGTTTGTGACTTTCGGTATTACAAAGTGCATTTACAAAAAGTAAAATTAGAATTTTGTCTCAGTTAAACTTAAGTTTTGGTCTTAAGGTTAGCTGAGACTACAACTGAGACAAAAGTCTAACTTTACTACTCGTAAATGCCTTTTGTGAATTCCGAAAGTCATAAAGTTAGACTTTTATCTCAGTTTACCTGTTTGAATCGGACCCTGGGTATTAAGGGAGGAAATGCATATTAAAAAGTAAGCTTTTGTTTGAGAGAATCATATTTACCTAAAATAAAACTGTAATTTAGAAAAAAGTATTTGCACTTTTTAAAATATCAAGCTGATGACTGGATGCAAAATACATTTTTTTCCATAATATATTTTATGTTAATATTCTCAGAGATCATTCATGCCAAAGTGAAAGAATGAAATATTTTATAAAATGCTCTTAAAGCCAGCATAGGCATCCTGGCACTGAGCAAACATATTCATATTCTGGTGATAGAAATTAACTCGAGAGGGTCCAGCATTCCCCAAGAAGAGCCAGGCCTTCAACTGTTGGAAGAAGACCAACAGGACTGACTGCACTTAACAAAATCTTGATGATCATACCAGAACTTTGGTACTATGAATAAGGATGATTTGCCACTGAGCCATGTTTAAACTGCTCCACTACCGCTCAGCGCCTGGATACCCCAGTGGCAATTAATTTGTTTTTCAAATACTGATTGATTGATCCATGTGTGTTTAACTTTTGATATTGTAGTGTTGTGTGAGTTCACAATGACAGAACCCTGATGGACTCCATAGAACTTTGACAAAGCATTAGAGTGGAGTGAAGTGAATGCTAGTTTGGAATGTTGAGTTTGTGGTTACACACAGAAGAATAAAGACATGTTAATATAAGCTCCATGTGTGGCATAGGTATTTGCAAGTACCCAGACTGGGGAGGATGAAAAAACTAGCGACGAGATAAAGGATAAGTAACCTGAAGATCGACAGTGCTCTTCCAGAGAGTTTGACGTGTTCCAAAAAACTGCTTGTGCATGCCACAAGAACCAAATCTACGTTTGTCTCAGGTGCAGTTCAAGTGCAGCCCGAGTCCATGTAAAGTATTTGACAATAACAAAAGCATTGCTGAGAAATCTACATATTGGTGGCATTAAAACCTGATGGGAAGGCCACAAGGTGACATACTGTACTACTATGCAACTCAAAGTCATGCATCATATGAGGTGATAACACGATAGAGGCATCGATAGGGGCATACAATCAGGCTTTAAAAGTGCAGCAAATTGCAAGATAATGCTGTGAACAGAAACACTACAAGGTAGAGATCAGCAAAGTGTAAGGCAGTGCAAATAAATGCCTACAAGCAACTGTTGGAAAGTGGGTTATTGGTTGTAGTAAGAATGCACCTACCACTAGCAATAAGACCACGGACACAGTGTAAGGTCCAGTAAATGTCTCTATAAATTAGTCCTCTGCTCAACCCTTGGTAGCTGGCAGCAATCAGTCAGGCCTAATTTAGGAGACAAGAGTGTAAAGCATTTAAAAACACAAATACACCAAATAAGTAAAGTATCTAACACAATAAAAATCCCATGCCAATTTATGAAAATAGGTTATATTTTTATGAACAAATAGACACTAAAACGACAAAAACTTCAATGTAGGGAAATGGCAAAATGAAATTTTAAAGAATTAACACAGTCTTGTGCTTAAAAGCATATAGCAGCACTTTGGGCCATCTGGTCACTCCTGTCGGACACTAAATCAAAGTTTTGAGGCCAACCGCGATGGAGCCCTGGTCGGATACACTAAGCGGGAGGCCTCTGTCAAAATGTTACCTTCATAGCTTTTTCTTCTGACGTTGAGTGATCCTGCACAACAGTCCTGATTCAGTGAGGGTTCGCCGGCTTGACTTCCTGCAAGGTCCCAGTGAAATCCTGAAAGTCTGGAGCTCCAGTGCTTTCAGCAGGACGAACCTGAAATCCCTGTTGAGTCGCGGTTGATGGTAGTCAACCTGACTCCCGATGTCCAGTTGGTCACCTCCTGGAACTTATTCACAATAGTTCTCCAAACCGCAGGTGGTGCTTGCTGAAGGTATGCTTGCAGGTTCCAAGTGTCCAAACCACCAATACAAAGGTATGGAATCTCCTAGATGGTCTCTGGGTTCTCTGGACTAAAAATCACACAAGGCACCTGGCCAAATTCCGAAATGTCCACTGGACACACTCCAGGATGGGGACTCTTTGTGGAGATGATACAGGAGGACTCTGGGCAGCCACTTATCACTTCATCAAAGCCTCCTGGCTTAGTCTGTTAGCGCTGACCAATCAGGAAGTTAGTCTATGGAGCTAAGTACCTACAATGGGCAAATATGAAATGGGCAGTTTGTCGTCTAGTATAAGGTCCCTGCTTATAGTTACATGACCCCCAGCCCTGGGACACACAGGGGAGAACTTGGGGTAACTATGTACGAATAATATAGAAAATCACTTTTAAAGTGTCCGTACAACCAAAGCTGAATTTGGATACAATTTACTTTTAAAGACTGTATGCAAAGAATGTCTGCCTTTAAAATAACTGCAGGCAATCAGCAGTGCACACATGCAAGTACAGGAAATCTGCTGAGTCTCTAAGCTTCCATGCCCTTTTATATACTGGGTCCTTATGGGTAGTTTGAATCCCTAGGGACTTATAGGGTCTGTCTGTACCCATGTGGAATTTGCTGTGGTTGTCACAAAATTCAGCATTTTCGACACATTTTTTAGTTTGAACCTAGAATAGGAACTATTTAACAGACCCAGTAGGAAGTATTTAACTGACCCAGTAAATTCCTCAACCTGTGGTGTTGGTAGTTACAAGGTCCTGTAATGACCTCATGTACCTCTGTACCACTAGTGATCAGGGCCTTAGCCTTACACCTTCAGTAAGTAGTCAAGTTCTACCCAATCCAAATAGTGGAAACTGATTAATCTTTGAACTGGTGAGCCATAAAGAGCTGGGTCAAATTTTGCTAATGCAATGAGCAAAGAGAGTAAGTTTTAAGTTACCCAGACCCTTCTGGAGGCTTATTCGTATAAGAACATGTTGAAAACAATTAACAATATTGTTAGTTTTACAGCATATTTTCCCAGTGCATTTGCTAAAATGCCATAGCATTTAAAAACAGTTTTGAAGTGGCACTAATGAAATATTTAAAAATTCTACTGAGTAACAACCAAGTCTAATCCTCTGCAGTAGGGATCAGCACCCAAAACACCTGGAAAAGATTTGGGGTAATGTAATGTAATGTAATGATGTCTTGTAAAGCGCATGAATCACCCCACATAGGGTATCTCCGCGCTGTAGACCGCTGGGGAACCCGTCCTGGCTTTTCCCTGTGAGATGGTCCCTACTGGGTATCTCCAAGGTGAAACCAGGCATCCCCGGCGTATGTGGGGGAGCGTAAATCATTATGTTGACCTTTCCCTATAAATTAGTTGAAAAAAAACATATTTTTCAGGGCATTCCAGTGATAGGGTATGCAATTTGACATGACATTCCATCATTTCTTAAGATGTAACTAGCATCTTTCCACACTTCGACCTCCCCAACCTTTTCATTATGCCATATTCCTCTATCAATTAGATTTTCAGTGATGTAATGTGACTAGAAATGCCCATGAAGTGTAGAGGACTGTAAAATGTAATGTTACATAGAACTCTGAGTAAGTAGATAGCAGAGCTATTTCTCAAATCTCACTAGAGCACATGCTCAGATTACGGAGAACCTCTATATTCAGACCTTAGTCATATCAATAAGATTTTGTCACATGTAAAGGACATTCCCTTAGACAGCATTAGTAATCAAATTGTCATAAAGCTGTATCAACAGAGATGATGATAGGTCTCAAAGTTAACTTCACATTTACAATCATAACTGCAAGGGCTTCCTGGCTCTAATAAAATAACGTCAGCATTAAGGGGCTTATTTATGAGAGCTCTGCGTCACTTTTGCACCGTGTAAAGTGGTGCATGTGTGACTCAGGGCTCTCATAAAGATTTATGGAGCCACGCAAAGGCAACACAATGCATGGCTATGAGTGGCCTAAAAAAGTATGAGTAATGTGATGCAGTGCAAATCATTGCGTCACCTTACATTGTACCCAGGAGGTGTTCCATCGGCGTTGCAGTGGTTTTTTTTACGCAACACCCATGGAATTGACTCTACCGCAGATTTAAAAAAGTAATGTTAACCTGGGGAAGCGTCAAATCCATACTCGTCCCAAGGTGAAGGGTACCGAAGATAAATAACTTCATTTTTCCTTAGTTTTTTTTTCTTTCCATGTGTCTAACATTCTGCAGCACAGTTAGAAAGATGAAAATGCCTCTTAGGATTGTGTTTTTGCAGGAAGGTGCACCTTCCTGCACAAAAACACTCCTGGCTGCAATGGAGGCACTCTTTTACCATGGTGCAAGGTTGCCTACATTGTCACTAGGCTGTCGAAACAGCACCAGCACAGGCAGAAAGGACAGGAATGCATATGTTGCTTAAATACGGTGCATTTCTGCTTGGGAAAACACCCATTAAATGCCTCCTTGGGGCAGAGTAAGGCAAGGCAGTATCTTGTGCAGCTTTGTCTTAGTCCCTATGTATCTCCAATATATTAGGAC
The DNA here is from genome assembly GCF_964263255.1 of Lissotriton vulgaris. Lineage (NCBI taxonomy): Eukaryota > Metazoa > Chordata > Amphibia > Caudata > Salamandridae > Lissotriton > Lissotriton vulgaris. The sequence continues at coordinate 1,219,561,084 of NC_141691.1, read as the reverse complement.
TGAACTCCATCAAAACTCGCCTTGTGTAATAATTATAATATTAATATTATTATTATTAATAATAATAATAATAATAATAATAATAATAATAATAATAATAATAATAATAATAATAATAGTAATCATGATAATAATATTTCAATATGGTTAATCAGATGGTGGTCTCCATTTTTTAGGCTCACCTCTGTTTATGAGGTCTTTAATATAGTGCTTAATTGAAAATAAACATTCACTTGTTCCTCATGTGAAATGTTGCCTCTACCTCAGTTGGGTTGCTCAAACCCTTGGCCAAAATTGCACCTCTTGGTTGGCTCCTCACTTCAGAGACGTAGTTCAAGCTGAGTTCACATCTTGCCTTAACTATGGAAGACAGGCTTGCCTGTTGGGACATATGCATCTTCATCATCGATTGAAAGTCATTCAGAGAATGGTGATGAGGCACATTCTTGACCTGAATAACAATATCCCAGTCTTCTTCCATCTTATAAAACTGTACTAGCTTTCCAAAACTCTGAATATGTCTGAAAATTCTGAAGAAGAGTTATAGCGCCTTTATCTCTTCGCACCTGATAAATTACACTTCGAAATGTACGCTGGTGTCATCCTCCAATACTTTACAAATCATGCCTATAGCGTCCTCCCAAGCCTGGGTACTCAACAATGACTACACTACGCATAGAGATTGGTATAAAACATCTTTATTCTTCTGTGTGTAATCACAAACTCAAGATTCAAAACCTGCACTCACTTTGCTCCGCTCTAACGCTTACGTCACAGTTCTATAGAGTCCATCGGGAGCCACAAAGGTTCAATCATTGCAAATTCACACAACACTACACCCCCCCACCACCCTTTCAATGACAGGCAGTTGCATAGATGACAGGCCTTCAATTCACTTTCAACTCTCTTGTTTATATGTGGAAACCAGACCCGCTCTTGGAGAGTTCGTTTGGTGAAGATGATGCCGGTGGACTCTTTTAACATGTAGTTTGCCGGGAGTACACTCCTTAATCCTTCTCGAAGCAAGGTACAGTCCTCAGGGCTGTAATACAAGATTGTGAAGCAGGCACAGTCAGTCAGAGTGCAGGCCTATGGATGCAAATCCAGATTCCAGCAGGGCAGTCCTTCTTCTCCATGTAGTGCCAGGCAGCGGATCTGAAAGACTATGCAGTTCTCACATATGTATTCATTGTTCTTGGTTAACAAGCAAGGGGGTGCCTCTGTCCAATGAGATGCTGGGTGCCACACAATTAATACAAAAACAATGGTCCTAGAACCTTAATCACAAAAGAGATTCAATCAAGTAACATAGTTGAGTATTTTCTTAAATTTGAGAGGAGTATGGAGCAGAATAATTATGCAAACTTCCTGGTAGCTGCAGAGCTCCACCTATCAGATAACCTCGGCTCTGAGCAGCCACTTATCACTTTATCAAAGCATCCTGGTTAATGCAGGAGGGACTGCTTGAAGGCTGGATTGTGGCTCACAGAAAGAAGGTTCTACAACTTCTTTTCTGTACCAGTTAAGATAAATTCAACAGCGGCAAGTTGTTGAATTTACCTATATCAATCTTTTAAGTCTTTGAATGACATTTACTCCTTTCTCTGGTTATACTAAAATTAAATATTGCAATGATATGCTATGGCACTAGGGGGCAGATGTAGGTAGGTTTTTACCGGTCGGTAACGGTCGAAATAGGCCGTTACCGACCGGTAAAAGCCTTTTCCAATGTAGGAGGCTTATTTACCAATTCGGTAAATTTCGAATCGGTAAATGTTGATTCGGTATTCACCGAATCGGTATTTACCGATTCGGTATTTACCGAATCAACATTTACTGATTCGGATTTACCGAAACGGTAAATGAAATGTAGAAAGCACTGTAAATAGTGCTACAGGGCTTTAAGAATTTGTTATTTCCCACCAACTATTAGTTGGTGGTAAATAAGGAATTCCTATGTAAATGCATACATGTGCATTTACACCTGTGCCATGTGACAGACATACATGCCCTCAGGGCATGTATGTATGCCACATGTGCACACCAACACTAATCAGGGGTGCAAGAGGGTGTCAAAGTGACACCCTGCCACCCTTGAATTTTTCACAATTTTACTGAATCGGTAATTACCGATTCGGTAATTGACATTCATTCCTATGGGCCTCCAGGCCCATAGGAATCAATGGCAAATACATAATCGGTAAATACCGATTCGGTAAATACCGAATCTTACCGATTCGGTATTTTTTACCGATTTTTTACCTATATAGGATTTACCAATTCTGAAATACCGAATCAGTAAAATTCAGTATTTTAGAATCGGTAAATCCAATTTACCTACATCTAGCCCTAAGTACCTAAAATGGGCAAACATGAAATTTGCAGCTTGTCCCTCACCAGGCCATATAAAACACCTTCTATAAGGTCCCTGCTTATAGTTACATGACCCCAGCCTTGGGACACATAGGGGATAACCTGGGGTGCGTATGTACAAATAAGACAGATTATCACTTTTAAAGTACCCATTCCATCAAAGCTAAATTTGCGTACAATTTATTTTAAAGACAGTCTGCAAAGCAAGGCTGTCTTTAAAATGACAGGCTGCATGCAGCAGTGCCCACATGCAAATGCAGATAATCTGCTGGACCTCTAAACCTCCATGCCCTATTATATACTAGGGACTTATAGATAGATTGCACCCCCAGCCCTTTTATCTACTAGGAACCTCTTGTTAATTGTAAGTGCACACTATTACATTGGCCTTTTTTTCACATAGCACTGGCCCTGGGCTTCGTTAGCCTCCCCCTCAGCTCAGATCCTGCAATGAGGCAACGACAGACAGAACGGAGCCTCCCTTTTTATGAGCAGGGTTCCAGGAGAGGTGAGGTAAACTCCCTGCATAATTCGGATATTAGAGACACCAGTTGATACAGAGGAACTTGAATTTTGGACTGAACACGTATATCCTTTATGATTAATTTAATCTTCACTCTTTACGCAGTAGCAAACATTTAGAACTATGGCCCTGAAGAAAGCCGTGGGATCAAGTCCCTGCCGGCTGAAACATGTTGGCCTTGTATACGCAGTTATATGTTTAAGACAGCCTTTGTTGCACGGTTCTTGTGAGGAAAAGGACAATTTCCATTATAGTCTGCTTTATTGATCCTTTACCCCTTTTTTAACTCACTACACTTTTTGTTTTTTGCACTGCACATGATCCCATCATGATCTTTTGCTCATGGTCACTATAGCGATTGAGGGTGCGACCCAATTGAGTAAGGGCAATGGACTGGTCTTGATGATCAAGAGACATACCATCCCTGCTTGGATGACCAAATGATAACATTTGATCTACACATACTTTTGATGGGAATCCAATGTTCTCTGTGTGGGTCTTACCAACAATCTAAGTAGGTCCACCTGAAGGTTTGTCCTGTTACGCATATAGGTAGTAAGACTTATTTAGCTCTACCAGCACGAACTTACTTACTAAGAAGTTCGTAGCTTGCTTTGGAGTGCTTCTAGCTCCTACATAGACCCCCAGTTTTTTCTTGTGTTTAGCATTACTGGTATGGGGATATTATTCTGGGTGGTCTCTAAATTTCCCTTAGACCCTTCTTCCTCGTTGTTATTTATTATTCATTAGCAGAGCCCAGGGTATAGTCAGAGTCAGTTACCACCAGTATAATTAAGCAACCAAATAGGGGTGAACAGGGCAAAAGTATGACCTTTCCACAGCAACCCAAAAAAGATACAAGAATGGTCATCTACTTATCAGAACTGAGTAAACAGAGTCATCATGCCACAGTGTTGGAGGGACTGACTCTAGAGGAAGTACCCGTGGATGAGCTTGTAGAGCTATCCATTATCGAAGCAGCACACTGCCAAAGCTCCTGAGTGGGGCTCATAAATGTATAGGCATTTATATAGCGCACTACTTACCCGTAGGGTCCCAAGGCGCTTCGACCGCTGCGAAACCCTTCCTGGCTTCCCTGAGAGATGGTCCCTTAATGGGTATCTCCAGGGTGAGACCAGGCATCCCCGGCGGTCTGGTGGGGCCGTTAGTGAAGATGAGGCAAGCTAATGCCCAGAGTTGCCGAGTGTGGTCGCTGATCAGAGGGGGCACCGAGGCGAGAGAATTATCGAGTCCGCTGACCCTGGTCCAGAAACCTGCCGCGCCGGGAATCGAACCCTGGTCCTGGGCCGTCCTCTGCTCTCGGGTCTGCCGCCTCTAACCAGTGAGCCACACTACTTCACTCTCCTGAGGTCTACAAAATTCAGAAAGCTGAGTTGTGAAAGTCTGCCCAAGGCAGTACATGACAAGATCTCAGAGATGGTTTGAATTAACAAGATCACCAAGCAGCGACAGAAAGGCCACTGCTCTCCACGTCAGTAGGTTCCTTTAATGATTACAATGCTTCTGCTTTCTTGAAACCACCACCGCCATTCAAGACTACCCAAAAATTAAATATTAGCAACAGATGGACTGGCTAGATTGAGACATTTGATGATTTCATTGATGCAATAGAAGAAGCAGATAAGAAAAATATTATGAAGTACCTTAAGAATCTTGCTTGTGAAGGTGTAAAAAAAGTTATAAAGAAAATGGTGCAATTTGATGAAATTACATACAGTCAGATCAAAGTATCCTTGAATCTTAAGTTCAATCCAATGCTGAATGTAGACATCAAAAGGTGCATCTTCAGTCAAGAACAGAAAGTTTGTATGACCATTGACTAATTTGTTGAGAGATGGGATCAAACACAGTAAGTTCAATGAGTTCAATTATGAGGAAGCTATAAGCCTCACAGTAATTGACCGATGCTTGTCAGATTCATTCAGATGATGAATGCTGAGAGAAACTATTAGCCTGGAGCAAATTGGTATGGCTGTCAGAGCTGAAGAGCGTGCTGATTGACAAGCTGCTGATATGGAGGCCTGACAAGTCCAGAGTGAGTCAGTCATAAACGTGAAATGTAAGCCAAAGAATAAGGAACCCATAATAATCTCTCCTCATAAATAAAAGTTGTGCTTCAGGTGTGGATTTTAATTTCGACACAAGGGTAAATGTCCCACCATGGGCATATCTGCCGAGGTTATGGAAATGTGAACAAGTTTCTAATGGTCTACAAGGCGAAGGAAAAAGCAAGTAAGTTCCAGTGCAAAGACTGAATGGCTGCCTGAACATTTCAGAAACGGGGTTTGAAGCACGCCCAAAAGGCCAAGCGGCCAATCAGAGGAGGCAAATCTAAACCAAACGAGGTCAATCAGCATCTTAAACTTCATCAAACAGTTCTTCAGTATCAATGTCAAGTGAAAATGAAGACGATGGTAGTGCCATGTCAATGTTTACCTCAGAGAAACGTGTGCATGTTGGACTGACCACATGTGATGAAAAACTACTGGTCGAAGAAAATTCGGTACAGCAAAGCACCAAAGTCATTTGAACATTGTCTGAAAATCACACTAAAAGCCAATGGTTGTTCAACACCGTTCATATTTGACAGTGGCGTATTGATAAACATTATGCCTGAGGAGAAATATCACGAACTCTCTCCATTGCCCCAACCTACGCCATTGAAAACAAAAGTGCATACATGGGTTGCATCAACAGTGCTGAAAAGTCAAAGTGCATTTGTACGAACAATGATACAGAAGAAAACAAAAGTACTGCTGCAGGGATTCTGCACATATACAGAACTATGCACAGGATTATGGGACCTTGGTGAATAGAGTCTAAGACTTACCATCACCTTAGTGCCCATGAGCGCAGGACTGACCATTTGTAGTGTCTCAGTCACTCTCCCACACACTCACGAAGAAGCAAATGATTAGACACCCCAGAACACAACACTCACAAATCTCTCAGGAATTGCAGTAACAAGACATACCTTTTCATTCACACTCTTGTACCTGTCCACAATAGGATCTGAATCAGACACAAATATAGTTTCAAATGTTTATTTTAACTATTGTGCTCTATCATGCAGTATATGGCCACAACAAGCAGAAAAATGCATAACACCAATATAGTCAACATTGCAGGTGGGCCATATATCACATAGGGAGATGTCATCATATAAAGACAATGGAGAAAGGAATATATGGCCTATCCTCCCTCCCCTTGGTAAGAAGAAGTATTATTATATGATAGAAGATCTCTGGGCTTTGTCAGCAGACCCCATACCTTAGTGCCTACATGTGATATCTACATAATAGGAAACACATTGCTCTTCTCCCTGGAAAGCTCCCTCTCCAAGAGTGTTTTACCTAAACACTCATCCCCATAATATCCAAGTCCAGGTTTCCAGCAGCAGCTGCATTAGCTTGTTTTGTCTAGGTACTAGGGACTCACCAGAACAGAATAACAAGGAGCATTGTTTATCGACCTTGCTCACAGTGTTGAGACTAAACTCCAGGAACAGGCATAGAACGAACACAGCAGACTGTTCTCATGTGAAAAGCTTAAACAGAGTCTTGCAAATTAAAGCCATGTAGTAACGTTTGCAAAAGCTGCATTATGGCTGCTGGCCTCATGCTAACTTAGTGATATCGACAATGTCCCTATCGGCCACGTGGCATGCTTTTTTTGGGCAGATTGTAGCATATAGAAAAACAGAATGCAACAATAAGCAGAGCAAAAAATGCTTGTAAAAAGGCCAAATCATAACAAATCCCAAAATTCTAGTTCAAAATGTTTTTAAGGCAAGTCTGGAAAATTCACCAAATTATGTGTACCGTGGAATGCAAGCTGTTCCAAAAGGTAATCCCTGTCATTCATAGCAAAGAGGGACGCCATCCAGTTGAGCAGTTCAAATGAACATATGTGTTCTTCATAATCCATTGCCTCTAGGAGCATATCCGGACAACTTGCGTGATATTCTATGAAACTCCTTTGCAAGAGGCGCTGAGCAGCCTCACAGGTATTCCAGCCTGAAAAAACTCCAAGACAGCTGCACATATCAAACGCCCATCCCAGAACAGGCCTGGTCATGGGCCAGTAATGGACCCATTTACAGATCACAATCCAGGTCAGTGCATGATGTACTTAGAGGCACACATCCAAGGCCCAACAGAAAGGGCACCATCGGCAATAGAACACAGGCTGCACACAAGTGAAGTAGACAAAGTGAAAGGTAAGTCCATAACTGACACCAAGCATTACCATTGGCAAGCATCCAAAAAGCTGTTGCATTAAATCACTGTACAGTTGCAATTGACCGGATTGAGTACCAGATGGGCAGCCATTGCGTAACAGTAGCAGAAGTACCAGCACGTTGCACGCCAGCAAGAGTATCAATGGAAACCCTCTGAAGTTGCTAGAGAAAATAGAATGAATGAAAGCCGATATTACTCCAAAATATGCTTGAAAAGAGGACACAAGGCCGGATCCCCCAAGTTTAAAAAAGTGAGCATGGTCTTCAGTATCAGACGTAAACTGAAATTGTGAGAAGGGCAGTGAAATAAGGCCATGTAATAACCACACAGGTGAATCAGTCTCTGCTACAGAAAATGGTAACTGTTTTAATTGTATGTGATATATGTAATAATGTGTAAGTTGCGTCATTCATCGACATACATTTTAGTTGATCAGTCATATTAAATGGTAAAAACATTGCAGAAGAATTCAAATAATCCCATGAAACTGTTCCATTTTTGAGTGTTTGTAACGTCCATGCAAATTGCATTATAGAACGCAACTGATTTTGACCATGATACAACAAAGATACATCATTCTGTACAATATCAATAACGGAGGAGACAGTATTATCCAAGGTGTATATACGGGAAGACAATGTGTTAATGCTATTATCTACCACTGCAAGAACTTTTTCCAAACAAGCTTGGTCAATTTGCCGCAGACGGACCTCAGCTTCCATATGCTATTGCGTCCACAATTCAATACATGCTTCATAAATAAACCGTTTCGATCTAGATGATTTTGGACCTAAAATAAATTCAGCCAAATTGATGTCACCTGACAAAAGGGACAGGTGTTGTTTCACTGATGACAGTATGGAGTGCCCCAACCATTGCTGACACAATTTACCAACTGAATATGTGGTGACTGAATGAATGAATAAAAGCCGGTATTACTCCAAAATATGCTTGAAAAGAGGACACAAGGCCGTATCCCACGAGTTTAAAAAAATGAGCATGGCCTTCAGTATCAGATGTAAACTGAAATAGTGAGAAGGGCAGTGAAATAACGCCATGTAATAACCAAACAGGTGAATCAGTCTCTGCAACAGAAAACGGTAACTATATTAATTGTTAAATATGTGATATATGTAATAATGTGTAAGTTGCGTCCTTCATCGACATACATTTTAGATTATCAGTCATATAAATGGTAAAAACAGTGCAGAAGAATTCAAATAATCCCATGAAACTTTTCCATTTTTTAGTGTTTGTAATGTCCATGCAAATTGCATTATAGAACGCAACTGATTTTGACCATGATACAACATAGATAAATCATTCTGCACAATATCAATAACAGAGGAGACAATATTATCCAAGGTGTATATACGGGAAGACAATGTGTTAATGCTATTATCTACCACTGCAAGGACTTTTTCCAAATAAGCTTGGTCAATTTGCCGCAGACGCACCTCAGCTTCCATATGCAATGGCGTCCACAATTCAATACATGCTTCATAAATAAATCATTTTGATCTAGGTGATTTTAGACCTAAAATAAAATCAGCCAAATCGATGTCACCCAACAAAAGGGACAGGTGTTGTTTCACTGATGACAGTATGGAGTGCCCCAACCATTGCTGACACAATTTACCCACTGAATATGTGGTGACTGAATGAGAATATGAGAAAAGTGGATCTGGTCTGCTTTGTGTGAAACCTGTTGTTGCAATAAGAAAATGCAGTTGACATGCATTGGAGCTTTTTGGCCATAATAAACACCCCAAGGATTCAACACTACAAGAATTTATAGTACCATTTTGGAACAGGAAAATCAATACATCAATTGTACGCTTGGTGTGAGTACGCCATGTATCATACTCAACCAATGATGTAATAGAAGTAACATTAACATTTTTGGCCTTCGCCAAACCAACATAAGTAGTTTGCTCATTTAAAAAGAAAATTTGTGTTGGAATTAGACATGCACGGTGTAGAGCTTCAGTGCCTTGCACCTGCCAATCCTTAGTACCCCAAATGGATTTCAAATCAATGGTGTCTTTCCAATGTTCTCAACCATGTAAGGCCAAATCAGTCCTGAAGGAATTAGAATAAATCAATTTAGTGTGTGTCAATATGAATTTAGATTGAGATGGCAATTTTAACTTATAGAAAAAGGATTCTGGATTTTAAATATTATAGTCAGTAAAATATGTGGACTTACTCCTCTGAGTATTAGAACTCCCCCATAAGGAAGTCGGACAATGTTCCCACTGTGTAAAATGAAAAAATGTTCTTAACGTGTTTGTTTTGTGCAAGAAATGACTGCCATAATATTGATTGCAAAGATAAGGGGTCCCCTGGTACTAATGTGAAGTTCACTTAGACAGGGAAATACAAACTTTAAATAATCTAGGGCAACTCAACTTCAACTTTATAGAAAAATCAGAACATGTGTTCATAAATACGTTTTTTATAGATCTGCACAGGGCTTTCATTTATACAGCATACTGACTTCAATCATCCTTCAAGCATTCCTACTAGTTAGATTAATATTTCCAAATTCAGTTCTCTTGATACCAGTACAAAATTATTTTAGTGAGCTACACAGGATATAGAAGAGATTTCATTTGAACATATAATTTTCAGGTGTTTTCCAAGTTGTCTCTTAAAGCGCGTTTAGACAGACTACTGCCTTCCTCAGGAGTTCCACCTACAAATAGTATGTTCAGCAGGCAAACGTATCTGAACTATTGAGATGTCCCACATAGGATGGGTGTAGGTAACAGCATTTGATTTAATTTGCTGATGTAAAGTAAAACCAGACTGAGTAATACTACCAGTGTCCGATTTTTCAAGGTATCAATAGACCCAAGTAGTAGACAGATAAATCTCTGTGTGTTCATTGTTCAGAACTTATTGACATGATGACTAGAACCATTTATGATTCACGATTCCTCCCATATATCTGCTTCTTTAAAAACGTACTCCTGCAACAAGGTCCTAGTCTTGTGGAGGAGCTGCTAATCCATTAAGTACTGTAACTTGTTTTGTATTCGATGAAAGAGCAACATGATGCAGGCAGCTCCTCACAACCTCACAGAGCCAGCGGATGCGGAACGGCCTTCTAAAGCTGATAGCAGCTTTGACTGACCATTCCGCATCCGAGCACGTTTTTAAAGAAACAGATATTGGGAGGAATTAGCTGATGTCAAAGAGATTGCTCATTGTATCCAATGAAGATGCAAAGCTTTAGAATGCAGAACACTGGCCTTTGTCACTGCTTCTAAAACAGGTACAGGCAAGACCAGAAGAATGTGTATTCCCTGCGCCAGAGAGCATTCTTTCAAAATCGCCATCAGGACCACTGTTGGAAAAGCGCATATCTGCTGATGTGTACAATTGTCATTTATAAGCTATTGGTACTGTGTCACCTTCATTGAAAGTCAATTAAATGAAACCTACTGTCACAGGCACAATTCTTATGACCAAGTTTGTGGAATTGTTACACGTTAACAAGAAGTCAGTTGCAAGCAGATCAGACTGCAAAGACCAAGGAAGTGGTTTGATACGCTGGGCATAATCAGGAATGTATGTCCTCCTGAAGTTTAAAAATCCCAGCAAGGATTGCAGTTTGTTCATTGTAGACAGAGGTTGCAATTGTGCACCTTTCTCCAGAAAGTGGGGGGCCAACCCCCTACCTTAATTATTGAGCTCGTAGCCCAAGAAGAGTACCGCGAATAGGTGATGTGTGACTTGTCAAAATTACATTTGTACATCAAGTCGGCAAAAAACAGAATGATGTGATCCACATGCAAAATATTTGTTAATTCATCATCTGCCAACTAAATGTCATCAACGTCTGAGAAAGCATCCGGATCTACGGCGTGCCAAAGAGACACAAAACGGGCAGCAAAAGCCCAAGGACTGTTCTTACAGCCCAAAGGCAAATGTGTAAATTGCTTCTGATTGCCAACCACAGTAAATGCGATCAAGTCACTGCCACCAGGAGCTAAATTGTGACTATAAAATCCATTGGAAATTTCCAGTGTTGCCTTGAATTTTCTGCAAACAATATTATTATCTAATGCAGCGCTGCATGTGTTCTGTCCTGCAAACATACGAAGATGAAATGTTTAAATTCCTGTAATCCAAAACTATGTAATATGAACCGCCCAGTTTCACTATAAGAAAAAGAGGATTATTCATTGATGAAACATAGGGTTCAATCACACCCTGATACTCCAACTGAGTAAAAATGTAATTCACAGATGATTTTGCATCTCACTTGATTGGATATTGTGCTTGTGGATGTGGCATAGATCGTAAAGGAATTTCATGTGCTGGTGAAACTATCCCAGCCCACCTGATTATGATTAGGGCTCCTGTTTTTATGGTATTTATTTTTTTACCATATCCGTCTGTATTTATCCATATTGTTTTTGTCATTTTATCTGTATTTATTCTCATTTATTTATGTCACAAGCAAAAGAAAATGCTACAGCTGGTATTTTTTCTTATTTATGCGAGAGAGGGGCTATGGAGAGATTGTAACAACTGCACGCACTTAGAAAGTTACCAAACCAAACTGAAAACACTGAAAGGTAGAACATTCTATTTCAAACAAAAAGTTTGCATTTATTGTCCAGAATTCCAGGGAACTTTAAGCAAGTAACGTTAAGCACTGTGTTCGAAGAAGGAGGGATGGGGGAGGCAGCCTCTCTTTTGGCCATGTTTGAAATATGTTTTTATTGTACTTGCATCAAACGGTGTTACAAAATCTCTCTTAAAAGTTACCTGCTGCAACCCGTTCTAACCCTTCATGATGCAAAGAGCAAGCGCAGCGTTATTGAGGAAGATTAGAATAGGAATAAAGAAAGACATGAAAGCAAATGGCAAATTACTTCTTCAAAGGCAACATTAAAGGAAGGAGACTGCGAGCCACACATCTAGCTGAGAAGGGCTAGTTGTACAGAAACAGCTGGCATTACACATGTAAATAGTAAAAAAAATAAAAATAAAGGAAGGAAGAAAGAATGTCATGTTTTCTTGAAACGGGGTCACAATCATGCTTTAAAACTAGAGGTATGTCGTTTTTTTTAAATTCCTCAATGCCTGCCACCTGCAACAAAGCACGCCGCTACCATCTAACAGGTCCCTGCCTTGCGCCAATGATTGCTATCTTATTGGCACTGACCCCAGCAGGCCCTGCCAGATGATGCATAAAGCTTTCTATCAGGGAGCCGGCCCACTAATGCACATAATAACACCTCGTGCTCGCCAATTAGGCATTCTATGATGGACACAGTGTTGTGTAAAACCTTAAGTACTCGCACTTCTTACTGCGACCCCTCCCCCTTAACGTACCACACCTACTGCTATCTGCTGCCTTGTGTACCTTAGCAGTTCTCTTAAATGGGCCATAGTGATGTAAACTACTAAGAGCGGCTTGCAGAGGTAAACCTGGGCAGGAGTGGGGCTGTGGCGCACAGTTTGTTAGTATTTTCCCGTTTTTAACTTATAAATACAGACAATGGAAAATAGTTTTCCTTTTGTATTTATATGTGAAATTCTGTTTAAACGGAAAACCGGGAGCCTTAATTATGATACACAGCCAGTGCCAGGGGTAATGCCCAGTCTAACGTGTAAGCTTGTTTAACCTCTTCAAAGATGTAAAGGGAAAAACTCAGGAGTATTACGTCCTCCCCCAGGAAGAAGCCAAAACAAACGGAGGAGGCCAATCCCCCTCCGCCAACAAAATGTCATGAAAGGAGGAAAGGTTGTCCTAAACGACTGCCTTAATTGTCCGTTTTATATCACCTTCAATTTGGAGGACTATCTCATGAAGCATATCAAGTGGTGCAACTCGTGTATCTGCTGTTTCCAATATAATGAAAGTATCAGTTGCTCTCGCCCCCAGACAAGGATGGAGTGCCTCCGGCACTATCATAACTTCCGCTGCACTGTCGAGAGTGTCACTGCCCATCTCCAATCGAGGTGCAGGATTCTCACTGTCTGAGGCATACTTTGCTGTTAATGCAGCAACTTTCTTCTGCTGAAACGGGGCATAATAAGGAGGTTGTCCCTCTGGTTTGGCTTTTACGTCAAACTGGTGTGGCGGATTATGGCGTTGTTGAGGGGGTCTCGCCGTGTTCTCGACCCTGTCTCTCTCCACCACCGAACAGTGGATCCAATGATTCCTGAAAAAAATAAGGATGGCAGGGATCAGAAATTTGAAACCTCTCTGGTGTCTTAATTTTAGAGCGGTCATGCAAATCATATCTACGTTCAGAAGCATCAGGTGTCAGTGAACCTGCACATGAACCTTGCTTCTGCTGTTGCTGCCACAGATTCCTATTCAAACCTTTTTAGGCAAGACTGGTCCACATCAGCTACTGCCACTAGGCGCTGACTCCCCTGTAAGCTAACTGCTTCCCCCTTGACGTTAGCAAGAATCATGTTGGAGACAATAGGGAATACACCTGTCAATCTCATCCCCAACTCCAGGGCAGCCTCTGCCCCATGTTCATCTTAAACCTGCTTAAGAATCGACAGAAGCACGGTCATGGAGGGTGTGCCAAAGCACAGCAAATAAACTGCCGCACACACCTTCCCCCAAATGGTGCAATCAACCAGATTGGGAGTAAGGCCTTTAGGTAAGCTCATTGTAAGTATCCTGTGTTTATCTAAAGGAGACGTATGTCGAAAAACAGCTTCGAGTTGCTCAGATTTTTCGGCGAACCAGAAGGAAAACTCATCCCTATTCTGAGGACGCTTCTCCATCACTGAATTAATCATGATATTACTAATAAACACGCCACCACCATGCCCTGATGGCTGAGCGGCACCAGCTAGAGCTGACGGTATATTACGAGAAAATATTGAATACCACTTCTGGGTATATGCATTAAAGACATGTATAAAACGAGTAGCTCTGCATGTGAAACGCCAAGATAATTTGGATTTGGTGTAAATACTGCTAAAATGGGCCATGTAGCTCCATCGACCAGTGAGGGGCCGAGAAGGACCACTGATACAGGGTGAGGAAGGACACCAATAAGCAATATGGTATGCTCCTATGTCGAAAGCAGAAGTTCAAGTAAATGATATGGACAGTGAACCTGTGGAACTGCACCATGCTCATGTTCATAAAATAATTGTCCATCAACAGTGGGAAACCTAACCCAGGAGAAAAAACCTCAAAGTGGAAATCTACACCCGCCTCTATCACAAATATAAAATCTGCTCCGGCAACCAGGACTCCATGTCAAGTCGAATGAGCAGTAACCGCGGCACGGTTAAGTGCAGCAATGTTAACTGCCATTATTGTGGAGAAGTGCGGCTCACTGGTTAGAGGAGGCATACCCTGAAGCAGAGGTCAGACCTAGGACCAGGGTTCAATTCCCGACGCGGCAGGATCTTGAGCCCAATTGTCCACGGACTCGATAATTCTCACTTCGGTGCCCACTCTAATCACGGGTTCACACTCTGCATCTCTGGGCATTAGCTTGCTTAATCTCCACAATGGCCACCCCGCGGCGGGATGCCTGGCGTTCACCTTGGGGATGCCCAGTACGGGTTATCTCACAGGGAAAAAGCCAGGACGGATTCCCAAGGCAAGCGCCGATATGCCCTAGGGTAAGTCGAGCGCTATATAAGAACACACACACATACATTCATATTGAATTCGAATTAGAAGCAAGGCAAACTGTTGCCCAACACCGGGTCTAATACCACTACACCTTCTCAAATTAAAGCTTGAAAAACCTATAACAATTCTAATATAGGAGGTTAACCCCTCGCTCCCCTGGTGTCTCCGAAACTGGTGAGAGGTTATTGTGGACAAGCACAAGAGCTACTCAGGGTGCCTGTGAATAAGTATCAGACCAAACGTTGGTGGTGCATTATTGCAGGAATTCTGCAGTCTGCACATACACTGAACTATGCGCAGGTTTATGGGACCTCTGTGTATAGGGGCTATGCCTTCCCACCACCTTAGTGCCCACGAGCCTAGGACCGACTACCTATAGTGTCTCAGTTGCTCTCCTACACTCGCATGAAGAAGCAAATGATTAGACACCCCAGAACACAACACTCCCAGATCTCTCAGGAATCAAGACACACCTTTTTGCTCACACTCTTGTACCTGTCCACAATAAGATCTGAATGAGACACAAATATAGTTTCAAATGTTTATTTTAACTACCATGCTCTAACATGAAGTATACAGCCCACAACAAGCTGAAAAATGCATAACACCAATATAGTCAATATTGCAGCTATGCCATATTTCATAAAGGGAAATGTCATCAAATAAAGACAATGGAGAAAGGACTATAATGCCTAACCTCCCTACCCTTGGTAAGAAGAAGTATTATTATATAAAAGAAGTTCTCTGGGCTTTGTCAGCAGGCCTCATACCTTAGTGCTTAGATGGTATATCCCCATCATAGGAACCGCACTGCTCTTCTTCCTGGACAGCTCCCTCTCCGAATGTATTTTAGCTAATCATGCATTCCCATAATATCCAAGTACATGTTTCCAGGGGCAGCTGCATTAGCATGTTTTGTCTAGGTGCTAGGGACTGACCAGAAAAGAATAACAAGAGGCATTGTTTATCGACCTTGCTCACAGTTTTCAGACTAAACTCCAGGAACAGGCAAAGAATGAACACAGCAGGCGGATCTCATGTGAAAGGCATAAACAGAGTCTTGCAAAATAAAGCCATGTAGTAACGTGCTCAAAAGCTGCATCACGGCTGCTGGGCTCATGCTAACTTAGTGATGTCAACAATGTCCCAATCGGTCAAGTGACAGTACAAGCACCCATTAAAGTACTTTGAGGTATGGTATCAAGCACGTGTGTACTCAGTTTCGGCACAGCTGATGAAATAGGACTATAATCAGTGAACTGTGACCTGAATGCTCACCACAAAATGGTAAATCAATTCCTTTTGTTGTTTCATGGGTTGGGAAAACTCAAGATGATGAAAGTCTAAATACTCATTGATGAGGACGTCTGTCCTATTGCTCCAGAATACAGAAAAATTGCTTTTTACTTACAGGACCTGTTGAAAAAGAACTTGAATCCTTAGTCGAACATTATATTTTGAAGTGGTCCACTGTTCCAGCTCCATCCCATAGTGGTAGTAATGAAAAAGGGCAGTAAAGAAGCTGTACGCATCTGTGTGGATAGGTATCCAGCGAGCAAGGCAATCAAAAGAGAACAATATCCAGGTCCACACATTGCCAGCCTGATAGGAAAATTAAATGGTGCGAAGGTATTCTCTCACTTTGATCTGAAAAATGGATAAAATCAGTTGAAACTGGTGGAGAATTGCAGGTACAGTACAACCTTTTCTACATATATTGGTCTGTTCCGCTACAAAATAATGTTTTGGTGTCATCAGCAATTTCAAGTTGTCATTCATCATATAATACAGCCTATCATGAATGCCTTCATTTATAGTGATGACATTGGTTTTAAGAGCTGCACAGCGTGAGCAATATAAAGCTCTCAATCAAGTGTGTCATTTGCTCGCTGATGTAGGTTTAACTTTGAATGCTGAGAAATGTGAGTTCCAGAAGGCAAAGTTAACATTCTTTGGCTGTATCTTTTCTGATGGGGACATGACACCCAATCCAGGTAAAGTGTAACCTCTGTCAACTGCCATAATCCCACAAGATGTTTCCATGTTACCATCATTCCTTGGCATGGCCAGCTATTGCTCTAGATACATGTACAACTTTGCCACTGTCATTACGCCATTCATAGACTTGGTGAAAAGAATGTTTCTTTTCATTGGTCATATGATTCAGAATAAAGCTTTCAGAAAATCAAACAAGCTATTGAGAACGCTACTGAAATGACATGTTTTGATCCAATGCGTCATACTAATGTTGCCTGTTGATGCTAGCCTAGATGGGTTAGGCGCCATACTGGCACAGCACAGTGGACACTCAAATGCCAGAAAAAATAATGTGGAAAATGCAAGCAGAAGTTCGACTCAAACTGAGTGTGCTTATTCACAACCTATGAAAGAAAGCTTAGCAGTGGTGTGAGCTTGTGAACATTTCCAAGTATTTTTGTTTGGAAAGTCCTTTATTCTTGTGACAGATCATCAAGCATTGTTGACCATCTTGACAATCCAAAGGCAACCATTCCTCTTTGCATTGAACATTGAGGTCTGTGTTTGCAAGAATACAAATACATCGTGCATCATCCAGGGGAAGATCAAAACCCTACTTCTCATGAGTGCCTCTTCAGTGCCCTGGCAATCCGTACAAGACGGCTGATACATACATAAATTTCATTGTGAAATAAAGTACCCTAGTAGCCATTTGGTTGGAACAAACTGTCACTGCCATGAGTCAAGATAGTGACATGCTAAATCTGAAAGCCATTATTACACATCAGTTTTGGTAACAGCACTCTCAACCTCTTACCAGTGACAGTAAATACCAGATGTTTAAAAATCTCAAAGATGAACTGTTCATTACTCAGGAAGGCATTTTTCTAAGAGGTCTGAGAATTGTGATTCTGAAGAGTCTGTGACAATGGATATTCGAAGTGGCGAGGAAGGACATTGTGAATTGCTTCCACCAAACGAGCCATCTCCGAGACCAAGTCTGGTTTCCACATCTCATGAAGAAAGTTGAAAGAAAATTGAAGGCCTGTCATCTGTTCAACTGCCTGTTATTGAAAACCACATCGGTCCTCATGACAATGGACATCACTTGATGTTGATCGTTGATGAATATTTCAATTTTCCATCTATCACTCAAGAAAGAGCGATTAGATGCCATCTTCTCCATGTAGGTTGGTCCTGCAATTTTGAAGTCTTACAATGGACATCTTTCAACAGTTGAGAATTCAGAGACTTTCTCAGTCATTGTAATGTGAAACATCAGAAGAACACCCCTCTTTGGCCACAGGCCAATGGCCTTGTCAAACGTTTCATGATCACTCTTAAAAAAGCTGTTCAGCGTGCTGTACTCGAAAGCCTTGATCTTAAAAGTATCTTAAATTTGACTCTTTGAGCTTACCCTTCGACCATTCACTTGACAACAGGTGAAAGCCCCGCAAACTTGATGTCTTAGAGAGCCATGATGACCAAATTACCTCAATGGACCAACAGAAAATCAAATACTGAGGAAAAAACCCACATGAAAGACTTGGATCATAAAAAGAAAATGAAGACCTATGCAGACAAATCTTGGCATTCTCAAGACGCTACATTTACTAGGGGAGATTGAGTGCTTGTTTGTCAGTATGTTGTGGCGTTTAGAGCTCCCAGTGAATTTTCCTAATTCATGCCCTTGTATAGGTACAATTCACATTGCCCTTATATAGGCATAGAAATCAATCCCTTATTTAGACATAGCCCACGCAGACCAAATACAGGCATGGCTACTTCCAACCCGTACCAGACATCACAACAATTTCTTGGAAAATCGGCTTAAGCAGTTAGGGAACTTCCCCTTGCTTGAATATTGATTTGTCCAAGAACTCATGTACTTTGCAAAGAACAACTATTCCCTACGGGTTCTTTCCTGACGTTATTCTCATGGAGCTTTTTACGGTTCTGGCCCAGAGGGGATTGGGTCACTTGTTCATCCCTACTCCCCTAGTCGATCCCTTCGTTCCTCTAACAAAAATCTTCTTGAGGTTCCCAGGTTCGTAAGAGCAAAATAGGGGGGGCAGAGCGTTTTTCTCTGTCGCACCCAGATTGTGGAACTCACTCCCCCCTGAGCTCCTAGGGCAATCTTCGCCTGCTCTGTTCCGTAAGGCCCTAAAAACTTGGCTCTTTTCCGAAGCGTACCAGTAAAGCCGACGTTGTCGGATTTTGTGTTGGATGACCTGCCTTGGCACCTTGATGCCCTTGGGCTACGTTGCGCGATAGAATACTCCTTTCATTCATTCATTCATTCATTATGCCTGACTTTACGTCAATCTATGGCAGTCCTAAAACACCTTCAAGATATAAATATACCTTCACTTGCTATGACAAACTACTGTGGTTCAGAGCAGTTCGACTATCTTCTTGCCCAACGCAGCTCGCTACAGCAAGTGCCGAAGGAAGCCGACCCTCCAGCTGACGCACTGATCAAGAGGCTGCGCTTCTCTTGCTGAGAATCCAGCTCCAGTGTTTCCAAGCTCCCCTTGAGCGGTGTTGGGAAATCGAGTCGTGAGACAGAGATACCAGACCTCCTTCATTCTAAACCAAATTATGGAGCTGATTAGAACCTAGAGAAACCTTTGGTAGATTCTTGGCAAAAACAACTAAACCTATGCTACACAATACTTACTTCCTTTCGCTTACTAGACATAGGTTAGGTACATTGGGGTAGGCGTATTTTAGAAGCACCAGTTGAGTATTTTAGTCAATGTTATTTATCTATGTATTTTTATATGGCTTAGAAACCATACAAGGCTTTTACAGTATTATTTTATAATACTATTCTCGCTGTAGGCATTATACTTTGCAGTCTGCTTAACGATTGTAGCAGTTCACTTCTCTTGTATGAGAAAAAACACTTTTCAATAAATCTTTTTATTGAAAACGCCTGTCTGTTTATTTCTCTGCAAGCTCTGTTGAAATGAAGCATGCACGATTGACTGAGTGAAATACTTATCTATTGTTTCCGTGAGTCTAGAGATATATTTCTTATTCTTGGGAAACAAAGTTGTCATGTATATGCAGTTGTCAGAAACTAATCTCTTCTTGTCATTTCGAGAAAGTTTCTAGTGACCTCTGAGCTAGCTGGCACCCACTATTAAGTTTAGTATATTCGATAGAGACCTAGTCGACCTCAGTCCTACATCTAATCTATAGGATATATTATTCCAATGCTCACAGCTTCTTGGGAATATAGGACTACACTACATGGCGTCCAACGTTTGGTAAGGCACTAATTTAATGCTAGGTACTAAAGAAACTCAGTCGTGCTTTTCTCAGAGACCCCTTTTTCCGTAATACTCCAATGGAAGTCTGGAGTTGGTAAAGGGATAAAATATCCACCATAGCTGAGTAGGACGAAAATCCTATGTATTAGTTTTTGGTTTGTTCCACGTAGAAGGATACAGTGTTCCAAAATATTGTGCACCTTATCTTTGTTTCCTTGAAACTTGCTCTGCAACTTTCACTAAACAATGTCGATTAATCTAGAGGTGGTATAGTAGTTTTTGTGATAGGGGCACATGAATGTCATCAGACAGAGGCATTCTATTCATGGGTAGTCTTCCCTGAAGCAAATCCGGTAACTAAAGTGTTTGACTTTTACAAAGGAGATGCAGCCCCAGAGGAATACATTCCTTTCGAGGATGTTGAAATGCCACAAACATACCAAGACCATGCGCTCTGGTTTAAAGGTGCCCTAAAACATACACATCACATTACCAGGCTTGGTCCACTAGGTAGACCAGGAGCAACATGGCCGGTATTAGCCAGCTATACACCACATCCTGCCATTAAAAACATGACAGATGAGGAACTATTAGTTCAAATAAAAGAGCTAATTCAAATCCACAGACAATTGGTTCAATATGTCATGCAAACCTTTACTGTCCAAACAGCAATAAGGATTCCACGACACACCACTTACAAGAGGAACACAACTAATTTGATTGACTCTTGCATTTACTTTGAGAATGCTCATAAATGGAAAATATGTTAAAAGGGACACAACAAGTAAGAACATTAACTTACTCCTCAAGCCACACAAATCATCTCATCTTGAACAAAGAGACTTGTCATCAGTGAACATCACAGCCATTCCTATACCTGGTAGTATAGTTTGGGACAGAACTGAATATGATATTCTTGGTCCTGCAGAGCTGTTGAAAATACTACACCAATTCAAGATTTCCTTGAGTGACTTTGTTTCCTCTAGTACCTTTTCTGGTTATTGGGACTTCCAGACTGTTAATAATATGATGTCAGACTTAGAAATGTCTGCAAAGTTTACAGATCATGAATACTTAGAAGGTTCATCATATTTTGAATAAATGTACTGTTATAATCACTATGGTCATCATTCCTTGCATAAATCTGCAAATCCTAGAAATGTATTAACTTATAACCAATGGGAACATTGTCCTACGCCACCAAAGGGTAGCTCAAAAACATTTTATGGCAAATTTCCATACTGTTCAGGGTATAATGTTTCAAATCCGGAATCATTTTACTTTAAAAATGTTAATAGGACAGGAATTAAAAGTATGCTGACAAATACAATGCAAATTCATTCTGTGGCCTTTTATGCTCAGCTGTCCACATTTTGACTTTTGGAGAGACACCATTGAGACACACACTGTCTGGGGCACAAAAGACTGGCAAATGCAGGGATTAGAAGTTTTATTTTAGGCCTGCATCATCCCAGGGCAAATAATGTTTTTGAATGACACTGTTCAGCAAACATGTTGTCTTGGGTTATCCAAGATAAAAGATTTAAACAACCCAGCCATACCTACACCTACGACTGATAGTAATAACACTTCAGAGGGGGTGGTCGACGTACATACTATTTTGCTTCACAACAGAACAGATTCTGATTGGAAACATTTTTTAATCTGCCCCACAGACACAAACACCTGTCAAGATAGATTCCTGAAAAAAAACACAAGGGTTCACATTCACTAGGCCAAATCCAAGATATGTTCAAAGACAGCATCCAGGGATAGTAACATCATACAGTGTAGAGAAACTGTGCCTTGAGTGGCCACACAAGTCTACACTGAAGGAAGTAAAAAAACACTTATCTTTACATAAAGATGGTGCAGACCAGACATGAGGGACTTCTTACAAGGACCTAAAAAACCACGTCATAAAAGTTTTATATACGCCGGTGTCTATGCGCTATATAATGAAGCATGGAAGATTACGCAAGCAGAGACTGCAGAACAAATACGATAAATGTATTGTATTAATTTAGAGAAATCGCTCTCTGTAGTTGACAATGGGTTAATGACTCTGTCATCCAGAATATATTCTTTGGACAGCATAGTATCCTCTGCCATAGACATAATGGAACAGGACTTTAATCAACACAAGGTCATTGTTTTCTGAATTTAATCTCACAGATAAACAAATCAAATTGGTGCAGAGGGGAGCAGACTATACTGTGTTGAGCATTGAAAAACTGGAAAGATTGCCATTTACAGTCGCTGAAAAACCAGCCAATGAATGGAAAATACACAGTACAATCACTCTGCCTGTTACAATTTTCCATTTTCAGTATTGCTTCAAATGTATACCAGCAGGCCAATATGAAAGGTTGGGTAAAGAATACATCAAGACATCCTGGGAATTACCTTATACACACACATGTTGGAGTGCGGGAAAGAAGTGTTTCTTAGTGGCAATAATTGTGAAAACAAACAAAGTGGTTCTCTAACATGTCAGGGTATAAACGTACATGGGGCCTGCGATAGTTCCCCGAACAACTTATCCTGCCACCTGCAAGGTTTACCAGCTGCAGTGATTGATCCTATTTTTATTTTGGAACACAAGGAAACCCAAAAAGGGCCTTCGGACCATGGGTTAATTTACTTATTATAGGAAACAAGGGTCCTAAGGAGTTACAATTTAGCAAGAGGTGATAATATGGACCACAATCAGTACTATATTTTTCGACGCCCAGCCGGGCGTGGAGTAATTTATTTAGAAATAACATAGAATTTCATTGGAGAGGGTCCAATATGAACATCAAGATAGGGTACAGTCCTGTACCTATCCCGAGAAGGTAGGAAAACCAACAGAATCAAGAAAGGTAGAAGGAAGGAAAGAGGTTTTGCAGGCAAGAAAAAAGTTTTTTGGAGCCTAAGAGTGGCTTGCGATTTCAATAGGCAGTTTCGCAAAATACACCCAACAGTGTCAACACTTAGATATACACATTGAGTCATATGTTACACTGTTTAAAGCGTCGAGGCTTCGATCCCTAAGGGCTCTTAGTAAAACGGGATCATCATCAGGACAATTTAAGATCACTGCCTGTATTACAATGCGAACGCCTGTAAGGAAAAAAGGAGGGAAAAAAATGGAAACAAAAAGTAAGGCATCCGCCTGAAATGATAAGAATTTAAAACCATTCGACAGGGCCCAAGTGCAAGTTAAAAAGACCGTTTTTCTGTTACTACTCACGGACAATTTACTAATGTGAAGGTGAGTTGTGATATTCATATCGTGTTTATGGAGTGAAAAAACGGGGCAGTGACATGGTGATAGATTTGTCATCCACTACTAATTGTGTCCTATAGTGCTGTATAGGTGTAGGTAGTGACATCTTCGTTACGCGCAATTTGTGGTGCGTGAGACGTGGTTCGGATAAGGGGACAGAGTTGGATTCAATTGACGTGCGGTGGTGGTGAAGGTTGGTGAGGGATAAGATTCGGCATGGGACTGTCTGTGGGCAGTCATCAAGCCTTGGACAGGAAAATTACCTTCACGGGTCCTGGGTCAAGGTTGTGATGGCATGATTGTTCCACGTTGGAGAAGATGTTGATTTCCCTTTCCGGCTCTTGGAGCTGATTGCTGTATGGTAAAAGATCATTACCATTAGCGGGACAAATGAGGGCTGTAACGCCGGGGTAGATGGGTGAGGGTTGAGGCTTACCTGGCTACACTTTGAGCAGCCGTGAGTGGGAAGTGAAACGCGAGGGTTTCTTCCCGTTTTTGTGGAGTAGGTTACCTCCTTTGTTTTGATCCGCAGGCTCAATGCTAAATAACAAAAATTAAAGTTAAGGCAGGCCCTTCCAAGGGCGGTGGAATTGGAGTCTGAGCTGCGTTTGGGAGTTGGCTTACCTGACTTCTCGATGGAAGCGGCGGTGGGATGGTGGGAGAGACACAATGGTCTTCTCAACCTTCAGTGGCAGCGCAAATCCGCTATGCAGGGATGTCTCGTGAGTTGGTCATTTTAAAGCCGGAAGGGGTAAAGATAAAGGAAGGACTAGGTACTACTTTCTGGTACTTAGCGGCCATCTTGGAGTGGTAAAGTCAGGATGGCCGAGGTGCAACTTGGGTGTGTTTCAGTGGCCATCTTGGGAAGGGCGTGGGTGGTGATGGAAATTAGAGTGGCTTATTGTGCAGTTTTGTGCTCATAACCGCGAGTAGTGAAGGCCGTCTTTGCTCCTCATTCATACACATTGGATTTGACAGCAGATTAAAAAACCACAATGTTGGATTTAGTATTCACATTTCCATATTCTCAAAATCTTTTCACGTTGTAAGGATTGAGGAAAGTCACTTGTATACATCACTGAGCATTCAGAGTAGTGATGTCCAATCCTCTTTGCGATTCAACTCATTGCGAATAGAGTCTAGCAGTATTATACACTTCAACTCTTCTTTGTTCAGGAGACTGGACATGCTTCCCGCTCTCTGGGGAAGTTTCTGTGCCTTTAGTACGGTCCAACGAATGTCGTCCTCATCATGATTGGTCTCCAGGAAGTGTTCCACCAGTGGGGCATTTGGCGTACGGCATCTAATGCGGCTCCTATGCTGGCAGCTCCGGGTCTTGATTTTTTGTGATGTTTGCCCAACATAATTTTTGTTACACGGACATTGGATCAGATAGATTACGTTGCTAGGATTGCAATTTGTGAGTGTATTGCATTTAAAGGTGACATTATCAAACACAAAACTTTTCCCTTCAATTGTTAAGTTACAAACTGTACAACCGCCACATTTAAAATGTCCGACCATGGGGGACAGACCCCATGCTGACTCAAGAGTGGAAGAATGGGTAGGACTGGGAAGTGCTGCGCGAACCAGATGGTCCTTTAAATTCTTACTCTTTTTGAATGCAAACAAAGGACGTTCGATGTCTAAAATTCCAGCATTAATTACTGGCCAATGTCTTAAGATCATTTTTCTCAAGTTGTTGGAAATGGGGGAGAATGTTGTCACACGGGCTATTCTGTCCATGTTTCTCTTTGGGTTTGGGACAAGGAGCGTCTCGCGAGGGCGGTACCAGGCCCTTTTGAGGGCGTTTTTGACAATTTTTCTTGGATAGCCCCTATTTTTTAGTTTGTTAGCCAGGGTAGTGCTTTCTCGAAAATAATCCTCCTTATGGGAACATTTTAGCCTAATTCGTACGAATTGGGAAAATGGTAAAGAGTCCCTCAATGCCCTTGGGTGATTACTTGAGTACTCTAGCAAAGTATTTCTCTCAGTGGGCTTTCTATAAATCTTTGTTAATAACTCACCTTCCTGGTGAAAAATTGTCAGATCCAAGAAATTCATGGAGTTTTTGTCAGATGTTGAGGTAAATTGGAGTCCCAAACAGTTATTATTCATCCAGTGTAAAAAGTGGCGCAGTACATTGATGTCTAATCTCCATATCCTGAAGATGTCATCAATGTATCTGCGACACATGATGATACCGGAGAAGAAGGGATTGGAGGGTACAAGAATTGCCTGTCTTTCTATTTCGTCCATGAACAATATGGCCAGGTTTGGGGCAAAAATAGCGCCCATGGAGGTCCCCTTGATTTGTTGATAGAAGTGGCCTTGGAATGTGAAAAAATTCTTAGTCAAACAGAGTTCCAATAGCTTGCAAATGAAGGATGTTGGAATGGCATGTGGACGGGGGCGGCTATCTAGAGTTCTCTGTATAACAAGTAAAGCCGCTGTTTGTGGAATATTCGTATACAGAGACTCCACGTCCATGGTGCACAAGGTATCGGTTAGGGGATTGAAGGGATGGTGCTCGATCAGGTTGATCATGGACATGGAGTCACGTACATAACAGAGTGTTGGGGGGGACAAATTCTTTTATAAAGAAATCGACAAAAGCCCCTAAGGGTTCCAATATTGCCATATGGCCTTGGTCGGGTTAGATGCGAGCCTAAGGTAGTGGTCTGTCAAGCTCCTGTATAACAATGCCACCCCCTTTATCTGCACTTTTGATCACGATCGAATCATTATTTTTTAGGGAACCAATGGCCTCTTTTTCTTTTATTTTGATATTGCTTAGGCTCGCATCTAACCCGACCAAGGCCATTCAGGAACTGATACGCAAAGTAACAGCTGAGGCAGTATCAGAAGGTTTCTTGACCAAAAAAGAATTCAATTACTTAAACGCGAAAAGTCCAAGAACCCCGGTAATATACACTTTACCAAAGATTCATAAAAATCTCAGTACCCCTCCAGGCCGCCCAATTGTCTCGGCATGTGGTTCAATATTGGAAACCTTAGGGGCTTTTGTCGATTTCTTTATAAAAGAATTTGTCCCCCCAACACTCTGTTATGTACCTGACTCCATGTCCATGATCAACCTGATCGAGCACCATCCCTTCAATCCCCTAACCGATACCTTGTGCACCATGGACGTGGAGTCTCTGTATACGAATATTCCACAAACAGCGGCTTTACTTGTTATACAGAGACCTCTAGATAGCCGCCCCCGTCCACATGCCATTCCAACATCCTTCATTTGCAAGCTATTGGAACTCTGTTTGACTAAGAATTTTTTCACATTCCAAGGCCACTTCTATCAACAAATCAAGGGGACCTCCATGGGCGCTATTTTTGCCCCAAACCTGGCCATATTGTTCATGGACGAAATAGAAAGACAGGTAATTCTTGTACCCTCCAATCCCTTCTTCTCCGGTATCATCATGTGGCGCAGATACATTGATGACATCTTCATGATATGGAGATTAGACATCAATGTACTGCGCCACTTTTTACACTGGATGAATAATAACTGTTTGGGACTCCAATTTACCTCAACATCTGACAAGAACTCCATAAATTTCTTGGATCTGACAATTTTTCACCAGGAAGGCGAGTTATTAACAAAGCTTTATAGAAAGCCCACTGAGAGAAATACTTTGCTAGAGTACTCAAGTAATCACCCAAGGGCATTGAGGGACTCTTTACCATTTTCCCAATTCTTATGAATTAGGCGAAACTGTTCCCATAAGGAGGATTATTTTCGAGAAAGCACTACCCTGGCTAACAAACTAAAAAATAGGGGCTATCCGAGAAAAATTGTCAAAAACGCCCCCAAAAGGGCCTGGTACCGCCCTCGCGAGACGCTCCTTGTCCCAAACCCAAAGAGAAACATGGACAGAATAGCCTGTGTGACAACATTCTCCCCCATTTCCAACAACTTGAGAAAAATGATCTTAAGACATTGGCCAGTAATTAATGCTGGAATTTTAGATATCGAACGTCCTTTGTTTGCATTCAAAAAGAGTAAGAATTTAAAGGACCATCTGGTTCGCGCAGCACTTCCCAGTACTACCCATTCTTCCACTCTTGAGTCAGCATGGGGTCTGTACCCCATAGTCGGACATGTTAAATGTGGCGGTTGTACAGTTTGTAACTTAACAATTGAAGGGAAAAGTTTTGTGTTTGATAATGTCACCTTTAAATGCAATACACTCACAAATTGCAATACTAGCAACGTAATCTATCTGATCCAATGTCCGTGTAACAAAAATTGTGTTGGGCAAACATCACAAAAAATCAAGACCCGGATCTGCCAGCATAGGAGCCGCATTAGATGCCGTACGCCAAATGCCCCACTGGTGGAACACTTCCTGGAGACCAATCATGATGAGGACGACATTCGTTGGACTGTACTAAAGGCACTGAAACTTCCCCAGAGAGGGGGAAGCATGTCTCCTGAACAAAGAAGAGTTGAAGTGTATAATACTGCTAGACTCTATTCGCAATGGGTTGAATCGCATAGAGGATCGGACATCACTACTCTGAATGCTCAATGATGTATACAAGTGACTTTCCTGAATCCTTACAACGTGAAAAGATTTTGAGAATATGGAAATGTGAATACTAAATCCAACATTGTGGTTTTTTAATCTGCTGTCAAATCCAATGTGTATGAATGAGGAGCACAGACGGCCTTTACTACTCGCGGTTATGAGCACGAAACTGCACAATAAGCCACTCTAATTTCTATCACCACCCACGCCTTTCCCAAGATGGCCACTGAAACACACCCAAGTTGTACCTCGGCCATCCTGACTTTACCACTCCAAGATGGCCGCTAAGTACCAGAAAGTAGTACCTAGTCCTTCCTTTATCTTTACCCCTTCCGGCTTTAAAATGACCAACTCACGAGACATCCCTGCATAGCGGATTCGCGCTGCCACTGAAGGAGGAGAAGACCATTGTGTCTCTCCCACCATGCCACCGCCGCTTCCATCGAGAAGTCAGGTAAGCCAACTCCCAAACGCAGCTCAGACTCCAATTCCACCGCCCTTGGAAGGGCCTGCCTTAACTTTAATTTTTGTTATTTAGCATTGAGCCTGCGGATCAAAACAAAGGAGGTAACCTACTCCACAAAAACGGGAAGAAACCCTTGCGTTCCACTTCCCACTCACGGCTGCTCAAAGTGTAGCCAGGTAAGCCTCAACCCTCACCCGTCGACCCCAGCGTTACAGCCCTCATTTGTCCCGCTAATGGTAATGATCTTTTACCATACAGCAATCAGCTCCAAGAGCCGGAAAGAGAAATCAACATCTTCCCCAACGTGGAACAATCATGCCATCACGACCTTGACCCAGGACCCGTGAAGGTAATTGTCCTGTCCATGGCTTGATGACTGCCCACAGACAGTCCCATGCCGAATCTTATCCCTCACCAACCTTCACCACCACCGCACGTCAATTGAATCCAACTCTATCCCCTTATCTGAACCACGGAACCACCTCGCACGCACCACAAATTGCACGTAACGAAGATGTCACTACCTACACCTATACAGCACTATAGGACACAATTAGTAGTGGATGACAAATCTATCACCATGTCACTGCGCCGTTTTTTCACTCCATAAACACGATATGAATATCACAACTCACCTTCACATTAGTAAATTGTCCGTGAGTAGTAACAGAGAAACTGCCTTTTTAACTTGCACTTGGGCCCTGTCGAATCGTTTTAAATTCTTATAATTTCAGGCGGATGCCTTACTTTTTGTTTCCATTTTTTTCCCCCCTTTTTTCCTTACAGGCGTTCGCATTGTAATACAGGCAGTGATCTTAAATTGTCCTGATGATGATCCCGTTTTACTAAGAGCCCTTAGGGATCGAAACGTCGACGCTTTAAACAGTGTAACATATGACTCAATGTGTATATCTAAGTGTTGACACTGTTGGGTGTATTTTGCGAAACTGCTTATTGAAATCGCAAGCCACTCTTAGGCTCCCAAAAACTTTTTTCTTACCTGCAAAACCTCTTTCCTTCCTTCTACCTTTCTTGATTCTGTTGGTTTTCCTACCTTCTCGGGATAGGTACAGGACTGTACCCTATCTTGATGTTCATATTGGACCCTCTCCAATGAAATTCTATGTTATTTCTAAATAAATTACTCCACGCCCGGCTGGGCGTTGAAAAATATAGTACTGATTGTGGTCTATATTATCACCTCTTGCTAAATTGTAACTCCTTAGGACCCTTGTTTCCTATAATAAGTTGATCCTATTTTTAGGCAACTTTTTAATGGAAGTTACATTATGTTAATTGATCACAGCTGCTGTGGCATGTTGCCAGGTTTAACCTATTGTAACTGTGTCAGCCAGGAACACTTGCTGTATACAAGTATTGTTTCCAAAAAGCAAGACAGACCGAGAGTCGCCTTTATGGCCTTCACTGAACATCTCGTCCAAAGAAACCTATGATCTGCAAGTTGCAAGGACTTCTGCAGAGATACACACCCTATTAACTACAAACTGCCCTGTACATTTCTCAAAATGTTTAGGTCGTATCGTACACATGTCTGATACGAGTGCTATTGTACATGTTTTTAAGACGATTTTTTCGGGACTGTTAGCACCTTTTGAAGCAGTCCTAGGAATTTTTCCAAACTTCGTGCACTCTGTGTTTGGTGGACTGCCTCTCGTTTTGGGACTCGCAGCAGGGATACTATTTTTGCTCCTTCTGCTCCGACATGGCAAGCCAAATCACAAGCGATACCCAGATCACCGTGGAGAACACCCTTCTGGTGATGAAGTGTCGTGAACGCATAGTCCAAATTTTGGGAATAACTTGTTTAAGAGAATTAAATACCACATGGTTTATGTCATTCAGACCAATCTGGCAAGATTGCATCTTCACTGTTTTACGATGCCTGCTATGTGGAAAAAAATGCGTGTTAGACATCTGTCTCACACTCCCATCAGTCATGCCAACGGATGTTGGTGCTTTGCTGGACCCGGTAAAGGCCCATGCCCAGTGTTGTCCTTAGCGACTACCAATTCTGATGACAGCATTTATTGAGATCTCACAGACGCAAAAAGCTGACGGTGAGGTATGAAAGTAAAGCGGCACACAGGTACCATCCAATTCGAACATTGCTAATGTGACCAATCCTGACGGCATTGCTTTACATCTTTGTACAATTAGTCTTCTTAACGAGGTAATCCAACTTTCACCTAAAATGGTACACTAATTCTTTTCAGACTTTGAAGATTTTATGTTTTCTCCAAACAAAACAGAATGATGTTGCTCCATTTTATGCTGAACCATTAAATGTTTAGACCAGTAAAGGACACATGATGACTACCCAACGTCCTGGGAAGTCCATTCTGCAAGATTCCTCACATATCCAACTTGTGGTTTATCGCTCGTCAGGCACTGATGTCAATGCAGAGACAGGATCTAAAAGGACAAGTGAAGACCCCCAGACTGCTGTTTTTCCTACATCACCAATGCAGGTCATGGATACTTCTACTGCCTGTCCCCAGTTTCAGAAGACACGGTTGTGACGTATGATCAAAGCTCCATTTAGACTGATTGAGGAGCTATGACTGTATGTATATTGTAAAAAAAATATTATATATTTAACAGAGGGGGGATGCAGTATTGATTGAATTTGGAATGATTGAACCCTTGTGGCTCCTGATGGACTCTGTAGAACTGTGATGTAAGCATTAGAGCAGAGCAAAGTGGATGCAGGTTTTGAATGTTGAGGTTGTGATTACAGACAGAAAAATAAAGATGACTTATGCTAGGCTCCATGTGTAGTGTAGCATTCGTGAGTACCCATGCTTGGGAAGACATCGTAGGCATGGTATTTAAAGTACAGGAGGATGACACCAGTGTATATTTCAAAGTGTAATTTATCAGGTGTGAAGAGATAATGGCACTATTACTCTTCTTCTGAAATTTCAGACATAGTCAGAGAGTTTTGGAAACACTTTTCTTTATCAAAGAAAGCTAGTACAGTTTTAAAAGATGGAAGAAGACTGGAATATTTTTATTCAGGTCAAGGATAAGCTCATCACCTTTCTCCAAATAACTTTCAATCGATAAAGAAGATGCATATGTCCCAACAGTTAAGCTTTTTTTCCAAAGTTAAGGCAAGATGTGATCTCAGCCTAAACTACATCTCTGAAGTGGGGAGCCAACCAAGAGGTGCAATTTTGGATGTGGGTTTGAGCAACCCAACTGAGGTAGGGGAAACATTTCATATGAGGAACAAGAGAATGTTTATTTTAAACTAAGGACTATAGTAAAGACCTTGTAAACAGAGGTGAGCCTCAAAAAAGGAGACCATGCTGTGGTTAAACATACCATAATATTATTGTCATGATTATTATTATTATTAATATTATTATTAGTATTATTATTATTACTTTATTATTATTATACAAAGTAATTTTTGACAGGGTTCAGTCCTGATATATTGGAGGACATCAAAGGACTTATTTATGAGAGTATTGCGCCGCTGGAGAGTCACTTTTTTTGATGCTCCTCCGGTACAAGCCTCTCAATCATATCTATGACGTGACGCAAAGCCACACTGCGTGGCTTGCATAATGTCATAGCTGTGAGGTAGGACAAAGCTGTGCAGGTCAAGCAAAGGGTGGCCGAGCACTCACGCAAGTACATTTAGTATGTATGGAGCTTACTTATTATTCACAAATGCAATAAAACAGATAAGCAATATGTCAAGATCTTCCCAAAAAACACTGATAGATTTTGATTGTAGATGTGAAAATTCTTTATTCTTTTTTTTCAAATTCTTAAAATGTACGCCTCCCTAGAGCAGGCATAATGAAGACAAATATTTGTATTTCTCCTTGTTGTTTTCCCCTCTTTTCATGTGCATTCTGCAGCCCACATAGAAAGAGGAAAACACCTTTTGGGATTGTCTTTGTGCAGGAATGTCCTTCTTTCTGCACAAAAACAATTCTGCCTGCAATGTAGGCATTTTTCCCCATGTTGCAAGGTTTGTGCTGGGTAGCAAATTGTGCCCCAACGCAGGGGGAAAGGACAGTAATGCACCGTAGTTCATAAATATGGTGCATTGCTGCCCGTTCACATTGGCATAGGGCAGCACAGCCAGAAGACTTGCATTGCTGTCCTTTGCCAATTCGTCATAAATGGGGCCCCCACATTGCAATTTTTGAGATACACTGGAGAAAGCAAAAATGTGTATGATCTAGAATCTCATAAACAATAATCTGGGCGTTGTCAACAGAGACATAAGAGCCAGAACTCAAGGATCTAATCATAGGGGCAAAAGAGCCGCATGCATATCAACAAAGTGGGACTCAAGATGACTCCTTCTTTACACTTAGTAAAAAAGTTATGACATTTTAGTGTAGGGCAGTGCAGCAAGGCACCTTGTTGCACTGCCCTATGACAAAGTGAAATGGCAGAAATGCACTGTATTAAAGAAATATGTGCATTTCTGTCCTTTCTGCCTGCGCTGGTGCTGTTTTGACAGCCTAGTGCCAATGTAGGCAACCTTGCACCATAGTACAAGGGTGCCGCCATTGCAGGCAGGATTGGTTTTGTGCAGGAAGGAGCACCTTCCTGCACAAAAACAATCCTAAGAGGCGTTTTCCTCTTTCTATCTGCGCTGCAGAATGCAAGACACATGGAAAGAGGAAGAAACTAAGAGAATTTTTTTTATTTCTCTTCGTTACGCTTCACCTTGGGAGGAGAACAGATTTGACACTTCCCCACGTCACATCACATTGTAAATCTGGGGCAGCGTAAAAAATCCATGGGAGTTGCATGAGAAAATCCACTGAAATGTCGATGGGTTTTCCTGGGCACAGAGTACAGCGACACAGAGATTTGTGATGTGTCCCTTACTCATGTTTTTTTAAGCTACTCATAGCCATGCAGGGTGGCTTTCCATGGTTCCATAAATCATTATGAGAGCCCTGGGTCACGCATGCACCACTTTATGTGGTGCAAAAGTGATGCAGGGCTCTTGTAAATAAGCCCCTTAATACTGATGTTATTTTATTAGAGCCAAGAAGCTCCTGCAAGTATGATTGTAAAATTAAAGTGTACATTGAGGCCTATCATCATATACAGTGACACAGCTTTATGACAATAACATTACTAATGCTGTCTAAGGGAATGTCCTTTACATGTGGTACAATCTTATTGACATGGTTACGGTCTGAATATAGAGGTTCTCCATAATCTGAGCATGTGCTCTAGTGAGATCTGAAAAATAACTCTGCTATCTACTTACTCAGGGTGAATTCTATGTAACATTACATTTTACAACCCTCTACACTTCACGGGCCTTTCTAGTCACATCACATCACTGAAAATCTAATTGGACAAGGAATATGGCAAAATACAAAGGTTTGGGAGGTAGAAGTGTGAAAGGATGCTAGTTACATCTTGAGAAATGATAAAATGTCATGTCAAATTGCATTCCCTATTACTGGAATGGCCTGAAAAATATGTGTTTTTTTTACCAATGTATAGGAAATGTCAACATAAAAATGTACCGTGCTGCCTCAAATCGTTTCCAGGTGTTTTGGGTGCTGAGCCCTACTGCATCTGCAAAAACAACAAGTGATGGACCGAATGTGGATCAATGTCACACATTCCCCCAGTCAAAAGATCTGGGCCCAAATCCATCGTTTTTTTGCACTCCACACCACCCTGGGTTAGACAATGGCGATATGCAAATCAGCTCTGACCCTGTGCCCCATGGGAACAGTCCAGTCCGAACTACAAAAGCCATGTCCTTCCCAGAACGGAATCAAGCATCCGAGGACCGGACCGGTTTCGAGGTAACACCTCTCATCAGCCCGGCTAGCTTGACTCCAGTGGAGTGGTGTGGAGTGCCTGGGACCCACGTCTGGGCATCCCCAGCGCACTTAGGGCGGCAATTGCAAAAACAACAAGTGATGGACCGAATGTGGATCAATGTCACACATTCCCCCAGTCAAAAGATCTGGGCCCAAATCCATCGTTTTTTTGCACTCCACACCACCCTGGGTTAGACAATGGCGATATGCAAATCAGCTCTGACCCTGTGCCCCATGGGAACAGTCCAGTCCGAACTACAAAAGCCATGTCCTTCCCAGAACGGAATCAAGCATCCCAGGACCGGACCGGTTTTGAGGTAACACCTCTCATCAGCCCGGCTAGCTTGACTCCAGTGGTGTGGAGTGCCTGGGACCCACGTCTGGGCATCCCCAGCGCACTTAGGGCGGCAATTGCAAAAACAACAAGTGATGGACCGAATGTGGATCAATGTCACACATTCCCCCAGTCAAAAGATCTGGGCCCAAATCCATTGTTTCTTTGCACTCCACACCACCCTGGGTTAGACAATGGCGATATGCAAATCAGCTCTGACCCTGTGCCCCATGGGAACAGTCCAGTCCGAACTACAAAAGCCATGTCCTTCCCAGAACGGAATCAAGCATCCGAGGACCGGACCGGTTTCGAGGTAACACCTCTCATCAGCCCGGCTAGCTTGACTCCAGTGGTGTGGAGTGCCTGGGACCCACGTCTGGGCATCCCCAGCGCACTTAGGGCGGCAATTGCAAAAACAACAAGTGATGGACCGAATGTGGATCAATGTCACACATTCCCCCAGTCAAAAGATCTGGGCCCAAATCCATTGTTTTTTTGCACTCCACACCACCCTGGGTTAGACAATGGCGATATGCAAATCAGCTCTGACCCTGTGCCCTATGGGAACAGTCCAGTCCGAACTACAAAAGCCATGTCCTTCCCAGAACGGAATCAAGCATCCGAGGACCGGACCGGTTTCGAGGTAACACCTCTCATCAGCCCGGCTAGCTTGACTCCAGTGGTGTGGAGTGACTGGGACCCACGTCTGGGCATCCCCAGCGCACTTAGGGCGGCAATTGCAAAAACAACAAGTGATGGACCGAATGTGGATCAATGTCACACATTCCCCCAGTCAAAAGATCTGGGCCCAAATCCATCGTTTTTTTGCACTCCACACCACCCTGGGTTAGACAATGGCGATATGCAAATCAGCTCTGACCCTGTACCCCATGGGAACAGTCCAGTCCGAACTACAAAAGTCATGTCCTTCCCAGAACGGAATCAAGCATCCGAGGACCGGACCGGTTTCGAGGTAACACCTCTCATCAGCCCGGCTAGCTTGACTCCAGTGGTGTGGAGTGCCTGGGACCCACGTCTGGGCATCCCCAGCGCACTTAGGGCGGCAATTGCAAAAACAACAAGTGATGGACCGAATGTGGATCAATGTCCCACATTTCCCCAGTCAAAAGATCTGGGCCCAAATCCATCGTTTTTTTGCACTCCACACCACCCTGGGTTAGACAATGG
Organism: Lissotriton vulgaris; assembly: GCF_964263255.1. Classification (NCBI taxonomy): domain Eukaryota; kingdom Metazoa; phylum Chordata; class Amphibia; order Caudata; family Salamandridae; genus Lissotriton; species Lissotriton vulgaris. The sequence continues at coordinate 1,219,525,380 of NC_141691.1, read as the reverse complement.
CGATATGCAAATCAGCTCTGACCCTGTGCCCCATGGGAACAGTCCAGTCCGAACTACAAAAGCCATGTCCTTCCCAGAACGGAATCAAGCATCCGAGGACCGGACCGGTTTCGAGGTAACACCTCTCATCAGCCCGGCTAGCTTGACTCCAGTGGTGTGGAGTGCCTGGGACCCACGTCTGGGCATCCCCAGCGCACTTAGGGCGGCAATTGCAAAAACAACAAGTGATGGACCGAATGTGGATCAATGTCACACATTCCCCCAGTCAAAAGATCTGGGCCCAAATCCATCATTTTTTTGCACTCCACACCACCCTGGGTTAGACAATGGCGATATGCAAATCAGCTCTGACCCTGTGCCCCATGGGAACAGTCCAGTCCGAACTACAAAAGCCATGTCCTTCCCAGAACGGAATCAAGCATCCGAGGACCGGACCGGTTTCGAGGTAACACCTCTCATCAGCCCGGCTAGCTTGACTCCAGTGGTGTGGAGTGCCTGGGACCCACGTCTGGGCATCCCCAGCGCACTTAGGGCGGCAATTGCAAAAACAACAAGTGATGGACCGAATGTGGATCAATGTCACACATTCCCCCAGTCAAAAGATCTGGGCCCAAATCCATCGTTTTTTTGCACTCCACACCACCCTGGGTTAGACAATGGCGATATGCAAATCAGCTCTGACCCTGTGCCCCATGGGAACAGTCCAGTCCGAACTACAAAAGCCATGTCCTTCCCAGAACGGAATCAAGCATCCGAGGACCGGACCGGTTTTGAGGTAACACCTCTCATCAGCCCGGCTAGCTTGACTCCAGTGGTGTGGAGTGCCTGGGACCCACGTCTGGGCATCCCCAGCGCACTTAGGGCGGCAATTGCAAAAACAACAAGTGATGGACCGAATGTGGATCAATGTCACACATTCCCCCAGTCAAAAGATCTGGGCCCAAATCCATCGTTTTTTTGCACTCCACACCACCCTGGGTTAGACAATGGCGATATGCAAATCAGCTCTGACCCTGTGCCCCATGGGAACAGTCCAGTCCGAACTACAAAAGCCATGTCCTTCCCAGAACGGAATCAAGCATCCGAGGACCGGACCGGTTTCGAGGTAACACCTCTCATCAGCCCGGCTAGCTTGACTCCAGTGGTGTGGAGTGCCTGGGACCCACGTCTGGGCATCCCCAGCGCACTTAGGGCGGCAATTGCAAAAACAACAAGTGATGGACCGAATGTGGATCAATGTCACACATTCCCCCAGTCAAAAGATCTGGGCCCAAATCCATCGTTTTTTTGCACTCCACACCACCCTGGGTTAGACAATGGCGATATGCAAATCAGCTCTGACCCTGTGCCCCATGGGAACAGTCCAGTCCGAACTACAAAAGCCATGTCCTTCCCAGAACGGAATCCAACTTTCACCTAAAATGGTACACTAATTCTTTTCAGACTTTGAAGATTTTATGTTTTCTCCAAACAAAACAGAATGATGTTGCTCCATTTTATGCTGAACCATTAAATGTTTAGACCAGTAAAGGACACATGATGACTACCCAACGTCCTGGGAAGTCCATTCTGCAAGATTCCTCACATATCCAACTTGTGGTTTATCGCTCGTCAGGCACTGATGTCAATGCAGAGACAGGATCTAAAAGGACAAGTGAAGACCCCCAGACTGCTGTTTTTCCTACATCACCAATGCAGGTCATGGATACTTCTACTGCCTGTCCCCAGTTTCAGAAGACACGGTTGTGACGTATGATCAAAGCTCCATTTAGACTGATTGAGGAGCTATGACTGTATGTATATTGTAAAAAAATATTATATATTTAACAGAGGGGGGATGCAGTATTGATTGAATTTGGAATGATTGAACCCTTGTGGCTCCTGATGGACTCTGTAGAACTGTGATGTAAGCATTAGAGCAGAGCAAAGTGGATGCAGGTTTTGAATGTTGAGGTTGTGATTACAGACAGAAAAATAAAGATGACTTATGCTAGGCTCCATGTGTAGTGTAGCATTCGTGAGTACCCATGCTTGGGAAGACATCGTAGGCATGGTATTTAAAGTATAGGAGGATGACACCAGTGTATATTTCAAAGTGTAATTTATCAGGTGTGAAGAGATAATGGCACTATTACTCTTCTTCTGAAATTTCAGACATAGTCAGAGAGTTTTGGAAACACTTTTCTTTATCAAAGAAAGCTAGTACAGTTTTATGAGATGGAAGAAGACTGGAATATTTTTATTCAGGTCAAGGATAAGCTCATCACCTTTCTCCAAATAACTTTCAATCGATAAAGAAGATGCAAATGTCCCAACAGTTAAGCCTTTTTTCCAAAGTTAAGGCAAGATGTGATCTCAGCCTAAACTACATCTCTGAAGTGGGGAGCCAACCAAGAGGTGCAATTTTGGCTGTGGGTTTGAGCAACCCAACTGAGGTAGGGGAAACATTTCATATGAGGAACAAGAGAATGTTTATTTTAAACTAAGGACTATAGTAAAGACCTTGTAAACAGAGGTGAGCCTCAAAAAAGGAGACCATGCTGTGGTTAAACTTACCATAATATTATTGTCATGATTATTATTATTATTAATATTATTATTAGTATTATTAATATTTTATTATTATTATACAAAGTAATTTTTGACAGGGTTCAGTTGAGGTAATATGAATTTTTATGGTCAATTGTGTCCCCTAACGTAGACCCCAACGGCTCCATGTACGTGCTTCAAGTACATGTATGTTCCCTCCACAACCAGCTATGAAGACGCAAATACATTTGCGTCCAACGTTAACATGTCCTCTTTCAGATCCACCATGAATGGATCGATAATTCAGTTCCTAAGTATGCCTTGCCAACGTCTTTTCATGGTGCACTTTCGCGTTTTCCTAGCCCTGCAGAGCTAGGCCCTGATTTCTGCCATCGAGCCCTTTCTGCTCTCTGCCTCCTGAAAGCTGCAACGTGGGATACATCCCTGACCTCTGTCCTACTCCCTGCGTGGCGAGTGGTGCCCGGCTCGGCCTGCTTGCCTGCCAAAGACAGTATTCTGCCTTCAAGTTATCAGTATAGCCGAGCTCAGCTCCTCGAAAACACATTCCAGTCTAGCAGAATAGATAAACAATTCCCCGGCTGCAGAGCAAAGGGCCCGGCCTCTCTGTCTCCATGCAAGTAATTCATTGCTCCCGTTACCATGGTAGGCCCATGGCCCCTCGCATTACACGCAGACACGTAGTCACATATGCACGCATTAATAGTCAGTATAGAGTAGCCTCTGCCCAAGAGACCTTTCCTTCTAGATAATATAGTTCCCTAAACACAAGATATCAGATATAATTTGGGAACGAGTCGATCTGACATGCCAGACTTCTGTCTCTTCCTCTAGTGCTAAATGTCAAGTCCCCTGCACCCTCCAGCCTCACGTCAGTCACACGTCATGCTGCTGCGCGCGCATCCTTGCTACAGATTTCTGCTGACATTGCAAGATTCCACTATGTATCCACCCACTTGTGACACTTTCATGTGACGTTTCTAGCACACACCTCTGTGTACGCCCTCGTGCACGCCTTTCTGTTATGCACATGTGTTCTTATCTCGTTTCTCTCAGCTGTTACGCCTTCTGTATCCATCACCACTATATGCATTGACTATATATATTGTACTCTGTTAATAAAGTATTGTCGATCCCTTCCTGATCCTTAATGGTGAAAGGAACATGATACCATGGTTCGAACCATTCCATTTTATGGAATAAAACCCTTATAACTCAGATACCACGGACTCTGCCTCTCATTTCCGAGTGAGTTATTTTATTGAACTTTACCGCATAGAAATTCCGACGGTAAATATTTATTTACCACATTAATTTGGTGCCCTAATAGGGACCCCTCCCCCACCCCACGCGCCGGTAGGTGCGTCGCAGGCTTCGGCCCCTGCCACAGCCGTGACGGACAATTACGCGTACCCGCAGGATTTCCTGTATCTCCCTCAGGCCTACGAAGGTGACGGAGACTGCGATCAGCATCCAGACGAGGCGGTGAGGAGTGCGTAGGATCCCGACCAGAGCCCAGCCGAGAGAGCAAGGTCCGAGGTGTCTAGAGGCCCACCTGTTCCGACGTGCCGGTGATGTCACGAGTCGAGTCCAGTCCAGTCCGGTCCAGTCCAGACGAGTTTCCGAGGCCTTCCGTTCCGTGCTTCCCAGTGAGTACCGTTGCTGGGGACGCATCTAGACGGGTGCATTACTATGTATCCGGTCAAGACGGGTTTGGGTACACAGACCCGGTCTGCACTGTTTTAGCAGTGTATCTGTACTGTTTAGCAGTATATCAAGTAATTCGTGTCTTTAACGGTTCGATTTTGTTTTCGTTATAGAATTCATGTATAGTCAATATGTGTTCAAAATGTTTCTATGTGATTAATGTCGTGGTATGAGTGACTGTTTGATATACATTACTGTGTTTCTGTGTAAAAAGTGTGTTCAAGTTCAAGTAAGTGTCAAGTGCCAAATATCAAGATGCCATTGTTCTCAAAGTTAAGACAGTTAGGAACTAGGAAAGGGATACTAGAGGAAGCGATTCCTATCCCACCTAGGGACACTCCAGGAAATTTTATGTACCATAAACACGGCTTAGATGCCATATTATATCTAGATTTATGGGTCGATTATACTAAGAACCTAGACGAGAAATATAGATGGCCCGTTACAGGGAAATGGGATGCAGACTGCATCATGAGAGTAGAAGAAGCGCTATGGAAAAAGAAAGCCAGACAATCTCAGAAAGACGCCATAGAATTGTGGCGTAAAGAATCGCATAGACGTACCGAGAAAGAATTCAGAAAAGCAGAAAAATGTAGAGAAGATTCAGATAAAGCTTGAGAATATGAATTAGTTGTAGAAGGAATACGAGTTAAAGCAGAACAAGTAGACCGACAACGAAACACTCTTGTGAATGGTATGTATCCTCTTCTGGCCGAGGGTTTACCTAAGGCCACTCCGGAAATACCAAAAGATCTGCCCCCTCCATTGGTTCCGACTAAATTACGTCACAAAACTGCAGCAGACATTTTTATTTCTTCCTATTTAGACGATGTAGCTCCTACATATACTACTGCACCTGCCCATGTACCTGCACCACCTGCACCTGCTGACGTCCTCCTACCCCATGATCATCAGCCCCCAGGTCCGCAACAGCATATCCCTCCAGGTCCGCTACCCGCACCCGCTCCCGTTGTCCCCCCTGGTATTCAACAACTGCATCCATCTAATCCTTTTGGGACTGGCGTGGTCCAGGATCCAACCCAGCTACAGCAGGTACCGACCCTACAGCCAGGTTATGCTCAAGCCTCCGCTTCAGGAGGTGCTACATGAGGTTATCAAACACCCCCACCGTTACACCGAGTGACAATGAGAGATTTAGCAAAGGCTCGGACACCGAAAGGTGCACCGGCCGAACAACTTAGAAGAGAACTTACAGACTGCAGATATGACCCAGTACCTGGTACGTCAGGACCCATGTTGTTAGCGTCCCTACGTTTGAGACGCGTTACAGATTATTTGATATTACTACCAGGAATGCCAGAACATCTAGACAAATTGTATTATTTTATTAGAACAGGAGAAGGACCGGAGTCTGTTGCTGAAGCCATGTCACGTCAGAAAGTTGAGAATAAAGGTTTAATAATGCGATTTTTGGTTAATTGTTTAATAAGAGAACAAGATCAGGCAGGTTTTCCGCAAAGTGAGATGAATAGACTGACTAGATGGAGCCAGAATATGGCGGAGGGTAAACATGATAAGGAGAACAGTGTACATCATATGGTTAGAAAGATCCGTAAAGAAATAATAGAAATACATGCCCGCAGAGAACCTGAAGAGCAACTAGAGTCAGATGACGGGAAAACTTCAGATGAGGAAGAAGAACCAGAGACCACAGCAGAAACGTCGCAATTAGCAACAAGCGACTTGATAGCATATGTAGGTAAGGGAAGATACCTTAAGAAAACAATACGTCCAGAAAGCAAAAGACTTTTTCTCTCTGCTATATCAAATCCGAGTTCTCCTGAACATATGTTTCAGGCTACCGTTAAAATATTTCAAGATCGAATGGGGTACCATGTACTCAATTCCATGGATGAACAAGAACTAGCCCGGTCCGCAGTACAATGGGCTAACAATTCTAGTACATATAATGATGATACAGTAGCACAGACGTTTTTGAACCTTTCCCCTGATGAACAGAAATTAGCTGGTATATACATGATTCAGCATCTCATTACGTTGTTCAAAAGCGAACATTCTGATCCAGGTCCCTTACCAGATATATTGATAGAATTACTCTCAAATAGATGGAGAGGCCTAGGTACTGATTTAATTAAAGAAATTCTAGAACATCGACACAAATATAGTGCTTTCCTGAAACCACAGTTTATTTCAGCTCCACCACCCCCAGAAAGAAAAATGTTTTACTTCGACAGACAGAATCCCTTACGGGAAGTACATCCGGTCAGAAAAGACGATAACACACTAGAACGTGTATTCGTATACACACCCATCACTAAAATGGAATTATTGGAAATGAAGAAAATAGTGCCCAGTCATGATAAAGACCCTGCAGGTTTTCACTGAGAGATTAAAGATATGTTACTCATGGGCGATTACACGTATTCAGATATTATGAAAATGTTAAAAGTACTGTTGCCTGCTGGAATTTACGAGAAACTAAAGGAGAAAGAATGGGAGGTGGGAGACACAAAGATTGATTGGGCTGCATTAGAAGTCGAAGAAAATGGTCGTACCCCGGGGTTAGGCCTTGGGGATAAAGCTAAAGCATTACCAGGTTTATTAGTACAGGTTTTGCCTAGACTGTTAACAACTAAAAAGGAAGACTGGGACGCAATCTCAGCCTGTAAGCAGAAACACGATGAAGACACTAGTGATTTTTATTCTAGATTCGAGAAATGTTTTATTATTAACAGTGGCCTGAAAACAAGTAGCGAGTCATACCCACACCTCTTTGTATCAAAATTAGTCGAGAATTCCCTGCCTCAAGTTAAGAACCGTGTTTTGAAAGTAGAAAATACATGGCAAGCAAATACGCCGTCCCAAATGTTACAAATGTTACAGTACCACCAGAATAGAATTAGGGAAGAACAAGATCACGAACAGAGACGTATGAAAGATACGAAAATGAAAATGTTAGTTGCTCAGTCAGTTCCAGCTGACGGTCAGAAAAGGGGTATGACACAGTCAAATAATACGGCGGCTCCCGTTAAAGGGACATGCAACTATTGTAAACAGCCAGGTCACTATGTGAATGAATGTACAGTTCTGAAACACAATATAGCAACAGGAAAAACTAAAGAGAGACCACGTCAGCCTAGACAGGACCAGGTCCAACATCAGGTTCAGCAACATATTCCACAGAACGTACAGCCTATGCCTGCTCCACAACAGACAGTACAGACAGTAGCGGTACCACATCCACAGCCCATTGCCGCGACACAGCAAGTTTCACAGCAGATGTACCAGTACGCACAATCTGATTACCCCGACTATCAGCGATATTCATGAAACAGCCTAGAGAGGGAGGTTGGCTTGCCTCTCATTGAAGTTCCTGTAGATCAAGAGGGTCCTTATGTACATAGTCAAGTATTAGGAAAAGATAGAAAGTTTTTGATTGACACAGGGGCAAGTCGAACAACAATAAGTCACGACGAGGTTCCAGGGGCACCCCTCTCAGGCTCACAGAATGTTTCCCTTGGATTTTCAGGACAGCCTATTGTTAATGAAGTATCGAAACCTGTTCCCCTAGCAGTTGGTCCATTGTCATGTACTACAGACTTATTGCTCACGAAGTCATGTCCAGAAAACTTGTTAGGTATCAAGACACTGAAAGCTCTAGGAGCTGTAATATGTTGTTCTCCGGAAGGAGTTAGACTGTTTTTGCGTGACTTTAAGGGTCACTATGTATTACGAGATTTTGATGTCAAATTGAAAAATGTACCAGAACATTTGTGGGCGCAAGGCCCAACTGATGTAGGTTGTATGCACATTACACCATATCGAGTTACACTCAAGCCAGGAGTTGTATTACCCCGAATCCGACAATACAAGTTACCACCCGATGCTGTAGTGGCTTTACTGGAAATCATTGAAGAGCTCATTGCACAGGGAGTGGTTGTAGAAACCGACTCCAATCTATGTAATTCCCCTATCATTCCGATTCTTAAACGTACTGACCCGAATGCACCTCCAGTTTATCGGTTGGTGATTGATTTACGAGAATTAAATAAATGCATTGTACCACAGTATCCTGTGGTCCCAGACATCTCATCATTATTGACTGCTATTGATTCAGAGGCGACGTTCTTTACTGTAATTGACCTCAAGAACGCCTTCTTCAGTGTCCCCATTGATCCGGAAAGCCAATATCTTTTTGGATTCTGTTTAAATGGCCGTAGCTTCAAATTTGCACGCGCACCTCAAGGATTCACAGAAAGCCCAAGCATCTACATCCAAGCTTTGAAAGGCAACTTGACAGTATTCACATGCCAGTTAACACTGCCCTACTCCAGTACGTCGATGATCTGTTGATCACCGCCCGGAGTGAACCAGAATGTGTGCAAGCATCACTGACAGTTTTGTATTTTCTCGCTGACAAGGGGCACAAGGTGTCCCCTTCGAAGTTACAATTCTGTGTTCAGCAAGTGGTGTACCTTGGGCACTTGCTGTCCAAGAGGGGGAGACAGCTAACACCTGACCGCATTCAGTTAATTGCACACTTACCGCAACCCAAGACATAAAAGGAAGTACGGGCCTTCATTGGCCTCACCTCTTACTGCAGACAGTGGATTCCCCAGTACGCATTTCTAGCCAAGCCACTTATACAGTTGACAACACAGGAGGCAGCGACTTCGACTGACCTCCCTTGGACTCAGGAACACACACAGGCTTTTGATGAATTAAAGAAAGCATTATGTCAAGCACCAGTTTTAGCAACACCATGTTACAACAAACCTTTTACACTTTTCGTTACAGAACGTGATGGCACAGCATTATCTGTCCTCACACAAGACCAAGCAGGTTCACATAAGCCTTGTGCTTATTTTTCGAGTACATTAGACCCAGTAGCCCAGGCCCTGCCTGCGTGCTTAAAATCAGTTGCAGCGACAGCCCTAGCGATCAGACAAAGTGATTCCATAGTATTAGGACACCAATTGACAGTACAAGTTCCACACTCTGTGGAAGTTCTCTGAAACCGAACACAGACTCAACACTTGACTATAGCACGACTGACAGGTTATGAATTGACATTGTTCCAGCCCCACATAGAAATCAGACGCTGCAATATACTCAATCCTGCCACATTGTTACCCTCGAACACAACAGATCCAGCTCCACATGACTGTATAGAAATCATTAATGCAGTAACAAAGCCCCGACGAGACTTGACAGATGTTGCACTGACTAACTCAGACCTAACACTTTACGTGGATGGTTCATGTATGAGAACAAGCACAGGAGAATTAGTGGCTGCATATGCAGTGACCACTGAAACTGAAGTCAAAGAAACACACCGTATTGATACACTGTCTGCTCAAGCTGCAGAGCTCATTGCTCTGACTCGAGCCTGTATAGTAGCCAAGAACAGGAATGTTAACATATACACAGATTCACATTATGCATTTGGAGTCGTAAACGACTTCGGTGTACTCTGGCAAGAAAGAGGTTTCTTGACCTCTCACGGAGCCAAGATCCAGCATGGTCTCCTTATTCAAGCATTGTTAGAAGCAATACATTTGCCATCAGCCATAGCTATCATGAAGTGCAAAGCACATACTAAAGTTACAGATACTATCTCCCAGGGTAACGACCTGGCCGATCGAACCGCGAAAAACACAGCTCTGACTCACACACATGCAGCTGATATGACAAAGACAATAGTTCCGACACCGACACATTGCATGACAGTTAAGGATCCCACACTAGATGTAATTGACATACAGACACATGCTACTCCAGACGAAATAAAGAAATGGACTGAACTGGGAGGGATCCAGACAGACCAGGGATGGATGACGAAGGGAAAAGCCACATGGTTTCTCCCCGACTCTATGGTTCAAGTTATGATTAACACCGCACACAGTCCAGCACACTTAGGAGAAAAAGCCATGTTAGACAGTTTACAGAATCTCTGGTACAACAAACATTTACGAGCAGCAGCAAAACAGAAAGTGCGTACTTGCATGATCTGTTGTCAGTTCAACCCAGGTAAAAGCATTCCTGTAGAGCAAGGTGGATTCAATCCTCCCGATCACCCTTTTGAAGTCCTCCAGATGGATTATATCCAGATGGAACGATGTCGAGGATTCAAATATGTCCTCGTAGTTGTATGTGCACTTTCCCGTTGGACAGAAGCATATCCAGTCCCAGATTACACTGCTCCGACCACTGCCAAACAGTTGGTTCGTGAATTCTTCCCACGGTACGGTTTGCCTCGTGTCGTATACTCAGATAACGGTCAGCCATTCTCGTCCGAGCTAATGAAGCAGGTATCACTCCTGCTAGGATATCAGTGGAAATTCCACTGCGTCCGACATCCCGAGGCAGCAGGCCTCGTGGAACGCCACAATCAGACACTGAAAACACGTCTTGCTAAGATTTGTGCCGAGAAAGGGGTAGACTGGATAGTCGCCTTGCCAGTTGCATTGTTTTACATGAGAATGGTAGCTCATTCCAGAACAGGGCTATCCCCGTACGAGGTGGTCTTTGGTAGGCCACCGAATATGTGGGGGACGCCTTTGCAGAGGAAAATAACCGATGTTGATAGTAACATGTTGACAGATTATCTTGCCTCCTTGATGTCTGCACTACAATCTTGTCGTTCACAGGTGGCTGCAGCCTTTCCCGACAACACCGAGGTGAAGCCACACGAGATCGTCCCTGGAGATCTGGTCTTTATTCGGAATTTCGACAGGAGGAGTCCGCTGGAGCCCCGCTGGCAGGAGCCAAAGCTTGTTTTATTAACTACAAGTCTCTGAGGATATAGATATTGAGCTCAAGGGCAAATTACAACTCTCCAGTCCGAAGGACCGTTCACAGAATCTCTAATAAAAGAGAGAGGGACCCCGAAACCAAAGGGATGGGGTTCCACGATTGACGTTAGTCAGAAAGAAATTCCCTCTGGGTAAGGTAACAATAGTACAAAAATACTTTCAAACAACCATTTAAGCCACCCATATATCACACGGAAGCAATGTAGACAGATGAGACCAACAATATATGTGAAAACACTCTAAAAATATTTTTAAATTATAAAAACAATTTATTAAGGATCCATTACATTAGATAAAAACAGAATCAGAAATTGGGAAACACACAAAGACGGTACAATAATCAATAAAAACCACATTCAAATAAAAAGGAGTATACAGGGAAAAAGGATAGAACTCAAATAGAAAAGCACAGTTTTGAATTCCTCCTTGGTTCGTTTTTCTTTTATATATAGAGACACTATTAAAAGAATTTTTTGAGGCTAGTGCATGAGCACGCAGTAGAAAAGTGTTCAATTCCCGCTTTTATCTTATTAGTCAGGCTTTTACACTCTGTAAGCCCTTGGGCGCTGTAGTTGCGGACGTCCTGCGTGCTTCTGTACGTCTTCACGGCTAGCCGTGAAGACGTACAGAAGCACGCAGGACGTCTGCAACTACAGCGCCCAAGGGCTTACAGAGAGGCTTCCCTCGCACAGCGGGTATACTTGGATCATATTCCCTGAACCCATGCTGACATCGACCATGTAAAAGCCTGATTAAAAAGACCAAGGAAGGGCTTACATAGAGGCTTCCTACGTACAGCGGGTATCCTTGGATCATACCTCCTGAACCCATGCTGTAACAAAGTGTGTAAAAGCCTGACTAATAAGATAAAAGCGGGAATTGAACACTTTTCTACTGCGTGCTCATGCACTAGCTTTTTAATTATTTCTACCAGCCAGTCAGCTGGAGTATTCGATGAGTGAGATAGACGTGTTTACGCCTCACACCTCAAAAAATTCTTTTAATAGTGTCTCTATATATAAAAGAAAAACGAATTCGCTGGACGTATATCTTGAGTTGACAACAAGGAGGCTGAATACCCCTTACTATATCTGTTAGACCTATCTAGTGTCTGAGAATTTATTTGGGAAACGTTATTACTGTCCTGATGAAGGCGGATTAAAATGAATACTCCGCCGAAACGCGTCGACGCCTAAGGAGTGAATCTGGGAAAACAAACCAAGGAGGAATTCAAAACTGTGCTTTTCTATTTGAGTTCTATCCTTTTTCCCCGTATACTCCTTTTTATTTGAATGTGGTTTTTATTGATTATTGTACCGTCTTTGTGTGTTTCCCAATTTCTGATTCTGTTTTTATCTAATGTAATGGATCCTTAATAAATTGTTTTTATAATTTAAAAATATTTTTAGAGTGTTTTCACATATATTGTTGGTCTCATCTGTCTACATTGCTTCCGTGTGATATATGGGTGGCTTAAATGGTTGTTTGAAAGTATTTTTGTACTATTGTTACCTTACCCAGAGGGAATTTCTTTCTGACTAACATTATTAACTACAAGGACAGCAGTGAAGGTGGAGGGCCGCAAGGGCTGGCTCCACTCGAGTCACATCAAGAAATACTATGGACTGCCGCCAAAGACTGACTCTCAGCCCTGCCCCATTCCAGAGACTGATACTAAACTCCCCCTGGTAGAGAAAACTCCTCAGCAGGAGTATCGATTGAAATTAAGGTCTAGCAAGTCAGACAGTTTAATTGTTTAAGTCCTCCCCTAGGTGAAGCGGTTAGACAGGTTCCTGACATGTACAAGTTAGACCCCAATAGAGAGAGAGATAGACAGAAACAGCTCAAGAAACGAGAATATTGTAAATCTCTCCGTAGTCACTGCATCGTGACATTATTGATTATGTTTTTTCTGAGTCTTACGATTATTGCTGCAAGTTTATTATTACACATGTACTTTCCTATTTCCATACATGCACATTTTTTTCCAAATAGCACTGTCGAGCATACTTTCAGTGAATTGCCCCCGCACGAGTTATCTTACCGGCTTACGCTGCGCAACAATACTTTTATCAGTATGTTACATCATTCCCATCAGACCAGCAATGCTACCAATTGTTGGATATGTGGCCGACTCCCTCCCTATCAGAAATACAAGGGAGTCCTGCCCCTCTTCCCGTATCCGTTCACACATAATGGTTCCTGTGGTGCCTGGTTTAGTTTAATAAATTCTTTAGATTCTGATTCCATAGTCTACCAAGGCAATTGGGTATGGGGAAATCTGAACACAGTTATGCATAAAGCATGTTACCCTAACAAGGAGGGTCTTCCACAAAGGACAGGGACCGATCTAGAAAATGAAGTATATGGATTAGGTAATTATACACTTAACCTCATGATTCTGAATGTCCAGTCCGATACAGGACCAGACTTACCATCTATGTCAGTGTTACCAGTAAAAGGCGAATTATGTGTCAGAAAGAATGGTTCGGTACCCCTATGTCATAGTAAATGTACTACTGTGATCGAATTCAGTGATAAAGGCAAGTCTACATTCAAAGCTACCAGCCATTCCTATTTCATTTGTGGTCGTACAGCCTATATACGTTTGCCACTAGATTGGGATGGGACATGTTACATTGCATTCCTTCTGCCACCTGTTTTTCTAGCTCCACCTGATTATCATAAGAACTCCCGTCTAGTACCTAATAGACCCAAGAGAGAACTCCCGATTGTCGACTATACTGAAATGGCATGGGAACGATACATAGATTTCAATAAAGGTTTCTTTCCCTATTTAGGAGCTATCTTCAATAGCAAATCAATACGTCACTTGACCAGAACCCTTGAAGCAGTGGTAAATGAAACTACTTCCGCCCTAGGCAACTTAACAGAGGAACAGTCTGCTATGAGACTTGTTGTTCTTCAAAATCGTCTTGTTCTTGACGTCATCCTGGCCGATAGGGGCGGAGCCTGTAGAGTCATCGGATCGAGTTGCTGTGTTTTCATTCCAGAAAACGCACCGTCAGTATATAGAGCCATAACCCGTCTCCATAAGATTGCAAGTCAGATACACCAGAATCCAGGCACCTGGACTTGGTCCGGTTGGTTCTGGAGCGTGTTATCAGCCTGGGGATGGAAAGTCCTATCCTTCCTCGGAATAGCCCTTCTCCTAGTATTCAGTTGTTGCCTATGTATACAGTGTGGGCCAGCGATTTGCGGCTTGTGCGCCACATCATGTTTTCCTCATCCAAGTCCACGTTCAAAGTCCCGCCTGAAAAAGGAAGAGCAAATGATGTTATATGAACAAATAGATGGACTAATGAAGATTGATATATCATGAAGGGTCCGTAGGGGACAAGGAGGGAATGAGGTAATATGAATTTTTATGGTCAATTGTGTCCCCTAACGTAGACCCCAACGGCTCCATGTACGTGCTTCAAGTACATGTATGTTCCCTCCACAACCAGCTATGAAGACGCAAATACATTTGCGTCCAACGTTAACATGTCCTCTTTCAGATCCACCATGAATGGATCGATAATTCAGTTCCTAAGTATGCCTTGCCAACGTCTTTTCATGGTGCACTTTCACGTTTTCCTAGCCCTGCAGAGCTAGGCCCTGATTTCTGCCATCGAGCCCTTTCTGCTCTCTGCCTCCTGAAAGCTGCAACGTGGGATACATCCCTGACCTCTGTCCTACTCCCTGCGTGGCGAGCGGTGCCCGGCTCGGCCTGCTTGCCTGCCAAAGACAGTATTCTGCCTTCAAGTTATCAGTATAGCCGAGCTCAGCTCCTCGAAAACACATTCCTGTCTAGCAGAATAGATAAACAATTCCCCGGCTGCAGAGCAAAGGGCCCGGCCTCTCTGTCTCCATGCAAGTAATTCATTGCTCCCGTTACCATGGTAGGCCCATGGCCCCTCGCATTACACGCAGACACGTAGTCACATATGCACGCAGTAATAGTCAGTATAGAGTAGCCTCTGCCCAAGAGACCTTTCCTTCTAGATAATATAGTTCCCTAAACACAAGATATCAGATATAATTTGGGAACGAGTCGATCTGACATGCCAGACTTCTGTCTCTTCCTCTAGTGCTAAATGTCAAGTCCCCTGCACCCTCCAGCCTCACGTCAGTCACACGTCATGCTGCTGCGCGCGCATCCTTGCTACAGATTTCTGCTGACATTGCAAGATTCCACTATGTATCCACCCACTTGTGACACTTTCATGTGATGTTTCTAGCACACACCTCTGTGTACGCCCTCGTGCACGCCTTTCTGTTACGCACATGTGTTCTTATCTCGTTTCTCTCAGCTGTTACGCCTTCTGTATCCATCACCACTATATGCATTGACTATATATATTGTACTCTGTTAATAAAGTATTGTCGATCCCTTCCTGATCCTTAATGGTGAAAGGAACATGATACCATGGTTCGAACCATTCCATTTTATGGAATAAAACCCTTATAACTCAGATACCACGGACTCTGCCTCTCATTTCCGAGTGAGTTATATTATTGAACGTTACCGCATAGAAATTCCTACGGTAAATATTTATTTACCACACAGTCCTGATATATTGGAGGACATCAAAGGACTTATTTATGAGAGTATTGCGCCGCTGGAGAGTCACTTTTTTTGATGCTCCCCCGGCACAAGCCTCTCAATCATATCTATGACGTGACGCAAAGCCACACTGCGTGGCTTGCATAATGTCATAGCTGTGAGGTAGGACAAAGCTGTGCAGGTCAAGCAAAGGGTGGCCGAGCACTCACGCAAGTACATTTAGTATGTATGGAGCTTACTTATTATTCACAAATTCAATAAAACAGATAAGCAATATGTCAAGATCTTCCCAAAAAACACTGATAGATTTTGATTGTAGATGTGAAAATTCTTTATTCTAAACGAATCAAGAATTTTCCTATGTACAATAAAAATCTATAAGTATTTTTGGGGGAATGTCTTGACATATTGCTTATCTGTTTTATTGTATTAATGGATAAAGGGTAAGCTCCATTCATACTAAATTTACATGCTAGAGTGCTGGGCCACCCGTTGCTTAATTTGTCTGAAGTGATAGACTCTGCCTTGATAGAGTATTTTGACTGGTGCAGGATCTTTAGCCTTGACCCTCCTTCCTTTTGATTTTTTTTTAAGCAATGCAAGTCGCTGCCTTGCCTTACTCTGCGTCAAGGAGGCATTCCATTGGCGTTTGCCCAAGCAACACCCATGGATTTTGACGCTGCACTAGATTTACATAAACCTGGGGCAGCGCCAAAACTTTACGCCTCCCTAGAGCAGGCATAATGAAGACAAATATTTGTATTTCTCCTTGTTGTTTTCCCCTCTTTTCATGTGCATTCTGCAGCCCACATAGAAAGAGGAAAACACCTTTTGGGATTGTTTTTGTGCAGGAATGTGCTTCTTTCTGCACAAAAACAATTCTGCCTGCAATGTAGGCATTTTTCCCCATGGTGCAAGGTTTGTGCTGGGTAGCAAATTGTGCCCCAACGCAGGGGGAAAGGACAGTAATGCACCGTAGTTCATAAATATGGTGCATTGCTGCCCGTTCACATTGGCATAGGGCAGCACAGCCAGAAGACTTGCATTGCTGTCCTTTGCCAATTCGTCATAAATGAGGCCCCCACATTGCAATTTTTGAGATACACTGGAGAAAGCAAAAATGTGTATGATCTAGAATCTCATAAACAATAATCTGGGCGTTGTCAACAGAGACATAAGAGCCAGAACTCAAGGATCTAATCATAGGGGCAAAAGAGCCACATGCATATCAACAAAGTGGGACTCGAGATGACTCCTTCTTTACACTTAGTAAAAAAGTTATGACATTTTAGTGTAGGGCAGTGCAGCAAGGCACCTTGTTGCACTGCCCTATGACAAAGTGAAATGGCAGAAATGCACTGTATTAAAGAAATATGTGCATTTCTGTCCTTTCTGCCTGCGCTGGTGCTGTTTTGACAGCCTAGTGCCAATGTAGGCAACCTTGCACCATAGTACAAGGGTGCCGCCATTGCAGGCAGGATTGGTTTTGTGCAGGAAGGAGCACCTTCCTGCACAAAAACAATCCTAAGAGGCGTTTTCCTCTTTCTATCTGCGCTGCAGAATGCAAGACACATGGAAAGAGGAAGAAACGAAGAGAATTTTTTTTATTTCTCTTCGTTACGCTTCACCTTGGGAGGAGAACAGATTTGACACTTCCCCACGTCACATCACATTGTAAATCTGGGGCAGCGTAAAAAATCCATGGGAGTTGCATGAGAAAATCCACTGCAATGTCGATGGGTTTTCCTGGGCACAGAGTACAGCGACACAGAGATTTGTGATGTGTCCCTTACTCATGTTTTTTTAAGCTACTCATAGCCATGCAGGGTGGCTTTCCATGGTTCCATAAATCATTATGAGAGCCCTGGGTCACGCATGCACCACTTTATGTGGTGCAAAAGTGATGCAGGGCTCTTGTAAATAAGCCCCTTAATACTGATGTTATTTTATTAGAGCCAAGAAGCTCTTGCAAGTATGATTGTAAAATTAAAGTGTACATTGAGGCCTATCATCATATACAGTGACACAGCTTTATGACAATATCATTACTAATGCTGTCTAAGGGAATGTCCTTTACATGTGGTACAATCTTATTGACATGGTTACGGTCTGAATATAGAGGTTCTCCATAATCTGAGCATGTGCTCTAGTGAGATCTGAAAAATAACTCTGCTATCTACTTACTCAGGGTGAATTCTATGTAACATTACATTTTACAACCCTCTACACTTCATGGGCCTTTCTAGTCACATCACATCACTGAAAATCTAATTGAACAAGGAATATTGCAAAATAAAAAGGTTTGGGAGGTAGAAGTGTGAAAAGATGCTAGTTACATCTTGAGAAATGATAGAATGTCATGTCAAATTGCATTCCCTATTACTGGAATGGCCTGAAAAATATGTGTTTTTTTTACCAATGTATAGGAAATGTCAACATAAAAATGTACCGTGCTGCCTCAAATCCTTTCCAGGTGTTTTGGGTGCTGAGCCCTACTGCAGAGCATCAGACTTGGTTGTCACTCAGTAGAAGTATTGATATTTTTCATCAGTGCCACTTCAGAACAACCTTTAAGTGCTATGGCATTTTAGCAAATGCACTGGGAACGTTTGCTGTAAAACTAATAATATTGGTAATTGTTTTTTAAAATGTTCTTATACGAATAAGCCTCAAGAATGGCTTGAGTGACTTAAAGCTTACTCTTTTTGCTCATTGCATTAGTAAAATTTACCCAGCTCTTTATGGCTCACCAGTTCAAAGATTAAGCAGTTTCCACTAATTTGATTGGATGGAGCTTGACTACTGCTTGAAGGGATAAGGCTAAGGCCCTGATCATAGGTGGTACAGAGGTACATGAGGTATTTACAGGCATGAAGCAGGGGTTCGAAAAAGAAACCTGCTTGAAATGATACCCCCATAATACATACTAACAGTAAGTAGAAATAGAAGACTAACATACACCTTACATAAACACAAGGGAATTGCATTTTCGCATGCCTGAACTAACACGAAAAAAATATATATAAGAATTAAAACTGTAATAAAATTGTGAAATGTAAGAAACGAGAAGTATTGCACGACTAGGAAACCTGTGCATCAGTAGTTGCATGTTGTATGCTGCTTTGAAGTAATAATTAATGCAGCTTTTACCTCAAGCTATTCTAGGAAACATGTTAACAGAGAATGATGCAAAGGTGGTTGGTAAACAGTGAAGGTTTCATTATCACATAATTAATGGAAGTTCATATTTAATTTACTTCAGTGTGCTGGAAAAGGCACCATCTTCACTAAGTTGGCTAAAGTGGGAAGGGAAGCTGAGGAGTGAATTCGCTCTGTCAGAAACAAGACAGACACGCTGTGCACAGCAGAAAAAAATTATACGAGTTGAAGGACAAGTTGGCAACTGACTGCCAAGTGCCATGATCAGTCATGGGACCGGAGACACGTTCTGCGGATGTTGTTAAAGTTATGAATAAAAGACTGTCTAATTGTAACATGTCAAGAAGTTGTGAGAACGAGCTAAGAACCAAACTGTGGTAAATAATGTTGAATAGTAAATAGCTGAATCGTAGCTGAAGTCAAAGTGGTGTGACAACGCCACCCTCCAAGCCCACCAATCCACTTGCGAGTTTTGTAAAAATTTGCAACAAATGTGGGATGGACATGTCAATTTTATGGTATAATTGGGGTACCTTTAGGGGTGTGGTTTACGCTTAGGCTGGCAATAGAGAGAGAGGGGAGATGCGTTGCTGTCCGTCGGTTTGCAGAGAGGCCTAGCTGTTCCCAACCCGTCCTGTTCCTGTCCTTTTAAACCTTTGTTCCCTGATCCTATTTAGGGGAAACTCCATCATCTCCTAGGCTGAGGGGGCGGTTTTCCTACAGACCGATAGGTTTGTATTCTGTCTCTGACTCACACATGCAAATGTATTTGCAAATGCATTTACGTCTGAATCTTTTATCTCTCCAACTATCCACTCCGTTTTGATACATTGAACGTATTATGTAGATGAAACTATTGTCTCTTCATCTATCCCCTCCGTTAGGTGTATTCAGTTTTTACATATGATTTTGCTGCAACTTCTGTCTTTTAATCTATCCACTCCATGCATATTATAATTTGCTTTGAAATTAATTTGTAGTCATTCAATGTTTGCTGATGTTTATCTCTCCGTTTGTGAGTTCCATTATTTGCACATGTGACTTTATGCATTGAGCGATCTGCATTTATAATCAGATATAGCTTCCTAACTTACTGAGTGTCTGTTGTTATTTAGTTAATTGTAGGGTTAATTTAAATAGGATATTCATTATCATCAACTATTCAACTAATTAGTCCATCGACCAAGTAGAAGGAGAGTTGATTTATGAAATTAGCAAAGAAGCCTAATGACATTAATTCATGATTTACAGAAAAGGAAAACATTGAACGAATTGACCCCAGCACATTAGGGATTCTGGGTGAATGTGTATGGGCCATTGTAAATGTGCAAATTGAGAATGGATCCCTGATCAGGTATTGACCTTGCGCTGGATCACAGGACCTTGTAACTACCAACACCGCTGATTGAGGAATTTAGAGGGTCAGTTAAATACTTCCTACTGGGTCAGTTAAATAATTCCTATTCCCAGTTCAAACTCGAAAATAAGCAAAAAATATGAATTTTGTGACAACTACAGCAAATTCCACATGTGCTGGAAATTACAAGACATTTACTTATTTCAACAAAGTGACCTGGGTAAAATACCGGCAGTGTGGAATATATTTCACCCAAATGACCGGATTGCATGAAATTGTGATCTCTGCACAAATAGGGGTTTGTGCACTGATTGGAAATTTGACCCAATAAGTATAAAGCTTTACTCACACATATTCATCTCATAGCTACTTAGGGCCATTATAACCTTTCAGCAGCCACAACCATTTTTTTTTACCCACTACAGAGGAATCCAATCATAAAATGTATGTGGCACAGATATCCTCTAGTTATTTTTAGACTCACCTACCATTTCACAAGCACTACCTCACATTCATCTTACAGCGTATAATTAAAAGATCTCCGTCAAAGCGACCCTTCAGGGTACCTGTCGTGCAGCCCCGGCCCGACAAAGAGCAACCGCCCTATGATGAAGCCTGACATCCCTTGGGATGTGTGAGGGCAACAAGTAAAAGTTACCTTGACTTCTCTTTCTGCACTCTAAACTGACGTCTCCCCTCTTTTCTTAGGAGCACTGACCCATTGTTTTGGTTTATATCGGAATTTTAAGGCCTGCTTGTAAGGAGGCATAAGAAGCTTAAACTAATCACCCAGCTACTTCCTATCACCTTCACACTATTTGCCTTTCCATGCATGCACTGACACATAAGTGATCTTTGACAGTTCTTAAAAGTGCATTTCCAACATGCTGCAGGATAAGACAGCACATTATGTTGTAATTAAATATCCTGACGCACAGTACACTTGTCAGCAGAGATAAGAAAAACAAATGTTGTGGAACAGATTAGTGCAGTTTGCATCCTTTTTCCACAGTTAACAATGCCATTCTTTTCAAGGTAGCTGTGGAAGAGATTACATCTTTAGCTTGCTGCCAAGACATAATAATCTAGCACTATAATGCTTGCAAAGCATCTGCTTCAATAAGCATAGGTTTGTTGCTGGAGTACGACTTGCTATTAGCCATTATCCAGCAGTTTAATGGCTTGCCTCGAGGGCTAAAGCATCTTCCATAAATGCAGGTCGGTGATTTACTGTAGCTTGCATGCCACGAGCAGTAACTGGCAAAATCCATAAAATAAAACTGAAAGCAGACACAGATGTACCTTCTTGCAGATGATGCTAATAAACCATTATTTTCAGAAAGCTGTGATGGAAGAAATCCAGTTGAAAGATGCATGCAACCAGCTGCTGTGATGCGCTCATCTAACCCTTCCTTTGTTGCTTTCATTTTATGTTCTATTGCAAGTAAATAATGGCTCAATAACATTCTTTTATACGATATATTTCAATGTTTAAATGTCCAACATCTGCTGTCAGTCACTTACAATAATATGCAAACTCGAGTTGTATCCGGAAAAACACAAAGAGGTAAGGAAATAGGAGTTACTAAATGAAAAAGGAACGAAATGGATGCTAAATGCATAACCCACGCTATTTTCTGATCGTCAGTAGTCAAAAGCACTTTTGCTGTGTTGTGTGCCGAAATCATAAGTCGCACCTGCACTTTCAGAGACGATATGTCAATTAACAAACAAAATAAGAAATATATCCGATTTGTTGTACTTTTGGAGAGGCTCGAGTTTCAATGTTATCCTTTAGTCTTTGTTTCTATGTCTGTAAAATTGTGTGTGCGAGTTGCTGGGGTGCTTTCTTTTGCGAAACTTCAAATAATTAACTATATTTCTGAGCCAGGTTTCATTGCGACCTCCCCTGCAGCAACCACATTCACAAGATGAGTCCTCACCAATTCAGCCCTAAACCAGACGTAATATCCACCATACACAACGAGTGAATGCCTACTTTAACTCTTTGCCCCAGGTGGCTTAGAGGGTTCCCGACATGAACGAAGAACTTAGGGATCCACACCTCGATGGCATATTTTACTACGGGGATGTAGGGACTGGGCAGCAAGAGAAGGCCTATGTCAGTTATAGGGGCTGGGCCTCATTTTAGTCAACAAAGAGGAACAAGTACTTGCATTACTGCAGAGTTATTGCCTCAGATATAAGGCAATATACTAACTATACCAGGGGTCTCCAACCAGAAGCTTATGAGCTACTGTAGCTCTCCAGCTACCTCTGAGTAGCTCCCCTGTGTGCAGCCCAGCTTATTAAATTAGAAATCTTTTGCTTGGTAGAAATAATAAACATGGTGATCATACAACACTAATTTTATTAGTAGCTCCAAATGCATTTCATTGATCATAAGTACCTCTCAGTAC